>NC_058042.1:24872857-25184285 GCF_020085105.1 Siniperca chuatsi
TACACTTTTTATATATTGAAAAATTGAGAACACTTAAATGCCTCCCCAGCTTGCTTTTGTGTAAATTACTGTGGTGAGTAAATATCAATGTCACTGTTTTCACAATAAAAAGTTCTTAGAATATACAGACTCGGACAATTTAACAGTTGTACCAATTCTTGGTTATATATTTTCCATTTTGACTCTAGGGATGACAGTTCTTTCAAAGAAGATTTAGTGATGAAGGTAAGTTGACCAAAATCTGAAATTAGAATTTATTAAGTCATTGTGAGGACATTCAGTTTCAATTTGAGTAAACAGAAAAAGTGCCTTGTTGTTATATGTAATATGTAATATAATGATATAATAATATGATAATAAAGATATATAATACATATATAATACATTATCAGCGTAGCTGCTGAGAGGCAAAGAAGACTGTGGATGAGTGAAAACTGAAATTGACACATTGCAGCAGTTTGTCTTGTCTTACAACTACAGTCATGCCAATCTATTTGTATCAGATTGGTGAGAGCCAATTACAATCCAAATTGCGTCCTCCTGCTCTAACTCTTCTGCAGCGGTGGACTCAGAGAAATCCTCTGTTACAAGCAAAAGTCCTGCATTCAAAAGTTTACTTAAGTAAAAGTACAAAAGTATTATAATCAAAATATACTTAAAGTACCAAAAGTAAAAGTACTCATGCAGACTAGCCCATTTCGGAATAATGTATATTATATCATTGATTATGATTATTAATGCATTAATTTATACATTACTTTAATGTTGCAGCTGGTTAGCTGGCTAATTCTTTACTGCTGCTGCGTAGCTTATCTTTATTCATAATAATACATCATAATTTATGTGTTGATTATATTTTGAATTACTAATCTGAATCTGGAAAGTAACTAAATGTGTCAAATAAATGTAGTGGTGTAAATAGTACATTTCCCTCTGAATCATAGTGATGTATTTCCATTTTATGCTACTTTATAAATACTCAAGTAAAGTACAAGTACTTCAAGTACAGTACTTGAGTATTAAATGTATTTAGTTACTGTCCACCACTGCTCTTCTATGTAGGAGCACCTTGCAATTACAATTGATTTCATTGTTCAAGTCAGTGTATGACCATTTTAATAACTTCATTAATTCTTATTTTTTAATGGAACAGAGACTTCAGAAATGGCTTCCTGTGGCAATATAAAACTGACCTTAATAATTAGTAATCCTTCAACCACCTCATCAGTTACAGTGGACCCATGTAGAATGTGTGTACAAATGGTAAATGATAAATTGGGTGTTAATGCCATAGTGTACTGGTGGCACTGGGATTTTATTTACCATTCATATTTTGGTTTCTGCATCATACCAAACACATGTGACTCTGTTGTTGATGAATTACCACAACTTCATTCAGTGTACTGACTAAATGAAAAAAGGTCCTTCTTAGTTCTTAGCCAGGCAAAGGTATGCCAACAAGTGTGTTTACTTCCAAGAGATGGTTTCCCGTGGCATCAACCAAGTTACACTTTCCTTCCAGAGTCACTCACTGCAGTGAAACAGCAACCCCAGCTGGAGAGCTGGAGTCAACTTAGTATATAGGTCAGAAACAAGCTCATGTCTCACGTTCAAGTTTACGGCCATTGTCTTAGGTTCTGATTTGATGGATGAGCCTGTACTGGGGTGTGGTATAGCGGAAATTACTTCTAGCCTGTTCTTTAGTTGAACCAGGGTGAACGCATATTTCTTCCTCCGTCGCCAAACGGGTTCAGCACCATGGACAGAGAGCTAAACAGTGATTGGGTCAACAATTTAACGTCAAGGATTAGAGTAATCTGCCTATTGGTCTGAATCAAAGTGACAGCTGACTCAAGCACGGTGATTGGTCGAGGCTCAGGATAGTAAGGATTTATCTCTAGGGTCATACTGTACAGAAGAAAGTAGTATTATAATAGTTTAATAAATTGCTTGCAGATATCGTCCGATTGGCAGTCCCACTCAATTCCATACACAGTTGGAGCTTCCACTGGAGACTGTGCACTGTAAACAGAGAAACGGCTGCTCTCTGGAAGAGGTAAGCAGATTATGTTTCCTGTGGAATCCGTAATTCCTGGCTATGATGGCAAGCTCTTTGTAAAACTATCCAACTGTCTTGCACATATACAGCGAATATCGCTGGCTCATTTCATCCAGTTGAGTGCCGCTTGCATGCGATTGCAACAAGCATGGTTGACCGGTCACCTGGGGTGTATGTGTGTGTGTGTGTGTGTGTGTGTGTGTCTGAGCATTTTCTGGTGGTTTCATTCAAACGGAAGGATTCACTCGTTAAAATCGTATCACCACCATTGAGACGGTGCCTGAAGGGCTCACACATTAAATCCCGACGGCGACGTTTTGATTAGAGCACCCGCTGTTAAACGCCTTCTCCCCACAGAGCATGTCGTTCTGGTAATGGCCCTATAAGAACTGCTCCCACACCTATAGAATGCATATGAAAATATTGCAAATGACTACATATGTTATAGCCTACAAGGGCTATAGAAATAGGTCAGCACCAACAACTAAGTCCTGACCTCCAGTTTCTTCTTATTTGACAGGCTCAAGAGACAGAAGAAGGAGGAAATCTAAACAGCGAACTTTATCCACATGGCAGGTCAGTCATTATAAAGTAATATACTGGGAAAGAAGATCACCATATGCAACCTGCCATGTCTAACTGACTAATTATTTGTCTCAGAGCCCAACTTCCCTCCACTGCCGGGATTCATCCCACTCAAGCCATGCTTCTACCAGGACTTTGATGAGATCCCTGAACAGCACCGGAGCATGTGCAAGAAAATGTACCAACTGTGGATGTGTGAGTGGCTTCAAGTGATGTTGTATTGTTATAAGAGTGGTATAGGATTTCCACTGTATTATGTGACATCATCCTTGCATCAGATTACTATATGAACTTTGGAGCTTACATTTCAACTATGAAATTTTAAACTGACTTTTTTTCTGCAGATGCTACCTGACTCTCTTCTCCAATATAACAACAGAAGCCTTAAAAGGAAAAAAAATCATCAACATTTTCCTGGAGGTCCCATAAACTGTCTCCTCCTCTGTTGTTAACTTGTGATAAGAAATATGTAACAGAAGGGCAATGGTTTACAAGGGTCCCTTTGGTCCAAAAAGATTAATTTATTATTTTTTTATTGGCTGTGGCTGTGTTTTCCTGACTGGTTTATTTGCTAATGAGTCATAGCGCTGACCAGATGGCCTTGGTTTAAACAGAGCAGTTAACATTGAAATTGTGTTAAACAATTTTTGCCAGAAGCACTTTCATCAAAGTTTATTACAACATAAACAAGCAGTACAATGATGTTTGTGATATTGCTCTGGTCTAAAAGCTCCCTGCCTGTCCATGAAGGCAGGCAAGGGGAGAGCAGCAAGAAACAGCCCAAAGCTGCTGCAACATTTACATAGGTGCAGTGACACTAACCTACAGTAGCAGTTAGGAATAATAAGCCAATTAACAATAGACTAACATGAAAAAACAATTAAAACAAAGAATGCAAGGTTACTACTGATTTTGGCCAAATGAAGCAAGTCCAGAAGTGCCTCTCCACTCTAATATACCTGCAGCAAACCACAGCCTGATTTTGATTGTTTGCAGTGCACAGTCAACGAAACAGAAGATGTTTTCCATTTGAAATAATCATTAATACACAGCAAGAAATATGTATTCATTACTCTGAACTATTATCATTGCGACTAAACTCTTTTCTTTCTGCAGGCGTCTTCTTTTCTTGTAAACCATAAACATAAGCAGGTATTCAAAAGTCCCAAATCTGCTTTTGGATGTGCTATTACTTTCTTTCCCTCTGTAACAATTTTCTGTATCTGTCTTTTTTGCATTTGGATTTTCCATTTGCCATATGCTTTTTTTAACTTTTATACATTTTTTGTTATTAATTTTTTTGAGCATTTCATTTGAAGAAAATCATTTGAAGCCAACAGAATTATCTTTCTGTTGTGTATTTAAGAAATGTAAATGTGTTCCTTAATAGCTGTCATGTTGCAGCTGTGTTTGGCTTCGTAATTCTCTTGTGAAGCACTCTGCATTTTCTCGATAGACCAAATTTTGAAGCTGATTGGCCTTCTTCGCTAGTTTAGAGAAGAAAGAAGGGGACCAAAGCGCGGCGCTCCAATTAGAACTAAGTGCAACTTAAGCGTGGAGTACTGTAGCCTCATAACATCACTGAGAATTAATAGAAAAGGACACCCGCAAAAAGGCTATTCAGGGAACACATTATGTTAATGCTGGCTGCCTTCATATCCACTTTCCAATCTTTTTTCAAACTCTTTCCTGCATGTTCATGTGTGTATGTGTACCCAATAAATACGTTTTTGCATCAATGCCTAAAATACAGTATGTCTGTTTTGGTCTTACAGTGAATAGTGCTACTCTTGCGGTGAATCTCATTGGCTGCTTTGCTTGGATGTTTGGTGGAGGTGGAGTGACCAACTTTGGACTGGCTATCATCTGGCTCCTCATGTTCACTCCCTGCTCTTATGTCTGTTGGTTCAGGCCCATCTACAAGGCCTTCAAGTAAGTCAAATATGAAGTACTGACATTCACAGATAAAGTTGTGTTTTATGTAGCTGTTTTTTGCTGGCACAGTTGTTGTATTTTGCATTAGTATAAAGCAACAGAGTAAGAACACGTTATAAATAGATCACATGCAGTAATAAGTAAGCTGTAGTAATATTGTTATATTGCAATATTAGGTATTTAGGAATTAAGTTAAATGCTACATTTGTGTGTTTTTTCTGCTCAGCAGAGACAATAACTGTGTATTGTGTTCAACATAATGTACACTATGTTATAACACTGGGTGACAGAGAGAATATTTCTGGTTTAGACATTTGACTGTAATTATGGTTGTATATTGTAATGGTACTTCTATGATTTTGGCGTAGCCCTTGGATAGGGCATTTTGAGTTTGGTCTCCCTTCTTTACATATTCACACACTAACAATATGTGCGAGTTTAATTTGGCAGATCAGAGGACTACTTTAGATCACAGGACATAGCCCTCTTATGACTTTGCAATTGAGAAACTCAAGGGGTCAACACATTTTTTGTCTTTTGCTGAGTAATTTCTACATACTGTACCATGGCACTGTTTTGCAGTTACTGAATAGAACATATAATAATGATATAACTCATCTCATGATCCATTGTGGATGGTTGCTTTAAGCTAATTTTTCCTCCATTCTCTTTAAGTGTTGAGTGGCAGCAGAAATAAATGATCCAACCAGTCCCTCTGGAGACAGAAGGGCACCCAGAACATCCTCTCTATCCATTCTCTAAAGTGCAGCGTAATAAAGAGGGCTGCCAAAAGAAATATCTTCTTAAATCATTCCATAATCTTCTAGGCTTACGTATGCTTCCTGCTCCTTTACCAGTTTGTCGAGTCAAGGACAGCCGATATGTCGTCTAGTACAGTAGATGTGTGGTCTTCCCCTCCTCTCTGGTAAAGATCGGGGCATCAGCTTGTAAAAACACATAACACCTCCTTGGAGGAGAAAGGAATCATTACCTACAGAGGGGCGAGTAGGAGTGGCACACAGTCGTAGAAGACAGTGTAGCCTGGGCTGACAAAGTACTGCCAGTGTGGACTAAAGCACCAAAGCAGGGCAAGAAGTCCACAGGCCAGCACAGTCCTCTGACAAGGCCATACATGGCTGTGTTGTCATCACTACAGAATGGAAGATGTGGGAGAAGTGATATCATGGTTACAACGGCATGTGATTGAATAGTTTCACCATGATTGGCTGTAAATAAACCTGGAAATTTTCAGTGTATGGATACCTAAACACAAGTTTTGCAGCCTGTAGAGCCACAATAGAGGGTGTAGCCTGTGTGAATTACTCCTCATGGTGCAGAGTGGGAATTACCTATATTATCCTTTAGGCTTTAATGCCCTCAGACTTATAGATGACATGAATAATGTCACACAAGATATAACAAGATTAGATGTATAGTGATACTTTTGTATTCACATGTAAATATTTCTTGATCTTTTTGTTTTTTCTCAGGAGTGACAGCTCCTTCAACTTCATGCAGTTCTTCTTTGTGTTCATGGCCCAAGTTGGCATCAGCATCATCCAATGCATAGGCATCCCTGGATGGGGAGTATGGTAAGAGTCAGAGATGCATGGAAAATATTTTTCTCAAATATTTTTTTTAATGACTTACATTTTACTCACAATATTCAGAATATAGAGGGAATATATATAGTTTTGCATGTTTATCAATCTTTCATTCAAAGGATTTCTTTTTTGAGTTTTGGAGGATTTGAAAAAAATTTGCTCATGTAAAAAAAAACCTTTAATGTCAAGGGCAACTCTTTATCTTATAATGTTGGTTCTCACTGTATTCAGTCATTTTGAAAAAGTTCCCTTACACTAAGGTACAGAGACTCATACTTAGAGCCAGCTAGTCTAGAGCAACTCAAGTACCAGAGTCATTGCTAAAGATTTTAAGTGATTCATTCATTGTTATGCAACAAAAGCTAATATTAAGAATCAGAAGTTGCTTTAATAAGACTACAAAATCGACTTTTGAATGAAACATTTTGAGCTAAGTCCAGTCAGGTAGGATTTTTTAAAGACCTTGTTCGCATGACAGTGATGGAACAGAAATTGCCCTCATATAACTTTTATGATAGTCCTGTTATTAGATTTTGAGAGGCCGTTAAAGAGATCCTCAGAATGTCACCTGACTCAGGCTGATGATCAGAAATTAATATTATGACAGCCTCCATAAAGTTTATAAATGTCACCATGTGCAATTGGATATCCTCATGTATGAGCTATAAAACTTTTAAACTTTATATTGCAGTACTTAAAGTCCACAAAATGAATGGCATTTAACATCCAGATGTTCAGCGGTAGTGTCATGATGAGGGACACCAGACAATCCAATAGCAGCTCATTATGGTTCATGTTGTGTTCATAGTCTAGAATTAATACATTTTTTGATGAAATTGTTATAATGGTCATCTGTGTCTTTTTCAGTGGTTGGTTGGCTACCATCTCCTTCTTCAGCTATAATATTTTTATTGCGCTGATCATGTTGGTCCCTACTATCATGTTCACGGCAGTGGCCTCACTGTCCTGCATTGCCCTCACCAGGGTAAGAATTTAACTTGTGTATTTTTACAAAGGGAAATGTAGCCAGGCAATCTATTTGAATACATTTTCTGTCATTGTCTGTAACTTCCATGTAGTCTTTAGCCAGAAGTTACAGACTATGTATTTTAGTGTGGTAGACAATAATATTACAGGCCTTTTTCAGTCCAGGATTTGAGATTGGTTCATTTGCTCTCAAATGAGCAACAACAAAGTAGCAGGTATTAAAATGATAAATGCCATAATTCCATTCAATCCTTTTCTGTACCTCAAACACTGTATTGCTTAGGGAATACAGTTACATAACTCTAAAAATCTATGTGATAACATTAACTAAAGTAATTAAAACCACTTAACTTCTACACGTGAAGTCTTGTTGGAAATAACTTGTGATACCACCTTGCTTGCAGATCCATAATTTCTACCGTGGCAGCGGAGCCAGCATGTCCAAAGCTCAGGAGGAATGGACCACAGGAGCCTGGAAGAACCCTCATGTGCAGGCAGCAGCCCAGCAGGCCGCCATGGGGGCAGCTGCAGGAGCCATGCAGGATCAGTACTCCAGCCCACAATATAACGATAACCAGATGTAGCCTCTTCAAGACAGAGGCGTCAAAGAAATGACGTGACAGTTATGCCAAAGTTTGAGCAACAGGGTTAGGAAGATTTGACCATTTCCCACAATATTGTTGATTATTAAATTAAATTATTAAGTGTTTCAGAAACAACATATTTGCATATTTTCACAGGTTCAGTTTTTTTGGCCAAATCACTGATTCAGCAGAACTGTCAGTGATTTCAAGCAATTTCATCATTTGGCAAACAAATAGCTCTGAACATCTGGGGGAAGCTGGTTTTCGCCTTCCTGTTAAAGGGCATGCTAATTATTTGTAGTATTATATATCATTTCATATGTTTTTTTTTCTGTTCTTCTGTTGGACGGTGAAATTTAACTAGTTATGAATCTGTATTAGAGCTGTGTACTAATATACCCTTTGTGTTGACCTGCAGTTCTAGCAATTTTTACAAGAGAAAGCAAAACTATTTGTTTTTCTTCAAAAATATAAAAAAACTGATGTACTTTTGTTGTGATGAAGATTTAATTATTTAGTATTATCTTATTTAATTTATTTACCAATACACTATTAGAATGATAAATTGCTTAGGATGTAAAAATGTAAGTTTTTCTTGCATTTTAAATTCACATGTAAACCAAAGATCCAATGTAATATTGTAACCTTATTTTAAATCATGCTACTTTATGTGACATCTGCATAATTTCATCATATTTCTATGCAGTTTATCAGTGATTGCACTGTGAAATGAAAGAATGTTGTAATGTTGAAAGGAAGTCTGTCTGTTTTACAATAAGAAATAGTATTATTGCAAGTCTTCAGCAGGATTTGAATAGAAAAAAAAACATTTAAACTAACTTGAAGGTTCCTGTTGACATGTATTTAGCATGTGCTCTTTTATAAACTGTTGTGTCAAATGCAGAGTTTAAAAGACAACTCTCTCCTGCTGTGTGGCTATTTGTCCACAGAGAGGTGCTGGTGGTTTTAGTATGAAATACAAAGCTCCAGAATGTACAGATTACCTTCATTCATCCTTCACAGATCATAGTCTGCATTTATGGTAGTCCCCCTCTATTTCCTGCTTCTCTCTTTTTCTCTGTCTGCTCTTTTTTTAGTAGTAATTTGCATCACACTGACACAGTTATGCATATGGTCATTTGAAGAAGCTGCCTTGTATGTTGACCTGTTGTGTGCTAAACAGCTCTACTGGAGCAGGCGGTGGTTAAAAACCTTGCTCAAAGGCACCTCAAGGACAGTTGGTAGTGAATGGCAGATCATCGGTCACTCACTCCTCCCACCAATCTGGGGTTTTGAAACGGCAGACATAGTTTCTCTCAGACCCCTGTCCATAGCACCATCCGCATTTTACTTCTGATCTGATATTCAGTGAGGAATTTCTGTTTAAAGATAACACCATGAAATAGCCTGCTTATGTTTCTTGTTGTTTGGAGGGTGTTTGGAGAAGCTAAAACAACAATACATGGATATATGAAGTTACTGTACATACATTTTAGCCACTTAACAGTTATCACCACCATACTTGGGGTGAGATCAAGGATCTTAGTGTGTTGAATACCTTATTGTTCAAATAAAATCTTCAGAAAAGCTGCTAACTTTAATGTCAACAGATTGCAAAAAGTTTGTTATATTATTATTCTGCAGATACTCAAGGAGATTGCTTTGCATGGAGCCTCTTTGTTTCTTCTTTGAGTACTGTATTTTATTATATTTGCCCCATTTAATCAAGACATTATACTCAATCATTAAAATGTGATTTTTAATTGTTTCCAATACATTACACACAGCAAATGGTATTGCAGCCACATTTAAACACTGTTAAAATGGGAAAGTAAAATTCAGAGGCACATTCTTTGCCTTCAGGTGGTAGTATCAGTTCTTTATGGCTGTCTTCCAGTCCCACTGACTGTCCACCAGGGGCACTATATGACCTTTGTTTTTCTTCCCAGTGATGTATTTATAAAATCTGTACAAGCACATAAGAAATATGAGATAGGGTGATTGAGACTACTCGTCTGACTAAAAATGTTTTTTTTAAACTTACATGAGGGCAAACACAATTTCTCCCTTGACATCCTGTGAACAGGTGACCATCATAGATTAGATTTGAAATACACTTTAAATGGATTTATCTGTGGATGTCCTCTTCCCTACTGTCTGTCTCTCCCTGTGTTGTGAGAGTGATAGAATTACTCTGTGGAGAGGGGGATGAAATTATACAGCGATGTAGATACCCAGAGGACTCACCAGCAGCCACCAACAAACACTGTAATTGCCATACACATGGAAATCTCTAGTGACAAGTGGTGACAGCAAAGACTTCAGGTAAACAGGATTGGTTGTCAGCTAAGAATATAGCCATTGATTCATAACAAATCAAGACTGTACAGATGCGTTTCCTTCAAATTTAATTTCTGTCACTTGTAAAACATGGGTGGAAAAACATCCAACTGCATGCCTCTAATCATTTCATTCTGGCTAGAACAAAAAATGCAGCTCTGACCTAAATGCCAACTGTGTCTTAGCATGGGCTAACAGAAGGCTATTGGTTGTTGCAGCCATGTCACAACAAGAAGGCCAGATTTTAACCTGGTTTGTGATTCCATACAACCCAAGTACTCTTACTCTTAAGCAAGATCCTTTATAGCCCCTACCTGTGTTGGGAGTGCTGCAGTGGCTTGCTTGTGACACTCTGTTTTGGTAAAGGAAAAGGGGGAGGAATTTAGGGGTAAAGAAAGCAAAAATCTCACCCCACTTTGTCTCATGTTCCACTGGCCTGTGTTTCACAATGTATTTTATGTACAGAGGGTTTCTTGCATTGGTGTTTCTAAACCTCATCAGTTTCACAAACATAGCAACTTTATCTTGTTAGCATCCAACAGTTGAGTGTTTTACATAGGCACAGAAATATTAATTTCAGTAGAAACAAGCTGTAAACACAACACTTGTTAGCAAATAATTGCTTATTTATACATCCAGCAGATATCGAGAAACATTAGCATTAATTTGGAGTCGTGTTTATGGCCACCTAATGAATGTAAGTCCAAGACATTTACTTCACTAACTCCTGAGGGGAAAAAATATCTGACTCTTTGTCCGTCTGCCGTCTGGTGCTCAGCAGATAGCTTAGAGGGCTTTTTTAGAGCTTTTTCACTGAAAATAGCTGACTGCTGTTTCTGGAGAGTGAACCAAAATAGTAAAGTTGCGGGCCTCAAAACCAAAACAATGAGCTGAAAGACGCTGAAACGCTACATAGACAGGTAGTAATCCTCTGTGGGTACGTTCCTGCAAGCGACCCCTTTAACTCATTAGATCCACTGTTCATTTAAACATATTGATTATAGCAGCTTTAAGTTATCTATTTAAGTGTAGTGTAGTGAATTTTGTGAATGTGAATCTTAATGGTACTTTTACACCAAGAAGAGTCCTCTGATGCACAACTCTTCCTCATTATCAGTCATACTAGCAGGAGAGAACAGAGAGGTTGGTGGAAGGAAGGAGGAGGTGAGGTCCACATAAAGGGCACTGTATGACCTAAAGTTGACAGAGCACAGAGGGCCTTTTTGTTTTATTTTTCAGGAGGGCTGGAGATAGAGTGCCCTTTCATCCTGTTAAACACACACACATTACCGTCTGGACAAAGGTGTACAGACTTGGAGTCATGCACTCACACAGGCATGCATTTATGCTTGTGTGTGACACACAGATATACATGTGCACATGAAGCTGGGGTCCCACCACCCAACATGTCTCCTGTAAAACTGTTCTCTGAGGTCACAGACCCACTCAGACATCCTGTGGGTAAAATGTAATGGAGTTGAGACGAGGAAGAAGGTTAGGTAGGAAGGGCTCTCTCCCAAACATGTTAATTAAAGAGTTTCCCCTCAGGGATCAATAAAGTATTTCTGATTCTGATTCTGATAATTAACACAGGGTTGGAAATACAGCTGACTCTGTAGCCATTTTGCCATTCACTATAGGCTACCTGTTAAGAATTTCCTTTTTTGGTCTAGGGGAGACAAAGTTGACTAAGACTAATAATGAGCACATGACAAGAGTCCAAAACAAATGTTTAGACTGAGTTAAGCAAATGGCCTAAAGAAACAGACTGGAATCAATGTCTGGGAGTGAGTCGTTTACCTCTGCCTCTGTGAATGTGCATCTGCTGCTCAAGCTTTTGCAAACTGAGCAGTTAATGATCAAGCTGGCTTAAAATAGAATAAAAAGTAAAAAGGAGAAAAAATAATTCTTGTTTTGTTTGCAAAATCGACCATTTGCATCTCTGTAAAGTGGTTGCTGTTAATTATGGCCCTTAAAGCTGGTGAGTCCAAAAAACTCCTCTGCCTTTGTGCGATGACTGATTACACTGCAAGATGTCATTAGTAACATAACAGCAACTAAAAAGAATTATACTAAGATCATTCAAAGTTTGCTGTGACCTGAAATGGTCATGTACTGTATACCAGACCAGAAGCTGAAATGTGGTAAGGGAACATGCCAAATGATGATCTAGCAGTGTCACTTAGGATTTTAACTTTACAAAATATTTCGACACACACTACTTAAAGTCCAGTTCCAGCTGGACATATGTATTGATTTCTATTAACTATACTAAGGAACAGTTCAACATTTTGATGAATATGCTTATTTGCTTTCTTGTCCAGGGTCAGATGAGAAGATTGATACCACTCTCACTTTTGGCTACAGCCGGCAGTCGGTTAACTTAGCTTAGCAGGGGGAAACAGCTGGCCTAGCTCTGTCCAAAGTTTATAAAATCTGCCTACCAGCACCTCTAAAGCTCACTAATTAACACATAGGTATATGTTTGTTTGACCATTGTGGTTTTACATGGAGCTAAGTGTTGGACTATTTCTTGGCTGACACAGTGACTTCCTGGAGTCTCTGCTGGTTGCTTGGCAACCTCATAGTGACATGACTACAGGAAGTTACTGCTCCCGGCCAAGAAATAGTCTGGATTTTGTTATCTTTGAACAGAGCCAGGCTAGCTGTTTCCCCCTAATTCCAGTCTTTATGCTAAGCTAAGCTAACCAGCTGCAGGCTGTAGCTTCATATTTACTGGAAAGTGAATAGGCGTATATTCCTTTAGCAACTTCTGACATTGTCCAGCTTTGGAAATACATCAAGGGTGCAGCTGGGACTGCACCCTTGATGTATTTCCAAAGCTCCAAAGACATATTTGTGATATTTGTGTTGACACAAACTCAATCAAATACACAAATCATCAGCTCCCAAAAGCTATTGGCACCATGCAGCAGAAATTCCCACCCTAGATCATCTTTACATGTGCATGATGAGAGGAATCAAAGCATCCAGCCAGCTACTAAGGAGGAGTCACCCAGCTGTCTGGAGCAGGGCCATGTTAGTCAGCTACAGCAAGGGGTGCTGCTGCCACCAGCCTGTGAAATCTGATGATGGGAGTCGTCCCCCTGACAGCACAGGAAACGGTGACAGTGGAGGTTGGAGAATGAGTCTGGTGAAATATGGGCCTGTCAGAGGGGAGAGAGGCTGAGCACAGTGGCGCAGGGCCGTCGCTCCCCGTGGCTGACTTCATCATTGACACTCCCCATGGAGCCGGGGGGGGGGATTGCGGGGCCCGATTAAGGCTGGAAGCCTATCTTCCCATCCACAAGATCTCCTCATTTGTTCCTATTGCCTGGGACTATAAACATGAATATCCCAACTTCAATTTCTGTCTTTCAAGGAAGGAAAGCCTTAATGAGAATGTATTGCCCTGTTGTTGTAACCGTGTGGACTCCTAGGGATGATGGAAGAATTGCCCATTTGCATACTCCTTAAAATTGATGAGTGGGGAAAGTGAGGGAACTAAGTTGTAAGAAAGAGTACTTTTTTTTGCAGCCGACACCAAATACAAGCCAGATGTTTCTGTGATGAGGCAGGCGGTATTTAAACTGTCAGGCAACGCACTCAAGTGTGTCTTGTGTCTATGACACAAGCTGCTTCTTTGTCTCGTATAACGCCCATCGCTTTCGATGTGAAGTGCTAACACAAGAAGTGAAATGTTTGTTAACTCAGATATATATGGTGGAGTCAGCTCTGCATAAAGTGTGCGCAGGATGAGCTATTATCAAAACAAATGAGCCAGCAACTGCAGCTGCATGTAAATCAGAACTCTGTTTTCCCCCTCGCTATTCAAATGTCTTTAGCCATTCACTATCTTCCAGCCAGTGGTTTCTCATCTGCCTCTATTCTTCCTTTACAAAGCCAGCCTTTCCTCTTACCTTTCCCATGCAGCAATGTTTATCCCTACGGAAATGAAGATTTCTTCACATCTTTATTCATTTAATTAGGTTGCAAAGCAGAGCTAGAGCCAGAAGATGAATTACCTGTGGCCTTGATATTGTGCCACAGAATCTCTACACAGTAGGCTTTGCAGAAATTAGACCTCAAGTCTGGAGGTGGGCTTTTTGGAAATGTCGGCTCACAGACTAGTCCTTATTCTCTCTTTCCATCTAATTTAATTATCCTCACATAAACCTGCTGGAGTGAAGAATGGAAGTCTCAAGTCATGTCTTTTAGCCCCATCTCATTGTAAGCCAGCTGGTCAAATTAGGGTGGTTTGGCGGAGTGGTTTGAGTCTTTGTCGACAGTTGGTCTTTTTATTGATATGGGGGAAAGTCTAACAAATGTACAAGAAAACTTTGTAACTGAGAGAGTTGAGCACTCTGCTCTAGAAGAACTTATGTTTTTAAGTTTGCATATACAAACCTTACAAATTACCATCAAAAATACAAAACTGCCTGAGAGATAGTCCAAACTATTAAATAAAGAAGTGTGCATTCAGTAAAAGCTTAATTAAGCTCTTGCACATGCAACATGTAGATTATCGAGGCAAAGCGCCCCAGACAAAAGTCTGATTAAACACAAGTAATTATTATAATTTGAGCACAAACACTCCCTCATGACGTGACCTCGCCATGAACTAATATACACACTGTGGCTAAAATGGGACAGGGGTGGAGAGGGTGCAGTTGGGGCGAGCAAATTACTGAAGCTGAATGTTGTCACCTTGTCATCAGTGTCACCTCAAACTTATGATTATGCCTTGCATGAGTGAAATAAATGTCAGATCAACTAAACTATCTGGTGCGCAGGGAAAGAAAAAAAGGAAGGAAGGTAAAAGGAGCAGGATGTCATTTTGCAGTAATGTTTTTTGAAGCGAAGGAAAAGATTACAAGAGAATTGGGAGAACAAATTAGTTTTATTTATTCACTTAATTTATTATATTAAATGAATTATTTGGTGTTTGTTATCATTTTCACAACTTAGACTGCACTGTGATCAGGGCTTAGCAAAGATGTGATGGATGTTGTTGTGAGGGACATGGTACAGTCTCAGCAGATGATGACAGGTCAAAGTTGTCATCACAGGCATACAGGCATAAAAGCCTCCACAATCTGGCTGTATTCATCACAGATCCCCAGGGTTCCACGATTTTCAGCTTCATCACTGTGCAGGCAGTGCAGCTGTAATGGCCCACTGTCATCCTGCTTCACTGGTAATGCCAGAAATTTAAGCCAAAGGCCATTCACGATATCCAGCCCTCATTTGGTCATGACTGACAACTTCAAACCCCGAAAAAGGTGTTTCCTCCTGTTTTTCCATTTTCAGCATCAGCAGCATTACACCCATCATGGCTTCCGTTCCAGCAGGGGTTTTGTGTATTCAATGACGTCTCACCACTGAGAATGCTGGAAGATCTAATCAGTCCTGCTTCACTTCACTTGATCTGTTTCCTCAATTAGGTTGCAAGCTTGCAGCTGCAAAACGCTTGTTGCTTTACATAGGTTTGCTGGTAAAGTAAATGCGGCTTGTTGTAAGGGGAAATATTTGTCTTGGGGGTTTTTATAGCCCTCACTACAGATCTTCTGCTTATCGATGATCAGACATAACATAACATTTTGCTGCCCAAAGCGGATTATTTACATATGTAATGGATTTGCTCTTATCATGTTGCAACCTCATCTGTGTGCAGTTTAGAGTATTTCTTTTCTCAGGATACTACTACACTATCTTGCCATCATGTTCTTTTGATCAGGTGCCAGCATGTTTGCAGAGCTCACACACTGAACGAGAAGGGGCCTGCAACATTCAAGGGGAATTACAACATGCCTGCTGTTTCAGATATAGTCAGAAAATGTATTATTAAGAAGGCAGTTTCAAGATATTTTATGCTGCTTGAATTCTATTGGGATGGAGCCCCAAGAGCAGAATGTTTAACGCCACATAAAGTATCTTACCCTGGTTCAATTCTTGCATCAGAAAGAGCAATGACACGCCACATCCTGTCAGCTGATCAGTATCATCTGACAAGCTGTTCTGACCATTTATACAAACATTTCCTCCTGCTACATGCTGCTAGTTGTGCTAATTTGTCCCTCCAGTCTCCTCCTGTTCTAGTTTTTTACTACTATGGGACGACTGTGGCTTAGTGGTAGAGCGGGTCATCCACCAATTGGAAGGTTGGTTTGATCCTAGACACGTTGAAGTGTCCTTGGGCAACACACCGAACCCCAAGGGCTCCTGAGGGTTGTGCCTTCGGTGTGTCAGTGTGTTTGAATGATTTACTTTCTTTGAACTGATGGCACCTGCCATCAGTGTGTGAATGGGGTGAATGTGATATGTAGTTGAAGCGCTTTGAGTAGTCAGAAAAGACTAGAAAGGCGCTACATAAGTAGAGTCCACTTACTTTGCTTGCGTTGGCATTTCTGGCATTGTGCATCATGTACAATCTGTACATCATTTTGTTATGTACACCCCTTGGGGTATTTTTACATACTGTTTGGATTCTCTTTGGAAACACCTGGCACAGTTCTGATCATTACAATTGCATATTAATTTGTAATGGTCCTAAATGATCTATGAAACTCAAATACTTGCATAGCCATTGCAGATGTCGATGTTGGGAATGTGCTGCAGTATGTCCTTTCCATTACCAATAACAAGCACATATGAAGCCAGCACTGTAAAAGAGGCTCCTGGTGGACAGTGTGCATTACTGCCTATACCCCACAGAGGAATATAAGGCTTCATTTCAAATACTTAACTAGCATCTGCATGAGAATACATAGGAGCAAAAACAGAGGCATGAAATGAAAAATGGATATATATATATATATATATATAAAGTTTGTCCATTCTATTTGGAAAAGTAATACCTCTGAGTCAAACAATTCATTGCATCATTTGGCTTCTCTCTCCCTCATTAGGAGTTATCCATGTCTCTCTCTCTCTCTCTCTCTCTCTCTCTCTTACACACACACACACACAAACGAATATACACAAACACGCTCAAACACATTAACATAAACACATACGGTCAAAGTCGAGTACATGCCAGCACATACTGCAGCACTTTCACAAAACAACATAATGTGGCATAGGGAGCTGGAATGGGGCGTGTGAACAGCCTGAACAAACAGCCCATACCAAGAGGAAGTCCCTTCACGGGAGTCAGGGTTTTATTAGGACAGACCAAATATGAGAGTGAGACCAGTGTATCAAAACAACCAGAAAATGGATTCTCATTCCTCTGGGGGACAGGAAATACTTCTATGAGGAAAGTCAATGTGTTTTCCAAATACCATATTTCACAAGTGAAACTGTTACCAGTTTATTAGATACACTGCACAATGGAATACAATGGAATGCTTTCGTGTCCAGTTTTTGTCAAGACTTTGTCAGAGAACAGATTCACCTTCATTCAACTTTCAGGTTGTACGCAACACAGTCTCACCACATGGTCCATTAGTAACTACTCTGGAGCTTTCAATCAAATCACACGATCTTCCTCAGCAGATGAACATTTTGATTTTTTTTTAACATATTAAAGGTTATATTGATAAATTTTTTCTGTCGATGAATATTGCTATAAAAAATACATCCACAGAGTTTTTAGAAAGGTTTGGAATTAAAGTATCACTTTTCCTTGACGGGTCCAAATTGCACACATTAGCTATCTTAGCTTAATAGTCCAAACAACAATAACCCATATAATTACAGTTCTGCATATTTGAACAAAATAAACAATAACTACCGACAGTTAGTCCTTTCAACCTTAACTAATGTGTTGTCACCAGTTAGATTGTCAAAAATAGAAAAATAACACCGTCATTCCCTGAGGAGCTACGTTAACATTAATGACAGTTGCGTCCAGTTACCTAACGTTATAGTTCCCTCAAATAATGTAATGTTATAACAAAGATGGATATCAGAGGGGATTTAGAAGTGGGCTTGGGTCTGACATAACCGATGGCCCGGGGCCAGTACAAATTTATACAGGGAATGTTGATTGTGGCGGACTGGTCTGCTTGTGAAAAGATAGTCGCTCTTCTTTAAGAATGGAGTGGACATGGGATCCCAATATATTACTGATGTGTCATGTTGAAGGTAAATTAAAGCTCCGAACTACTGTAAATCTACTCATTATAGTGTTTAGACCCAAAACGTGACAGTTATTGAGGGTGTCATCTCATATAGCAGTCTAACGTTAGCCCTATTATGAGACTCTTTGAAGTACTTGTGGCTAGCTAGCCATGTAGGCAGCTGCGTTGAGCTCCACAGCTAACTTTACAGTGCTCACATTAATATAAAAATCTGAAAATACTGACATGATCATACAGTCGTCTTTTCTCCCTGTAGCCATTGCTGCTGTGTGCCGCTCTGCTGTTTTTTACAATCCACTATGAGATTTGTTTTCAGCAAGAAAACACTTTGACTAATGTTAGGTCATCACTACGCTAACACTAACGCTAGCTAACATCAACTTGTACTGTAGCTGTCTGACTAATGTGGAGCACTGTGAGTTTTATTAGTATTCCTACAATTTACTGTACTGCACTCTTTGATTGGACTAAAATGTAAATATTTACCTAATGTCTTATAGTGTAAGGATGATTGAAATGTCATTTTACGGTAAGTGTTGCAATATAGGGCCCCTATAATAATTAATTGATCAAGAAAAAAGGGTTACCTAAAGCTATTTAGCCATATCCTAAGATTACCATAGATAACATTACATAAAACACCACCGCACAAAGTAACTAAATCTATAGCTAATGTATAACTATATGTTGCAAAATGAACTCATTACTCTGTCACGAAAGATTCATCACTTGATATGACTGAGTCTGAGTCTCACTGCACTCGACCATGAAATATGCAGGTTGTGCAATGGACTGGCAACCACTGGAATAGAATGGAAGGGGGGAGGGGGAGTGCGCCATCTAGTGGCTGGATGTTATCAATGTTATCAATAGCACCTTTAAGGACTTCTCGTTTGTGTTGGCTTAAAGGTTGAGATTAAAAGTCAATGTTTATCTTATTATTTTGTCATATTCTCATCTTCTTTTCTATTTAGTGTGAGAATTTTAAAAAATGTGGATGAGTGAACAATGTTATTTTTTTGAAAGTTAAATTACCATTCTGGCAAACAGCTGGACAGAAAAAAAAAACACTAAAAAATTTCAACTGTCAACCTGCCTCTTCTCTGATTGACTGTGCGCCTGTGTGTTTTGGATGTTTTGTTTGTGCATGCTGTAAGGTCCTCTCCTCTGTTTTCTTCTTCCTTCCATCTCGTTCTTCAGAGACTGAATCAATTTTCTGGAAGATGAATTCTCACATTTCCATTAAAGTAGATTATTACTTCTTTAGAGCTTGTAATTTTTGTTCACACATTTTCTGTTAAAAGTGATAACAGATTAATCTTGACTTTTAGTCATAAAAGTGTGATGAAGCTTGTAATCACTCCACAAGTACTGTTCATCAGTCTACATTTCCATTTCCAAATGAAAATGTGGTACAACATTGCTAACTCCTTTCCAGTCATTGTTACTATTCGGTTTTGAGTAATTTGTAACAATGTTGGATGATTAAAAACCAGAAGATAGTCACTGAATCACTTCCTTACCTGATAAAATAAAGAATATTACTTTTTGTTTAGTTTTATATTTAGTTTTGATAACATAAGTAAGCTCTTCTCTCACTGTTGCAACATGGTGTTGTGTTCCATGCAATGACTCTTCATGCATAATGTGAATGTGAATCTCTGTTTGCTGCTGAAAGAAGTCAGATCAAAAAAAACTTTCTGAAGAGAGCGAACTTGTAGAAATAAATGGGTCTTTGGCTGTGTGTGTGACAATAATGGAAATTTGATCCAATCAGATTATTTTTCAGGATGTCTGCAAACATCTCAACATGTCAGATTGTGAAAACTCGACTACAACATGAAAACTAGTGACTCATTCATGTATGCACAGCACCAGTACCACCACCCAGATGTTGTATTTTCTGTTTGGTGTTTGCAGGTATCTTATATGCAGTATGTTTATATGCAGTGTGTATTTTTCCGGATTCGTAAAGGTCAGATTTCCATACCTGCCTGAATCATGCATGACAAAATGACATACAGAACCCAGGAAAATGCCTTAATGCATTAAACATATCACACCTTTTATGAAGGGGATGATTTCAGTAACTTGTCACACCTGTCACATAGCATTTCCTTTGAATCTACTGATCCATATTCTGTGTAAACCTGCAGATGTGGGCTCATATGAAGCACCGTGGTCCACTGCTGTAAGACTGGTGCATATCATTCAAATTCCATTCCACGCACACAGCAGATGTGTAAATGTATTTATTGTATATGACATTTGTTTACTGTTAGAAAAATACAAATTTCATCACCACATGTCAAAGATGCTGTATAACTGTCACCTACTCTTGTACCGAATGTCAAAATCACATGCTGTTGCAACTTTTCAGTGAGCGTACAGTATGATCATGAGTTACCAAAGTAAAAAAAAAAGAAAATCATATCTAATGAAGAACCGACTATTTACAGTAAAATATGAAAGATTTCTACTCTGGGCAATAAATTGGATACCAAAGACTAAGCCTATTCTGCACTGAAAGCATTCTATTCAAACAACATGGGGTGGCTTTTATTTTAAGCAGCCACAGGAAACGTAATATTTTTGTCACCACAGTTAACTACGTTAGTTTATCAAAAATGCGTGTACAAAACAAGACAAAAACAATTTTGGACAGCAGATCAGTTTTAAATCTTGCAGGGATTAATGGGACAAGAAGGCCCAGTAACAGTGAGCTGTTGATGAAGAGCTGCAGGCGACAGGCTGCACAACTCCTCTGCTAACTCACTTTATCGAAACGTGAGTTTATTTGGTTGCACTGTAAACAGAGTTGCTCATCTGCTGTATTTCTGCTGACAATGTAGCTGCTCAAGGAGTGTTTGATGCAGTATTAAACTGCACTTGCTGTTACCACCAGTAACCACAGATGTCGCTAAACAGTCAAGACTGAAATCTTAAGGCTTATAACTTTAAGTCTTTTGCAATATTACTAAGTCATTGTTTGCATTTCACATCGCGTGTTCTTTGATATATTCAATAGATGGGAGGATTTTAGCTGTGTGCTGCAACAAAGTGATAGGAGGCCACAGTAAACCATTGCAGGGATCTCCAATAAAAAAACAAACACTCAACAGGAAACAACAGCTCACTTAATTGGAGAGGTAGGTAGAGATGGCTTTCTGACGCTCTGTATTGAAATACTTAGTCTGTAGCAGTAGTGTTTTTTCCAACAACACATACTATTTGAATGATTCAGATTATCATGAAATTATATATAGTTCATTGAATTTCACAAATTACAGTAACAGGTCAAACTGGATAAACAAAGTACAATCAGTTACAACAATATAATCTCCATCATTAAAGTCATGCATCAGTGGAATATTTGTATTTACATTCTTCAGGTATAGATGACCTATGTGCCATCTGACCAGTGTTGGTAGTTGAAGAAGACAATGTAAACATACAGCTTACATACTGTGAGTCTTGTGTTCTGGAAAGCACCCTTTTCTGCCAGTTGAGCTTCCTGTTCCTGTTTTACTGAAATAAGAAAGGACGAATGTGGACACAACACAAATATGCAAGGATTTAGAGGAGTACAGCACCCAGTACTGACAGTCAGTCTTTATGTTGACTTGTAATTTGATGGAGTTGACTAATATATGACTTCCTCTTGCTGTTAACACAACATTAAACAGGATGTACCCAGAGAATCACAGTATCCCATCCTGACCCATTGAGGCGGTGAAGATAAAAAAAACCCAAACACATTATAGTTCTTCTGAGTCACTGGGCATCTCGGTCTGTCCCCACACTGCATGGAGGAATGCACCTGGGAAGGCTTTGTCCCCTAATTTTATTTGTTGGATTGTAGCTGAACCCTGACTTGTCTGGAACCACTCATTTCAGCCCCGGCATTGTTTTACACTTTTGTTATAATTCAAACAGAGCCCTCTGCCGGGAGTTTGCATAGATGTTTGTGTGCAGATAAAGTAAACACCTCTTTTGAAAGTCAATGATGTGTCCTAGCATTAACCAAACCAGACTGGTAGAGTTGCAATATGAGAAATGTAGTTGGTAGGACAATATTATAACGTAGATTGCAGGGATGTGAACTGTTGATTCATTACTGGAATATTAACGTGCAATATGAATTATGCAACAGTGTGTGTGTGTGTGTGTGTGTGTGTGTGTGTGTGTGTATGTGTGTGCCAGTCTACTTTAAACCGCCACACTCTTTTCAGTGCCAGAGGAACCCTTGTTTGCCATGGGCCCAGCATACCAAGACAGCACAAAATAATAGAGACAAAGAACATCAACATTGAACCAAAAACAAATGGATTCCATTCACATTTCAATGGAATAGCAATCAGGGTCACTCCAGCATGGCAGCCTTCCAGTGCCTGATCAAGACCTGTAAAATAAACAGACAACAAATAAATAATAAAATATCAAAAAAAGAAACCACCCTCCACATTCTTTGAATGAAAAAATGCTGAGTATTGTGCTTACTCAACTTCATAGACTTTATAAAACATGGACGTTTACTCTGTGACATCACCCATAGGTTTCGGGAAGAGCGATTGTGAAGCTCAATGTGGGACGCTCTAGCTGTCGCTATCTCGGCAGTGCCTGACTCCGGCAAATCCAAAAATGGGCAAAGAGGTGGAGTTGAGGTGGGCCGAATGAAACCTGGCTGCTGAAACCACATAGCAGCTGGCCACCCACTGAATGGCACCCACTTGTCACAACGTACAACATTAAACATGATTAGTCGTCGAATGTAGAATGTGTCATTATTAGAAAGAGATAAATTATCAGTTGTTTGGCAAGAACATGAATATTGAATGTGGGGGGGCTATTGCATAACATTTTTTATTAAGGATCTAATGGTCATTCTTAATCTATATTTGTGTAAAATACTTTGTTAGTATGCATAGATTATGTAAGATGTATCATGTTAGTTGCTGTTGTTACTTGTTATAATAAAGGTTGAATGTTATCTAGATTGTGCTGGATCACTGTATGCTAAAGCCATATGTTTTTTTGTCTGCCTGGATCTTGCCCTCTTGGCAAAGCTAATTCCATGACTTTAAATCTCTGTGGGCCAAGGGCGTAGAGTGGGGGGGGCAATGACCCCTTCCCTACTTCCTGTCCCCCTACTTCGGCGCCCTTGCTCGGACCACACCCATTTATGAACTCGGCCTTCATTTTGATCTCAACTACACACATAAAGTATCGTGACTGCATCTTGCAGGGTTGTGACGCTATGTTGTTGACAAACTCTGTCCACAGACATATAAACCTGGCAAAGTACTCAAAACCTTTTCTTTTCTTTTTCTTTTTACCAGTATCGCTGTTGCAGCTGGTAAAAATTATCTCATTAACAACGCCTCTGTTTTGTAATCAGCTACAGTACATTAACACACAATACATCAACAAAAGCAGTTTTCAAATGCATATATATTTCATTCTAATTTTATTTGAAGCCAATTGTTACAATCAAGACACACTTTTATTAACATGTGTGCTATTTTGTTTTAAATTAATATGTATCTAATTCATTTCCAATGATATTTATGATAATTTGTTTTTAATTTGTTGCTTATTAGAAGACTAATTTCTAACATTCACCCCTCATGCCACATTTGGCAGAAAATGTCTGTTAAAATGTAACCACATTAGTGTGGACATAATTGCATACATTAACATGATGTAAGTGGATTTATTTTCAAATAAAGAAACTTCAAATATCAGAATTTAATGATGGAAACAGGACTCATGGCATCTGCTAATGTAATTCTTTTATTGGCATCAGTACCTAACTATTATATCCAGCTTTCATTAACTCTGGAAATGCTTTGGCAAACATATTTTTAAGTGTATGTTTCACTGTACTGTACCAGTGAAACTAAGGGAGACCGGTTAGAGCACTTGAAACTAATGATGCTTTGCACATATATATCCATTCTCTATATAAAGTGTTTTCAAGAGGATATGATTCTGAGTGCAATGATACACTTCCTAATAGTGCTATTTAAAAGTTCAACACCCCTACATCTCCCTTTGAGGGAAAATATGAAAGTTTCAGAGGCTATTAATCTTAACTGGAGAATGAGAACATCATTCATTATATCATCAAATATTTCAGCCAGGAACCCATTAAGTCCACTAAGTAATTCAAAACACTGTGAGGCTCTTCATAAAACTGCATTTAGCTGCCACCCTGTCATGCGGTTCAGTGTAAATCAGCGGTGGGAACATGACACAAACCCTGATTTATAGTTTGCCTTTTAGCTCCCATTCTACAAAAGCACACTATCTAAAAATTGCCCAGGATTTACTTTTACAAACAAGAAGCAGATTTTAAGAACATTGCAAATAAATGTAACACTCTCTCAGTAAATTATTAAAAATCAATTACCACCTATGTGATAAAAATGTGTACATTCTGTCTTACTTACTGTGCTATCTTGCAGTTGGTTGTTGTAACAAACCGTCCTGTGTAGTGTATATTACACCTGACCACATTGTTGGTAAAGTCTGATTCCAGCACCAAGAACTTGGGATTAACCTGAAGCTGAGAGACGAAGGACAGACGGCACATTACAATTAATCAAAATCACAAAATTTTAAGAAACAGCTAATGGTCCAGATAATGCTTCAAAAAAGAATGTATTTGGGATAAAAAAACTCTAAACACAACATAACATCTTGCAGCCATACTGACCAAATAAAATATGCATGAAAAATGGACAATACGATGGTAAACCAGTGCCACTGAGCCATGAACTGCTGGAACCTGAAAAACTCCAGATAACTAGAACCCTAATAACATCACTAACTTTATAACTCTTTTATAACCCAGATCAATTTGTTTTGGTGGTCTAGACCCTCTCTGTCTTCCATGATGTATGCTGTCCAGAAGCTTGCCGTGTCCATGCACACCAGTATCTCACTTGACTCCTACCTTTAGTATGTAGTTTCCAGGCTTGATGTCTGTGATATCGATCCACTGGCAGTCAATATCAGCATTGTATGTGTCGTAGCAGCCCGGGCTCAGACCCTGAAGAAACAGAGGGGAAGAGAGATGCTCGTAAGGAATACTAATCTGAGTCAAAAACAGTTGCAATTTTAAGTCAGTGGTCAAAAAGTAAATATAATATTATATGTTGCAATAAACATGAGCAGGCCGATGGACCAGTGCTCGGCTAAGTAATACAATTCTCACATATAATTCATCACAAAAATAAATAAAAATACAAATATACATCAGTCTATAAAAGCATAACTACATTGGATGGATATTGACCTAGTGGCTGATAAAGCACGTGGTAAAGTATTGTGGGTAACCACCAAATAAAGTTGAAAATCGTTTGTCAAATTTCCATGTTTTCACTTTCTGTGTTACCTGAGTGTGAGCAGTGCAGGCATAGCGCTTCAGGTGACCAAAGTCACAGGTGGTGTCCTCCAGACAGAAGCTAGCCTTGTGTCCCTCTGCCACTTTACGGCCAGTGCTGACCTCCAGTAAATCATAATGGCTGAACTCATCCATACTGTGGTAGTGCCTGTCAGAGCAAGCAAAAGACTGTGCATGTAGTCAAAAGTGAAACAAATATCTTAGTTAAGGTGGGTAATAAAAGAGTTTAAGTTAAATTCTAGTGTTATCTGTTATGCTGTGTGCATATAAGAAACAGTACTAAGCGGAAATTATTGTCTGTATATTAAGTTTATTAGGCTGCTACTGTATTTACATTGCCATTTTGTTTAAATTTAGTTTATCCAAGTTAAAGTGTAACTTTAAAGACAAACAGTGAATTTATAGACCGTATATTCAACCCATTGACCTCAGCTGATCACATTTTAAGTAAGTAAGTGTTGTTGCACCTTGACTGAACACATCATAAAGTATCAAAGGACAATGGACACTAAATAATGGCTACAATAAAGTATTGCTGAAGCACAACATTAACACCTTAATGATGTATGAATATTGTTAATTAGCTTGTATCAGTCTCCAAGATCAGAGGTGTTTGTCTGTTTGAGCGTGTGCATTGGTGTGTAAACTTGTGTGTGTATCACAGTATGTGTGTATGTGTGTGCTGGTTGTGGTGTGTTTGTGTTTGTTTGCACAGCTTTAGCAGCTTAGGAAAGCCTGGATGCACATGACCACTGATCATTTCAACTGAACCGGAATATGAACCAAGTGACTCTCAGTGAGTGACTCAATGAGCTGATCCATTTGAAATCATCTGCAATATTAACTGCTATATGACCTCTCCCAAATGTCAAAGTGACTCGGGATGCTATTCACTTTTTACAAGCCTGTTGTGCACATAATTGTGGCAGATGCTAACAAGAGCATATTTGCATGGAGTAGGATACCATGTTAATGGAAAAAGCTCTATTTTAGGTCATTATTTTGATGTATTTATGCACAGCACTGGTAACAACTGCACACATACATACAATTATTACCAAAAATGTATTCTGCCTACAATACCCTTCTTTACCATTTAAAGTGGGTTTTTTTTTACCTCATTCACAGGACTGAATGTTAGTATTCAGTTGTTTAATTGTCCTAAACTCTGAGGTTTTTTGTAAATAAAAATAATCATCTAACAAATGCTAAAATACCACAACTGCACATTTAAAGCTGAATTTTGCCACAACAATATAAGAATACATTAAAAAGACATATTCCCTGTCATTGTGTTTCTCTGTAAGCTTGTGTGTACGTGAAAGGTGAACTGTGTTGTGTGGTCACAAAGTGCAGAAGTCAACATATGGCAGAAAATCCCCTTCCAACAACATGAGCAGATAGAAAGTGCTGACAATCAACTTTAAGCTAACTAGTGTGCTGTTGGTGGAGCAAATATGAGCAGAAAAGTTATGGAATCACGTGACTATGGCAGAGGCTGTGGAGCACTGCTGAACATAACTGTCGGGTTTCCAGATATGACATCATTTGTCACAGGCACAACAAATACAGTATGTTAGCAGCAAGTGTTCTGGTCTGTATGACTAAGAGAGCAAAGTTCCTACAGTATGTACAATTTGTATTATGTACACATAGTTGAAAATGTATTAACCACAGGTAGCTAAATCTATTGCAGTATAATGCAGCAGCTTAACACTAGTTTCCTCGTATTTTAACAAAGTTCCTTATGATAAAAACACAAATATTAGCCAAATAACTATTCCTAAAGCCCTGATGACACTTGAGAGCTGATGAGATATAAATGTGTTCAATCCATCACACTAATGATTAGATTAGAAAGCAAAACCTTTCTAAACTGTTGGTCCCCATAGCTGCACTAGATACAAAAACAGCCTACAGCAATATGACAATCTTCCTAAAGGAGACGCCCAACTGAAATTATACATTACAGGATTTAAATACACCTTCTAGCAGTTATTGAAAGTATTTATTTCCATTATCCTTTTATTCTTAAATTGCTCCATACAGTATCCTTAAGTGGTGTTGACTTTAGTTGTTGTAGCAGGTGAGGTAAGAACTGGATCTCTTACAGTCAGACAAACTCACTATATAAATATTGCCCTTTTGCCTTACTTCATAGCCCATGTTTCAACATAGCAACAGCTTTTACTGGAACAGTCATTAAAGATTGAAGGATGACTTGGAAGGAAAAGTGGGTTCTTTCCACTGATGGAGCAAGTGACCATTCAAGGACTCATTCTTTCCATAGGAGAGGCAACCAATTATGAGCTGCTCTCAGGTAGAAACCTGTCTGTTGTTATCTGAGGCTGAACACTAACTTTATCCTGTCTGTGGGCATAAATTCCTCTTCTGTCTCTATTAACATGCAAATATACATGGCCGTGTGCGTTTAAAGGCTTATTTTACATGGGGTATATGGGCACACATGCACTTTGTGCAATACATGTGTGAGTGTATATATTTGCATGTCTGTAAACCAGGGCAGGAACTGGAGGGCCTGGAAGGTTGAAGCACAGTCTTTGTTTGTGTTCCTGAAACTGGCATTCATTACAGTGGCAGTCTTGAGATGATTATCTACAGTATATGCGTGTATGTGTGTGTGAAATAGAAAGAAAGGGTGCGGGAAGTGGAGAAAATGATTGAGAGCGGGAGGCGCTGGACTACGAGATGCCTGGAAGGGTCCCCTGCCTCCTTGGATTCCTGGATCCCCTCACTGACTATGTCAACTATAGAGAATGTAGCGTTGGAAGGATACAGGATTTAACAAGAATAACTTGTAATCGTAATATACAAAATATTCCAATCCTTCTTCATAGTCATGAGTCATTTTCCACTTGTTTTTCAACAAACAAGACTTTGAGGGTTTCACAGATCACAGCTTGGGTTGTGAAACACAGAGAACTACAGTAGGTTCTTTGAGAACTATTTAGCAATGGTCAGACATTTGCCGTCCACCAAGTGCAACCAGGATATGAAGACATATGTCCAAGCACCTGCACAAATAGCAGCCATGATCTTTGACCACAAAGGTCACTAAAGTTGTACCATAAGGGACTGAGACTAATAAATCATAAGTTGAATAACTCCATTATTACCCTTTGCACTATCAAAAAAGAAAAAGTTATTACCAATAAGCAGAGCATTTTAATGACTTCCACTTGTTTCCCCACACTGATTGGCATAAAAAACAAGTTCTACATGGAATTATGTGTCCTCGTTTGTGTAAAAAAACATTCAGAATTCCAATATTTTCACAGCCCATGATAGTCAAGAGGATGTTGTTCCCTTCTTCTAATACTCCAGTGAGAAAGATAGGGTTGAATGTAATGAAAAGCAAAACTGTCATCTACACAACTTATTCAACAGAAATGTAGGGCAGGAAAGTTTATTGTGAGAATCTGGGCTAGAGATTTTTCTTCCCCTAAAGAGATTTCTTTGTTAACAAACACTCTGTCCCAGTAACCCATATCCATGCCATCAGGCTTTAGCAGTTGTGTGGTCTGGTGTCACAGATTGACAAGAAAAATGGATTGAGTTGTCATTCTGATCACACAGCCAGTGGAATGATTGCCTTGGCTTTCTGCCTCTTGGGAACCACTGTGTAAATGCAGACTGATGTCAGACAGCAACAACACTGACAATCTCCTAACGGCCAGTCAACATTCCTCTAAGATGAGAATAGTAAAGCAGAGCCTGGCACTAGCGTCACTGGGCGTACTTGCTGAAATTGAGATAAAAGCCTGTCTACGTGGAATATAATGTCATAAAACAATGACGATACCCCCCAAATCACCTCATCAGCAGTCCCCCAGAGATATTCAATCTGAGCCACGACTGGCTTGCTAAATCAACTAAAATCTGTCCAATGAGAAAGACACAATGAGAAAACCATTATTTCTGTGGATGTAATGTGGAATTTTGAGTACATTGTCCTGTTCTATTTCACACAGGGTTAAAGCCATTGGTTTGACTCCCCTCTCCTCTTTAGACCAGGAAACTGAAATATGTGTACTTTCTCAGCCAACCAGGGCAAGTTTTGTCTTTTCTTGCAGTATGACCATGTAGGGCAAAGAAGGACCTTATAGGGCACTATGGCACCCAATCTGTATTCATCTTCAATCATCAGTCAAATGACATTGACATGTGCCACATAAATTTACTGGACATGAACTCAATGCACCAACACTTTAAACTGTTGCTGAGCAGCAAGACAGTGCTGGTATGGACCAACAACCACACAGTGTTTTACTTCAACAGAGAACTTTCGCTACCTGAAAACCCACCATGCACCCAGGCATTTAAAATGGCAGTGCCAAGCTCATGCCCATGGGGTGAACCATCACCAGAGAAATGACAACTGCACCCTAATTTTGTAAACCAGGACTACATCAAAATTCATTTACTACCTAAGCATTTTCTTCCTCTTGTGTCCACCTAGATATAATGAGGCCAGCTGGGGTTCTTTGGCTGGGTAACATCCAACTCCCAACAGTGAGAGGGTGACTGCTGCTGCTCCTGTATTGTACAAGGTGAATTAGCCGTAAGTTGTTCAATACATGTACGAACAAATCTTTATCAACAAATTTCAAAGTGAATCACCATTGTCACTGATCGAATCAATAGCTTTTTTCAACAGTGGAACTTACTGTCGACGTACTGAAGTGCATTTGAACAGTGACGTGTTCACTTACGGTGATGCGACTGCTTAGCTTAGGAAAAATGTGAATGATGTGAATTAGCAAAGTGGTTTGTGATTTCCTTCTCTAGTTTGAACTGAATGTAGACTACACCTTCCCATCCTAGGTCATGCTTTGGAATAGTTGGTCATGTTGATGTCCCAACTGCAAATACAGTCATCTAGCCATCAACGCCGCCTTTATGCCTATCAAGTCTGTTAGATGGCATTTCTTGTGTAAAAGAACACAGTAGTATTAATTCTATGTGCAAATGTGGAGCTGTCTTTGTTTTTCACCTTCCTATTCTACATGTAGTTGCCTTGGTAGATGCAGAGTAAAGTTGTAGTGCCCCTTGTAGAGAGAAACGCCCAGGCTCGTCCTGATTGGCCCATAAAATGCAAATCATCATCGACCATGGTTCAATACATTAATTACATATTATTCAATATATTATTATTATTATCCACAAATTCCCTGTTAACCACAGCTAGAGGAATTTACAATGTCTTTCAATGAAAACTAACAGCCAGATATGTCCATTTTATTATAGTGCAATAACCTTGAATTATGGGTAAGGTGATCAACATACACCAGCCTGTGTACATACATTAGTTACATAAATAAATATGCTGTGTAAGAATAAAATCAGACTGACATAAAAATCTTTTCTAACTAGCTCCCTGGTTACCACAACAGCTGACATTGTAGCCAGAAAAGCATAACTAGCTGATTGGGTAAAATGTGTTTTGAATTAAGTACTTACTGATGACAGCTATGCCACTCCCAGGTATGACGTGGCCTGTTAGGCATAAAGTCGGCAGTCCCCTTGTTCTTCACCCTCTGTGGGAATCGCAGCAGGACCCTTACATCATAGTCGGTGGTCTCAGGGCCATAGGCAGTGCTGAATGACATACATTAAGACAAAAAAACAGTGAGTGAAACTGCACAAGTGGCTGCAAAAAGAATGTCAGCATGTCTGTTTCTTATAACTAAGATGAGGAAAGAAAAAAAGAGCAAGACTGGAAAGGCTTAGAGGCAGGAGCATATCTACTAAATAATTCATTTTACAGATTACAACCATCTATCCAAATACACAGTTTCAACGTGGGGAGAGGGAACATTTTGTTGCATGATTCACTTTTTTGTGTAAAAAAAGAGGCACAACCTCGAGTTCACAATACCACTGAAGATCTAAGCCATTTGTCTTGTGGCTGTTGTTGACATTGGAGTGTATGGCAAATTACAACAGCCAATCTATCGGTGATTGCTGCAAACTCAGACAGGATATGAAAGGTCTTTGAGGGATGGCTGTGCTTGTGATGGGAAGAGGGCAAATAGAGCAGCCATGGGGACAGCACACTTCCATCATTTCAATAGTGTCCTTAGTGCAGAGGCAGTCAAAGGGCCTAGGCCCGGGGCTCAGGGAATGCTATCAGCCAATACAGAGAAATGAAAATAACAACAGCCTGCATTCCCGAAGGTGACCAGGATTTAGTTTACTTATGTTGTGCTGTTGGTCAACTTTTGTTATTATTTCTTTCAGATATTGTTGTGCAGAACTGGTATAATCCTGAAGGCTATGTTAGAATTGTGGATGGTTCACTTGCTAGTCAAAGCTACCCAAAGGTGAAGCTGCTTCACCTTCAATAGAAATTAGCATTTTGTTGTTAATGCGTGATCTGAAGCAGGGTACAATCTGGACAGTAGCCTATCAGAGGGATACATTAAGACAGAAAACTATTGTTTCAAATTTACCTAGAATTTACTTGCAGAAACCATTCAAATAGGAACCTTTGTCACTAACATGAAAACATTAACACGAAAACAGAACCCATAAGGGCAAAAACATTTTTGATAGTGTGAAATCAGAATGAACCCACTAAATAAATAAATAAACACATGCCAGTAAAGGACATCCAGAATTGGGTTTACCTTGACAGACATTTTTCTTCAGCAGCACAGCGAAGAGAATACATGTGGGCTCTCTGGATGTATGTGGATGCCTGGACATAGTTGGGATCAGGAACCAGGTCAGGCAAACCTGAAATGATAGACAGACTCCTCACCATATATTGTCATTCAGCCACTTCAAATAACACACAACCTTGTTTCAAGAAGTAAAAGTAATGTGCTCACAAATCACACAAATCTGCTCCAAATACTGAAAAACAAAGAGTAATTACTTATTGGATTAGTCAAAGGGACATTTTAGACTCAAACATGATAATATACACCATATTTAAACAATGTTTTCAAGTGTAGTTAAAGCTGACAAACTACCTTTTTAGCACTGTTATTATGATTTTATTTAGTAATCCAAATGTCAATGATTTGTAATCTGTGACCTTTCGATCTCTTTAAATTCTTTTTACCTGGCATTTATGGTGGTGTTGATGGACGATATGATGGGCAACAATGCAGCGACAGGGCCCACAGTTCAAGACTGGGTCACTCTGAGCCATTGGCCTCTAATTACCATGCATTCCAGATTATTATCATGGTTTTCCAGTGAGACACTTTTGCTACATAGGCCTCTCATACAGGGGTGAGTTTGGAGTGAAAAAGTACAAGGGTTACATTTTGGCCTCTAATGCACAAAATTCCAAAACCTAAAAAACATATAACTACACTTGTAATGCATTAGCTTCCAGTGCTGAATACAATTTGCCTCTCACCAAATACATCTTGTTATTAGGGAAATATTTTCAATAATTTCTTGCCTTCTTGGCTAATGATATGATCTTCCATGACACTAATCTTAATATGAATGTGTCACTTCAGCTTAACCTTTAATAATGTAAATGAATGATAAATAGTCATATCTGTTGGGGATAAGGCTAAACCTGGAAATATCTGAGCTACAGTATCACAAGAGTGCTTGTTGCAATGCAGCCTGTGTTTTTCATTCTTTGTTCCTGCAAACAAGTGACAGAGATGAAGAGATGTAGGAAGGCAAAGGTGCAGAGAGATACAGCAAGAGAGCCAGACAGAGACACAGAGAGGAAGAATGTGCGTGCCAGGGCAAAACAACAGTGATCTCACACCACTGCTGTTTTTAAAGTGGGCCACTGACCAAGTCTGTCAGAAAACCTGAGGAACAAGTAAAAAAAACCAGGCCTGACTTGTCAAAGTGAATGTCTGTCTGTCCCGTTCCCAGTAAAGGCTATGCCAGCAAGGGTCTGTGGTGTAGCTTATCACCCCACTCTGTTTAGCTCACAAAGGCCAGACACACGTTAATGTGAGCTTGTTCAAGCAACTGAAAGTCAAACCATCTGACCTCTTAGCCTGGAAGCATTCATAAAATCACAAAAATGATGGACAACCTTTAATTTCTGTTGCAGCAAGCTTAAATCATGGAAAAGAAAATAGATGATGAAATAATGCATTATCTCTTGATTTTGGACTAACATGAAGGGCTTTAGTTACGGTCTGTTTGTGGAAACCAGACAGGAAGTTTTATATTTGCCCAGCGTTTAACATCCAGGTGAGTCCTCCCTTCCCAGCTGCAAGTTTAAATAAGGGCCTTTGTGGGCAATTTGTAAAAATCCCATGTAACTGCTCTCTCGGCCCCATTTATACCTGGCATTAACATACATATTTGGTGATCCACTGTCAGCTCCAAGTATGTCAATTCACACTTGGCATGAGAATGCGTCTCCACATGAGTATCGAGTGACCACTTGTGATTGGATCTCACTTCCCTGCTCTATATGCAAATAAACATGTACATCATTTCCGTTTGCAAAGACCAAATGTGATGTTGTTTTTAACCTGAATTTGATAAATTTACTATTTATCAGACCACAAATGAGACACGAATTAGATTGGAAAAACGATAGGCAGAGCAGAGTGTTTCTGGGGACCTGGACTCACTGATTCTTCTTCTTCTTTTCCTTTCGGCTGTTCCCTTTCAGGGGTCGCCACAGCAAATCATGTGCCTCCATCTAACCCTGTCCTCTGCATCCTCTTCACTTACACCAATTAACTTCATGTCCTCTCTCACTACATCCATAAATATCCTCTTTTGTCTTCCTCTAGACCTCCTGCCTGGCAGCTCCAACCTCAGCATCCTTCTACCAATATATTCACAGTCTCTCCTCTGAACATGTCCAAACCACCTCAATCTGGCCTCTCTGACTTTATCTCCAAAACATCTAACATGAGCTGTCCCTCTGATGTACTCATTCCTGATCCTGTCCATCCTCGTCACTCCCAAAGAGAACCTCAACATCTTAAGCTCTGCTACCTCCAGCTCTGCCTCTTGTCTTTTCTTCAGTGCCACTGTCTCTAAGCTGTACAACATCGCTGGTCTCACCACCGTCTTGAACACCTTTCCTTTCATTCTTGCTGATACTCTTTTATCACACAACACACCTGACACTTTTCTCCACCCGTTCCAACCTGCTTGCACTCTCCTCTTCACCTCTTTTCCACAGACTCCATTGCTCTGAACCGTTGACCCTAAGTACTTAACGTCCTGCACCTTCCTCACCTCTGCTCCCTGTAACCTCACCGTTCCACCTGGGTCCCTCTCATTGACGCACATGTATTCTGTCTTACTGCGGCTAAGCTTCATTCCTCTGTTTTCCAGAGCAGACCTCCTGGCCTCACTGATTACTGTGCAAAAACACAACTTTATTGACTAATTTTGGTGACACTGGATCATATTTTATGGAGAAAGTATTTTCTGGTTGTCCTCTCGCTGCTCTGCCTCAACTCTCAGTAATTTAATCGTTACAGAGTTTCCTGATGGACAGATAGTTTCACTTGTTGCTAAAGTAACCACTAACTAGCTGCCGTTAGCTAGTTAGCTCAGTTAGTCGTGCAACTAGTGGTCCTAATAGTTTTAAAGCTTTATTAGCTTTATTAAACCTCCTCCTCCCGGCAGTCCAAAGCTCCTGCGCTAGCAGTGTAAATACCGACACTCCCCTCTATCCATCAGGAAACTCCATAAATCACCAAGAGTTGAGGCAGAGCAGCTGGAGGACATCACACAGCGTGTTTCATGTGTACTCCATCCATGAGAATCCATTTTGCCTGTTGTTGTGGCTTCTTATTGTTGTTTTGCACTTTAATATGACACTGTTGATACAAGAATGAGTATGTGCTTCCGCTTATGCGGAGGATGTCAATTGAGTAGGCGGTCCTTCAATGTGGCCCAGGACACATTCTCGTACACACTGCTAAAAGAATGTGGCCATATGAGGCCCAGACCACCTCCGAATGTGGTCTGAGCGATCAGATCTCAATGCATCCTAAATGCGTCTTGGGTGGATTCACACCTGTACTTAGAGCTGTCCACTTGTGATCGGATCACCCGAGACGCATGTTAATGCCAGGTGTAAACAGGGCCTCTGAGGCAGATGTATAAGACAGGGGGAAGCTTGCTGGGACAGACCATGTAAACACTGTAAGACCAGAAAAGCAGAGGTTCTCCAACAGCACTCTCAACCCAATTTTTTTCTCCTCATCCTAGGAAGGCTTTGTTCTCTGCCCCCTAATCTTTTGAAATGTGAAACTGGGTCTCTTTCAAAGGGATAAAGTGTATTGAGAAGCCAAAGCTGATCAGCTCTCGACAGCATGTGACAAAGCCACACATTACACTCTAAGTGGGGCACGGAGAAAAGAAACTGATTCTTGCTGTGCTTTTTATACCATCTAATATAGCATAATAGAAGACTCTCTCTAGATACTCTATATGCTGTTAGCTGCAGAGGACTGATTGAAATATGTCAATTCACTGAGATCATTTTAAAATTAATATTGAAAATAACAAACAGCATTTGATGATCAAGTATATTGTTATGCTCTCTTGTTATTGCATCTTATCTATTTTCATGATTATCAACCATTTTACTTTCGGTGGTGAGTTGATATATTACAGATTAATTTCAGAAATAGTGAGATGCTAAAACCTTTTCACTTAATTTGAAGATATCATGCTTAAACTAATGAGTGAAATAACAGCAGCTCTGCCTTGTAGCTGCATTAATGAGTTAATCTGGACCAGTTACAGTCAAATTATTCTAACCTATGACTGCTTGTGGCTTTGTCAGGGAATATGAGAGTAAGGGTAAGAGTGAGATGCAATGACAATGTGCTGAAAAGGGTATAGTTGTGACAATATGCAGACTTATTTAACTGATCTTTGCCACAATACTTAATGATAGACAATTCATTATTCATAAAACCATCACAACATTGCAGATGTCAAAACTACACTAAATGCATACCTTCTGCAAGGCTGCGCAATCCAAGTCAGATTCCCTCCAGCAGCAAGAGGGTTAGAGTGCTGCTAACACTGAGTGAACTGCTCTTGTGAATCGATTTGAGTCATCTTCTTGAATTTGCTCTCAAATTGAACTCACTGTTGATCAGAATTTGTTCTTTGTCAGCTTACCTGGTAACACAATATAGGGATTTCTCAAGGGGAAAAAAGAGAATAGACACTGGCTGAGATTCAGGAGCACACCTTCCACTTCTTCAGCCTTAGTATTAGAACTAGTGCCATGCACCTCATGTCAAGTGGAAATGGCTTGAAGTCATTGTCCTATTACAAACTCTAGTTCTTTAACAAAAAAAAGTGCTGACTGATGTTAAAGCCAATGTGGGTTGAGAAATGACAAGCCCTATTCACTGTGATTCTGGGAACAACCGGTCTGTCTAACCAGTTGACAAAAGTAATGCTTGGGAATTGGTTCTGCACTGAAACTTTAAACTTAATCACTGCAGTTATCTGTACACTTTAGTTGCTAATGGTAATGCTTGCCAGCTTGTCCACCCACACTAATCCTACCCAAAACCTATTTGTGCTTAGTTGTATTTTAGTAGGCCACAAATGATGAAATAGATTTAATTTATTTGTATTATCTAATGAGCAGCCAGGCCATTGAAAGAGATGTTTATTTTGATATATCAGTGTGTCTTATGTACTTTACTGCCTCTGATACGATACAACATTGCCTTTAACAATGGCATTATAAATATGCATGTCTGCTGACTTTAGTTTTAAGTAAATTTTAAACTTGTAGATCATAATAGTTATTACAATACTGTAACAGCTTAATGCTGTGCCATGAAGCAGTGCAATAAAAATGACAGCTTTTCAACAGCTCCCAATGGCTGAATCTTTATCACAATGATTTCTGGGAGCACTAAGGCATCTGCACACGTTGGCTTTTTGTGCTATAGAAATGGCTCCTAATGAATCATGATTGCAAGGCACACAGCACGCCAGAGAGACTGCTGCACAGTAAGGTAGATCACTGAGTAAAACAAAAGGTAAATCTGAATTATTAAGAGTCTGAGAATCTCGAAGTCCTCATCTCATCTCAGCTCAGACCAGATACAGCCTCTGGCAGTCAGGACATAGAAAACTTCATGTTGTTTGCATTTAGCTAAGTCGTTTATTCTTCAGCATTAATAATCAGCTCAAGAGAAATTTCTTCCTCCACAGTAAAGTTATCGCTTATCGCTTATGACACTCCTCATGCTTCCCCTAAGAACTCAAAAAATTCAATAAACTAAATATTTCTTTGATTTTCTGTAGCTGAAGCAATGGACCCCATGTGTTACAGGGACTTTCCATGCTTTCCCTCCCCCTCAGAGAATGGTGAAGTACTGTAGCCCCCTCCCTTGCTTCCCCTCTCCTGTCCTCAAGCCAAGGAGGCAGCCGCTGCCCACCAACACCCCCTGTCACCAGCCCCCAATGAGGTCACCACCACCATTACCTAACTCCACACGCCTCGCGAACCAGTCTACTTTCATGTAGCACAGAACTCCCCACACAAAAACACAGAGGTTCTTGTGTGTGCTCTCTCTACATTGACAGGGCTTGCTCAACACCTGGTTTCAATAACCATACAAGTGGGAAAAGCTTAACCTTGTGTCCACTTTGCTTTGTTTGTAAACTGAAAAAGAGGCTGAATTTTAAGCAGCTGTTTCATTCTGATTATTTCAGATGTCTGACAAACATGAAAGAAGACAACTGGAAAAACATGATTGTGTACTTGAGGGGGCGGTGAGCTCTTTACTCCCCTGGGTTTTACATATTTCAAATTCATATGTCCAGCAATAATAGAAATAACAATGGCAAGCTTTTAATTTTCCTCAAGACAGAAATACCTTGGGTGAATGACTACAAATGAACATGTTCCCCGAAAATGTGAAATATTTGAAGCGCTTCAGAATTTTCACACGGTGCAAATTGCTCCAAATGTGCCTATATTGCCGTCCCACCCATGTGTCACAGCCTCTCCTAATATTATCAAGATTTGGTCAAACTTCCTGAACAAAATAGGAAATAAAGGATTCTTTGTATTAGCTGACAAAACCCAAACAAAAAGCATACTGTACCTCTCTGTTCTGGTCGGTACACACTCCCAACATTCATACTGGGGTTCTCAAGGGCAGAGTTTGGAGAATTTCTGCCTGGAGGAATGGGCTGCAGGAAAGGAGGCTGGGGTCTTCCAAATGGAGGAAACTGCTCATACTGAGGGCTCCTGACTGGTGGTTGACCAGCAGGTCCCGTCCTGTCCACTATCACAGGAGTAGCCTGGTTGACATTGGAGGCAGGGACCGCAGGAGCAGAGTCCTCATTGTAGAGACTATGGGTGTATCTGCGGTCCAGACCATCAGTAAACGGTGGTTGGGCAGCACGTGCAGGCACCACAGGATTGGACCCGTAGCCATAAGACTGGTAGTAACGGTAGCTATCGTCAGTAAAATCAGAGGGAGAGCCTGGGAGCACTGGGGCCAGACCACCTCCATACCCTCCTCCAGTATACCCCCGTCCAGCACCATACCCTCCACCACCATATCCTCCACCGACAACAGGCTGAAAGGGTGGCTCATAGCTCCTGACTGGTGCCTCCACAAAACTAGAGTCATAAGGTACTGGTTGGAAGGGAGTCTGTTGAGGAAATGGGTTCTGTGGGTAGGATGGTATATCATAAGAAGATGAAGAAAAGAATGATGATGATGATGAAGATGAAGAGCCTGTGGCGGGCCTGAAGCGAGTGCTAGAGGATCCCTGGAACTGACTACCCCCTGTGCTGCCTGCAGTTTGTCTCCAGTTATCAGGCACTTGCCCAAAGCCAAAAGGATGCCTTGCCTGCCCACGGACAGTCTCAGAGGATCCTCTTGATGGAGCCTGTCGGCGGACATTGCCTCCCTGAGGTCTACGTGAAGAGCGTGAACGAGCATCTGCTACAACCACCCTGGGACCTCTGTCCTGGGCCCCTGCCCTGGCAGGGACATATTCTGCTCCACTGTTCAGCAGGCTAAACACCCGGCCATTGTTCTCCCACTGAATCACCTGCCTCCAAGGGGTGGCAGAGTTGTCCTGCTCCTGGCCTCGACTCTGGCTCTGCCCCTGAGCCTGTGTGGCAACCTGAGTCTGCCCCATGCCCAGCAGGACGAATACCAAACATGCCACAATAATAGCCAACATACTGGCACCAAAGACGCCACAGCTCACCACACAGGAAAAAAAAACCTTCCAGTCCACCAGAAGCTCAAACTCAAACCACCTGTAGCTCTGTCAATAAAACATGTGTATCCTCCTCCCGCGGGTACAGCTTTGGTGTGAGTGTTGAGATAGATGCAGGGTTGAAAAGTAAGCCTGTGGTTGAGTGCATCTGCAGGTTGAATGTGCATTCAGGAGCAATCACACCCAGGAGAGTGAAAGTGGGCTTCAGAAGACCCACTGGTGGTGTTACCATCTGTTAGTACTATGAGAATATGTCCTGACTCCTTGTCGGTCTGCTGGCTCGTCTGTCAGTAGACTGAGCATTGCTCTCTGCCTTCTGGAAAGAAGTGTCTGTGCACTACACGACTGCAAGCTTCTATTTGCCGGATTGCTTACAATGGGCTGTGAAAAAATCTCAAACTTTTTTTTTAAGAAGAGGTCCCACATGGCCCTAGTGCTAGTGATGTTTCCTGGCCTGCAGCAGCCAGGGCTCCGTGAGGCTTCCAGAGTCAACATTACCATCTGCAAAGGCATTCAGACATATAACACATCTCATTTTCAATGGCTTGAATTCTTTTCTCATCTTGTACAAGCATAGATAAGGACAACGTGACTTTGGTTTTTCCACAGGTGTTATGTTACTGCTTTTTACTGCCTTTAAACCATTAAAAATGACAATAATCTGGGCAGATGGGAAATTACCTAATTGGTAACAGGGCACTCAGTCACAGAGAACCACAGTGATGCAGTTCAAACAATAGACAACAGGTTATCTTAAACTGGATCTTAATGTAATAGAGCAATGTTGACGTACAGTAAGGCATTTTTAATGGCATATGCACAAACAATGAGCAGTTAATAAGGATATGCTGTCTGGTAATAATGTAATATGACTGTAAAATATTCTTGTCTCTACAACACAATCCTCTGTTTATGCGGTGGGTTTGTTAGGCAATGTGGTCTGTATCCTCCACCAAGAAATATCAAACTGAGGTCAATTAGGAAAGTGTTCAAAACCCTCCTCCCACCAAACACACACACATACACACACGTACACACACATCACCACCTCTCTCCACCCCTCATTCCCCTTGTTGCTTGTAGTACACTGCACAAAAGACATGCATACATGCAGAGCTCACCAGCAAGACAACACTGTGTGTGCTGTTGTCTGTGAATACTATCAAAGCACTGTTGCACTCTGAGACCCTCATTTACACAAATGTTCTGAGAGACAAGTCATTAGTAAACACATTCATGTGGGATTTGAAGCTTGCAGCTTGGTTACTGCTTGCCTTGATAGAGTGCATGCAGACAGAATCAGATTTCTCCGTTATCAAAGTCAGCAGTTTGCAAGGTATTTTCCTTGGCATGGGCAATGGCCACAATGTGCCACAGACGAAAGAAAGGACAACATTACTCTAGGGCTGTAGCAGTCAACATTCACTTTGCCTTTCTGAAACAGGATCCAGAAAAACAACCTGATGCACACATGCTGATTTCAATTTATGTATGTTTCTTCTATTTTTAAACAAGCAGTTTTATATTTGCCAGTCAACAGCTTATTAAAATGTTACATCACGGAAACAGTGTAATAATTTGTGTAAAATTTGTACGTCAGCCTATTTATGAAATGCATCCTTCTCATACAAACACACTAGATAAATCTTTCATTCGCTGTGTAGGATAATTGTTAAAGCAAAACAAAAAATTCTGAGGCCAACAAGACCCCTTCTATGCTTGTATTCTATTCAGCATTCGATTTCACCATCAGTACACCACCACTAGCATCTATTCCATTTCCAAGTGCCAGGGCGGTGAACTATATCTTCTTGTTTAATTTGTATTTGTTTCACTAGCCTTACAGTGTGTGCAGATCTTTTTGCTTTTATACCTTATGAGGGGATTTTACTTCAAAGTGACACAAAATGGAGAAATTCCTTGTGGAAGGAAAGTGTTAGATTCTTCTACGCTTACACTGTCCCACTTTGTTTAGTGCTTTTTAAAGCCAGGATTCTTTTTTCAGGATTTTTTGGATCAGTCTTTTTTCATCTCTTACTCCTGCTTTTATATTACATGTCCTTAGACTTTTTTTGGTTATATTAAGCCTGAGGGTTTTTTTCTTAATTACAGATTGATCCCAGGGGATTTTTTCTCAGAGACATAAATTGCTGCTTTAAAGAGGCAGACCAACATAGAGCCTCAGAATGCCTTGAAATCCTGTCACAGAGACATTCCACAGAGATTAGTCTAAGTTGTGAGGCAAGGTTGGTTGTTTTTGTGTGACTGCTGTGTGCGTCTCCTGTCTGTTGGAAACACCATGTACTCTGTGAAGTTTGGTGAAAGAACACATTGATGTGAGTGAGTATGCAGCACAGGAGGAAAGCCCAGGGAGTAGGCATCCTGCTGAGAGCAACCTTTAGCTGCACAGAATCAGAGCTCGGGATGCTCTTATATACTTAGAACAATATTCATCCTCTGAGTCAATGTAAAAGTTCATAGATGTTCTCATATGTGATGTTACAACAATCAGTATTTTTAGTCCAGAAATATATTGATTAAAGTATTTTGGGCAATGATATAATACAAACTAATACAATATGTTTCAAACCAAACTGTGTCCTGGTACTGCGTCCTATAAGGAAAACTCTAGCAGTATAGCAGAGTGTCGATTCCAGCTTGGCTGAATAAGTCTTTACCTAAAACAGGGACGAAATAGTAGACTGATAAACTGTTAAATGTTTTTTAATCCGGCCTGATACCAAATTTTTTTCTGTCAAAAGAGATGCCTCTTCTCCATGGTAACAGGTTTTGCACAGTGCAAATTTTATGCTAATTTTGACAGCTGACAACACAAGATCACATAAAGAGAAGAGATCTCATAATTATGGAAAACAAATCTCTTTTTCTCACAAGGAAAAACTCTTTCAACCTTGCAGCTGTCAGATGTTGCAAGAGTTGCGTTTTGCAATATACTTATTTGATCCTTCCTTATTCCAAAAGGAAATTGTCTGACATACAAATGAAAGATAGATGAAGAACATACAGAAAAACAGCAAGTTATATTGGCTGCCAGTGTAGAACAGCTCCTATCCTGCACATACCAAATTCAATCTGCATTTGTGTTAAAGGACTTAGAATGGAACAATGCAGCTACAGTTCAGCAAACATGTTAAAAATGGAGACTTTGGTGATTTGATTTGTGTATTCAATGTCAGACATGATGATAAACCACTTCCTGAAGTCGGTTAAGAATTTGACACATTCAGCAGTTTGTTGTCCTAAAGCTTCCCTTCCCATTCGTAATCTCCTGGAGAAACATTAAAAGATTGCTGTGGCTGCATTTTCTGTGGAACATTTCCATGCTATTCTGCAAATAATTTTTTTTTGGGTCATGGTCGTTTTTTTTAAATTACCATTAAATCCAAACATGAAGGAATGTGCCTTTGTTGTTTGGGAGCATTGATTTGATCTGTAATATAGGTGTTAAAATAGGTCAGTTCAATTATTCAAACACTGCTGCAGTAAAATGAGTTTATTAGTGCAGCAAAAGCAGTAAGTGTAACAATACAGCAGACATCCAGTTCACTGACTGTTAGCACTATAGCTAAGTTATAAAAACATAAACATGGACACAAAAAAAGACAATACAGACCTCAAACTAGGCACTTTGTAATTGTAACAGTCATAAAGAGAGACTGGTGGCAATGCTGAACCACAAACTGTATCTGTAGTTTGACCCTGTAATAACGGTTGACTCCAAAGGAACATATCGGATCTCTTGTCTTTCATCTGCTTCATTCTACCCTGCCTCTAATATTAAGTAATTACTTCCATTCACAATCCTAACTTCCACTTCACCATGGCAGAGACTACAGCTGAGGTTGCGATTGGAAGCACATTTGGTCATACCATTGGAGTAGTCAGCCTTTGAAGTACCCACCTGCTTTCCATTAATTTCATTTTCATTCAAGGAGAGTCATCAAGCACCTGCACTCTGTTCTTGGCTCAGTATCAGATACCGCAAGACAGAAACGATAAAAATGCCTTCAATCATAGGATAATATTTTTTATTCTTAGCACAACATTAGAATGAACCTTTTGATCTTCCTTTTCAAAAGACACTAAGAGAACGGTTATTTTTTCACCCTAAGTGTACTGCAGCAGAGTATAATTTTTCTTGGAATTTTTCTTTTTCTTTGAGCATATACACAACAGCAGGACTCACTAATATTCCTAAATGCATGCTGTGAATATGTGTAATGACTAAAGTTTTTTATATGGTGTTCTCATGTTTAAGTAAATTAAATTGGGCCTCTAACTCCCTCCCTATGTATTAAGATGTAAGCACCAAGATTGTCTTGATTGTTCCCAGTGGGATCATTTTGGACACATTAGAGCTGCTTATGTTATTCAGATTCTTCTGGTAATCAATTGTATCGTCAAGGAGGAGTAAATGTAGGAGCAATAATACATGAAGGCGTGGGATGTATGTTTTACACCACATTAACACCTCTTGTTGGCCAAAAGTAAATGGAAATAAAAAAGTCATATGTCTCCCGATTCCCCTTAAATCGGAAACAACTCCATCTGTAATTAAGTCACCAAATTCACAGAACCTTTAAAATACAGTGTACCAAAGGGGTGGGTGGTGGAAATTGGGATATGGAGGAGGGATGACACAGAGAGATAATTGCCTAACAGGCACAAAGTTGACAATGGCTGCCCTCCCCACAGTGTTGTGATGTGAGGTGGGGAGTGATGTGATTAATGTTAAACTCTGGTTGAGGTTAGCCAAGGGAGCCAGGAGCTGTGGGGGAAATCTGTGCTTGTCTTGTCCTGATGAGTATGTTACATTGATAAAAAATCCACCAGTGTAGCAGGCTGATGAGAAAAACATGTAATTGAGTAAAGCACAGATGTGCATTAACACATGCATTTACCTGGCTCATGCACACATGCATTTACCTGGCTCATGCATACAGTATATAGTATGCATATGAAGATCCCAAAGCTTTATTATTCCTCTTATGCTCCTAACATAAATAAGCCAGATTTGATGAGTTACGAGCACTTTCACTTCCCTCGTTACCATACAAATGTCCAGATGGACCTTTAGATGATGGCATTCACTCCTCACACATTGTGACAGAACTCGGAGGGGTATTAATCCGCTCATCTGATCTGTCTGTTAAAGCGTGAGTTCACGACCTGTAACCCTCGTCTCAGAAGCAAACTTCAGAGGCAGGGGCTAATTTGATCTCAGATCCCCAACGACGGTAGACTTTTGCATACACACAATTTAAATCAGAGATTATAATGCAAACAGTCCTGTGGGGCTCACTAATGACTAAGGTGAGCCTGAGATGCAGCTCAAACTCTGCTTTGGAATATCAATTAGGTCTCTCAGGGACATGGAGATTGAAGGAAGTGACTGGCATAGTAAGCGCCTACCATTTATCTGTGGGCACCTCTAGCACATGCTATGCACCACGATGACTGCCATGAGATATCGAGCAAAAAGGAAAAGAGGGAAAACAAAGTCAAGATGGGTAAGGTGGTGTGGGTGGAGGCAAGTGATGCAAGAGAGAGAATTCCATTGTCATGTGTTTCCCAAAGAAAGAGGAGCCTCTAAATTAGTTGGAGCAGCCTATTCAATTAGCTCCAGAAATCCACAGCTGGTCCCCAGAGAGTCGTCTCCACAGATGTGTTGTGTGCTGTTGTCTCCAAATCCCAGAGAACTACCCTTCCTCTGTTCTCGTTCTTTTTCTCTCAACTCTCTCCTCCCCTCTTTGTTACATTCTCTAGACAACACAGCAAGGTCCTGGTAATCAGATGCTGGCTGAGCCGGGATACAGAGCATAGAGACAGACAACAAGCTGAATCTGAAGTCATCGCACACCTCCGCTTGATATTGTTCAAGGAGAAAGAGTCATCAAAGGCCCTCCTCTGTACAGACACAAAGTCAGGCACACTCAAACACACCCACATTCACATTCAGAATAATGTACAAAAATAATGGAAAAGCCTGCGTTCAGTGGATTTGTGAAAGTGTGGAGTGAATTATCTCTTAGAGGGCAGGGTAATGTTATTATACCATTATTGTGATGCTCTGCCTGTGCTGAGAGCAGATTAACCACTGGCAATTATTTAGAATTTTTTAAACAACGGTTGCATGATTTCAGTCAGAGGTAGACAAACTCAAGCATCTCATTTCTAGCGTGCGATCATTGATTTTGCTGGATGAAATAAAATTTTGGCTGTTTGTCAGATTTGATCAGCTGTGGCTAGATAGCTAACTAAGCAAACGTTAGCTCCATGGTGAAAACACTATATACTGACTTTTTAAGGAATTCGTACATTGAAGATAAATATTTAATAATTATTTTATTCCAACATAAAATAAAGCAGTATGTAAGGCCTTGACAAACACATCAGGACATCTTATTTTGGTCACCCACACAGGCAAATTCAGTATAATATAAAACATGTAATAGAAAATATTTATTTCTTGAGATGTCCCTATGGACCTTGTTGTGTTGAGGAAACCAACAGGGAGGTAAAGATCAGTTTAAGTAAACATGAAGTGTAATTAGTGGTGTTAAGTTGCTATTCAGACATTTGAATGGACATAAGCATGGGAGTCAAGCGCTCTGAGGTGTAGAGATAGTAAACTCAAAACTCTCTCACAAGTGAATTCAATTTAATTATACTCAAAAATAAATTGTGGCATCCCAATAACCAATATAAAACAGTTAACATGAACAAATGTACACTACCAGGCAGAGTTTGACTACATCTGCTTGATACCTGGTCATTCATTGTCCATTTGAAGTGCAGTAGTGATGGTGTCAGCAGTTGCTAATGAACTTAAAAAAACGCTGTTGGATGTGGCTTGAATGGTGATAAAATCAGCGCTCTTTTCTTCCTCCAGAATGTAATCATTTAGCACTGAGAGCATGCAGTCCAACAGCTCGTTTTGTACTGTCTTTGACATGTCTTTAAAAACAGTAACGTTAAGTTAACTTAGCTGTCTAAGGTGCTCCTGCAGCACACTGTCTAGGGAGGCAACAAAATCCACCAATCCCCTGAAAATGCCAGGAGTCTGTCTCGACATTCCCATGCAAGGCCGACTCAAAAGCCCCACAAAACTTCACACAATCAATTATTCTAGATAAAATGTGCCTGTTTTTATCTACCTCCTCACTGTGTTTCCTCACTGCGATCCTGTGGCCATCGTCCAGCTGTGTAGCGATGTTCACTCTGCCTAATGTGGCTAACGTTAGCTGGACAGAATTATCCACGTGTGCCTTGGTGTTCTCAGGTTTCCTTACTTTCTCAGAGAGGTGCTTCATATCCCTCACTCCCGTAACTGTCCATGCTGCATCTATCTCCGTAAAAAAGCAAGCACGGAAAGCAAAATAAGCTATTAGCATCACTGCATCCAGCTAACCAGGCCTTTCTGGTGTACCAGCTACGAGAGAAGCCTGCATACACTACTTCACTTTCTCGTAGCCTGCTGTCTGGTTACGAGGTCAGGTTGATCTGGGCGATAAAATAATCGCCCTTTTCAGATTAGATTTGAGGACGCTGATTGGCTAAATGTTATGTCATACGTTCATAACTTTGGCTAAATTACTCAGACCCGCCTCCTGTGGGCGATTCCTCCATGGCCTCAGAGCTGCTGAGACATGCAGACAGGAGGAGGGACGTGTAGGAAAAGCATACATGTTGCGCAGATGATTTTCTATCATATTTTACACATATTACTGTGTGCACTCCATGTTCTAAACATAGTAACATAATAATATAATAACATAATTCATTATTATTATTATTATTAGTAGTAGTAGTAGTAATGGATTTTTTTGTGGCTCAAGGGCTCAGGGAGGGCGGCACCCTAGCGACCTCTACTGGCCAGCCACCACTTCTTGGACTGCTAGTGTAACTTCCCCAAATCCAAGAAGATTAGGACAGAGCTGCTAACGTTAGCCTAAACTCTGATATCATCCAGTCTCAGCTTCCACACAGTGAGGATACCACACAGTACCCTGTTACCCCCCAAACTAATGTTGTTAATTAATGGCATGCTAGCTTTTGGCATTGGAAGTAACGCTTACTGTTACTACTGTAGGTAGTAATTGGCATGCTAACAATTGCATTTTACACAGTTTAATCCATTCCTTGTTTAGTTAAAGGTCAATTAAACTAACAAACTATGTTTGAGCTGTCTCTAAATAAATTGTGGGGTTATTATAGAGCACTGCACCTACAGTATGCACTATTCCTTATATTTAAACGTTGATAAAGTTTCTGTATAAAAATGGTCGTTACTGGTCATGCTAACTACCCAATTGTACTAATTCCATACAAATCCCTATGTACTGCGTGAATATATGTAACAGGAAATATAAAAGAGTTCACTCATTAGGTATAAGTTAAATCACTATAAAGTGTTATTTGAAATGGCAATGAGGAGCAGGAAAATGTATCTTCATCTAAAAAATTTACAGATTATTCCTTTCTGCCTCAGTACATTTTACATCAGTAAAGTCTGTCCACCTCCCCTCTCTTCTCTCTCTCCCTTTCTCTCCCCCTCCCTCCTCACCCAGACAGAGTGATAGATCTGATACGCCATTGAGTCAGATTACATTATGCAGTTCTCACTGATAAGAGAATAGTGAAACAACTATTTTCTTTCCCCTTATCTCCTCCAAGAGGCTGTGTTTCTAAAAGGAGAACTAGCCTCCCTGGCCAGATATCATTATTCATTTTGATCCGAGGCCTTCAGTACCGATTACATTTTATAGGCTCAGAAATTTTACACCAATGGTCAGAAGGAAGACTATTGGTCTCTTTTTTCTGAATCATAAAATCCAAAATATCACATGAAACCAAGTAACACAAGGAGAGAATTTGCTCAGTAATTTGAAGTATCTTAATCATTTCGGTCAGGTGTTGAATGTGGAGCTTCTTCCTGAAATTCCACCTTTAAAACCTTGTCTTGTTTAAAGTCAGGGGTTAGGATGGTGAGTGTGGGAATTTAAGCTTCATCAAACCTTCCCTCTCACTCTTTGGGAAGAATCCAAATTCTAATCCTGCCACTCCCTGGTGGGGTTGAAGGCATCTAATGTTTATTATTCAGAATGATTACGGCAAAGAAATAAACTTCACCACAAATACAAGCCACAACTGAGACTGCTGTGTGCAGTGAAATTACTACATAATATAAAAATCAAATTTCACATTGATTTAAGACCCAAAATAAGAACATGTGGAATCAATCTTAAACTAATGGATGCTGGATAGTCCCAACAGGATGACAGAGTATCTCTGTTACATACTGCAGTCAGAGGCCAATGCTTAAGTGTGTTCTTTTAAACCTTTATTTATCCTGGGAGGGTTGTGCTGGGAACATGTGCTCTTTTGCAATAACGCCCTGCTTCACAGTCACATGCAGTCATACCTAAAAGCTGCTCAGTCTAAACAGACTGTTCTACTGTTGGCTCCAGCGCAGCTTCACTGAAGGGTTTGGTGCCTTGCTCAAGAGCACTATAATTGAAGCAGGGGCGTGTTACTCATTGTAGAATGTATGTAATAAATATTTCGCAAACACATGCTGCCTTGGCCCAGTGGACTGGCAGAGTATTTCTGTAATGTATCCTGCTATGCAGGGTCAATACTAAAGTGCTTCAGAGAAAAGCATGAGAGTGAGAGTTCTGTGCAAACCCACTGCAGAGGACAAAAAACAACTGGAATATTTGCTCTGGGCTGCCTGATTTAGTGTTCTGGCATTTTGGATTAAGGTGGGCAGGTTAAAACACTTCCCAGGCATTTCCTGATGATCACATTGTAGGCGAATAAATGTTGGCTGCCAGACAAACCTATGCACATAACCTGATAGAGATGACATGAGGTCATGCTTTCTTCCACTGTGTAGGATCCAAAGGAAGACCCCCATACATTCATTTTCTCTAAATGAAATTGAAACACATACAAGTAATTTTCAGTGATTGTTTAAAATGCTTTCAGAATTGAGTTTCTTAACCTTCTTCATGGTATTGTCCTATATGTGGCAAGACAAATTGAAACAGCTCTTTTCAAAAATTTGCCAAAGCCTCCTGTATGAAATTTGGACCTTTAGATGAAAGCTTATTGATGCAGAAAGAGGATGTCAATAGCATGTCTGGCCTAATGATCAGTGTTTAATGGTCTTACATGGTTTCTTGTTTCTATTACTGGCGCAGTGGAATGCACCTCAACTTTCCTTATCACAGCCACATCTAAACTGACAAGGACTTCAACAAATTACTGCCCCCTTGTGGGTCTATTTATGGGCAAATAAATGCTAAGACACTAATGCTCCCTTCACATCTTTCATAAATGTTTCACAAGGCAAAGTTGTCTAAATAATATTAATTTCAACCATTTTTTACAGAGCAGAATGGGGTCTAGCAGCTTTTACTGGTACCCAGAATTGACACCTTAGATGTGCGAACACACATTCCCTCATAATCCTGTCACACATTTATTTATCTTTTTGGTGTCAACTTTTTTCAAGGACAGGAAAATCCTCTTTGTTATCATAAAGATAATCTCAAATGAGAGATATAATAACTAGCATTATTCTCACTTTAAAATCCCGATAATGCAGAAGTCTTATCTTTTGCTAGATATTATAAATTGCACTGTATGCATGAGGACAATACACATTTTGCTTTTGTTGGTGAAAGATAAGCACATACAGTAGCTATGATGAGGTGATAGCAAGCTGCCTAATGTGGCTCCTTTGGGGGTGAGGGTGACGGTACACACTGAGGCTTTTTAGTGTCACTACACCCTCTGGTTTTATGTGATAGCTACTAAATAAAATAGTTTACAGAATACTACTGTATGTAAACACTTCAGCATGGAGATGGTCGACTACTTTAGCACTTGTCGACAAGTTTTATTGTGTATGAGCTTCCCTTGGCAGGAATAACAGCTCTGAAATGCTGACTTGGGATCTGCTTCGCCAGACCTTTCTTCTCTTGTTCACTATTTTGAGTCCAGGTCTGAATTAAAAAGCAGTTTCAGTATATTTTTTTAAAGCAAGGCCAGGCAGCTCCTATGATTCACATCAAAATTAATTATTTTTTGTTTTGGCAATTTGCATTCTAGAGCTTTTATTAAAGCACAAAAGGCTTATGAACAACTAGACACAGCCTGATGGTCTGTTGCTACATGTTAGTACAAACTATGGACTTGAAGATCCATGATCTCAGTTTCTAAATGAGAGAAAGATATTAAAACTTCAGTTTCAAAATTTCCAGTAAGTAGGACCAACTGCAAGTGGATTCTGCATCCTCAGTGTGCCCTTTGCAGGAGTTGGGAATCCTTAACCAAATAATAAATATACATACAAAGGAATCAATGATAGGAACGACTTATTATTCTTGTCATGGTGCACTTCTCGGGTCTTTATCAAGGTGCAACCTCCCACCCCTATTTTCCAATACCGTACCTCTCACCCCTTTCAGCCCAAGCGGCTGGATTCTCCTCTTCTAGCCAGATAAGCAGACTGCCCTTTCTTCACTGGAAAAATGCGAGAATAAGAATGCAGGATTTGTCCTCTGCGTTAGAAAGAAAAAAACTTGTCCCTGCAGCTGAAAATGTCATCCTGGCCCTGCAATAAATCACATGGGGTTGTGATGTGTTTACTTATTACAGTGAGGTGCATCACTGTCATCCACACTCTTATTTACTCCCATGGCCCTCTGCATGCCCCCCAAACCCACTTCCATTTCTGCCGTATCGCTCTTCTACCTCACCTTTCCTCTCCTTCTGTCGCTCTCATTCACTGCAGACGGTATATGCGTATCAATCCCTACATACATATATATAATATATAGAATCCCAAGCATCTGTTTAAAATCAAACATACACACAGAGCACAATATTCTGTGTGAACAAGTCTTATCTAGTAAAGACTTTCAAACACCAGACAGTAAAACTGAAAGCTGTTACCTACAATACCCCAACAAGAATTTGCTGCCATTAAGAATGGTGCAGTCACTGTGTAAGTGTCTTAACAAATTGGCACCAGACACCAAAACCAATTCACTGTAGAGAGAGAATAAGGCAGACTCTCTTTATCTGGAGATAGAAGCTCTTGTCAGAGAAACACAAAACAATACAGGTAGTAGTAATAAGCACAAAGCCACATTTCTAAATGAGCAAAATCTATTGAAACTTCACTTTGTTTCACAGATCAATGTTAGAGGTGATTCATCGGATATCAAAAAAAATAAATAACATCAATGGCAAACACAGTTTCCTCAGTCTTTCAGTGGTCTAACTGCACTGGTTATCCCACACTGCATAATGTGAAATAAAACTAATGCTCTTTCCTGTTGAGCTTTTTGAGTCTTTAAGCAAGGCATCGACCCTCCTCTTGCATCACTGAAGATGCTCAGTGGTCACTACTAAGAGAAGCATGTTTGCACTGGGCACCTGTAGGACGTAAATGTTTCTGGCTTTGTGAATAGAAGACATGGTACTAGTGGTGCTTTGCAAACTCTTTCCCAGGGTAAGAAAAGACAAAAAATTGCATTGTTCATCTAATTTCTGTTTACTCTGAAGAGGTTCCCAGGGGTTAGAGTAGGCCAGCAAAAGGAAGCGCAACATGAAAGTGGCAGGAGTTTGATAAGAGCAACAGCAGGCAATTACAGTTCAGCAGCTCACCAGAGAATTGGAGGCTGTAACCTGTTGTTGGGACAGAGCCATCACTAAATCTGTGGCAACAGACAATGCTGCCTGATCTGTGATTTGTCATTTCTTGCTTTTACGGTCAAATTTTCACAACTTGAAATACAGGTCTGGTTTTCTCCAGTTTCTCAGCAACCCCAGTGATCTAGTCTAGCTGGGACATTTCTAGCTCGCTACTATGTCTGCAATTTATTTAATCAAAATATTCATAGATAAATCTGAAAGTGCAATCAGCACACTTTTTTCCCCTTTTTACTACAACTGCAGGTAATTTAATGGAATTTAATCTTCCACACTCCGAGCCTCATAGAGGGATTTCTATGTAAACGCAAGTAAATATTTGTGTGTCTGTGTGTATGTGTATGAACACTATCTTCCCTCTCCATTTGAAGTTACTATAGCCCCCGTGCCTTCCCTCCAGCTCATTTCATCTTGGATTAGTCACGGCTGCTGTTGCTGAAAGATCCTGCAATACTGGGTGAACAGAACATATGATTCTTTTTTTCCCCTTCTATAAACCTTTTCCTCTTGCGCATCAAAAATGCTAACTAACTTCAGATTTTGTATGTAGTAAATTACCAACAAAGAGAACAATTCCATTTTGCACAATAGGTGAAACAAAAGCTCTGCTATAAAACCTATGTGCAGTTTTACAAAGCATTAGATGTTGGTGACAGGAGCATCTGCAAAGCCTCTCTTGATGTTATATAGGAGAACAGAGGACAGTGAGCCATACCTGAGAGCAAGCTGGTCCTTTAACTTTGACTGCTGCTGAAATGTGATGTAACAGAGACAGATTGTGAATGCATTTTACCTGTATTGCCTCTGTTGTTTTCATCTATTGCATGTGTATCTTCAGCATTCATCTGTAGTCAGAAATGGTCTGTACCATGAAGGTTAAGACCTCAAGACGCAGCTGATGGCTCCTGGGTATTTGAAGAGCAGTGACAGACATGACTATGGGGTCAATATGGATTAATTGGCAGCCTGCTGAATAACTTGCATTAGTATCTAGGGTCCATATACTCTGGAGGGTGAGGTGAAAGTGAAGGGGCAGGAGAAAATAAGGGGGAAATGTTGTGCTCACTCTAATTACTGAAACAGTTTTCTTTAGGGAGTTTTTTGTGTCTGATAAGCAAGAACAAAATTAGGTTATGGTTGTGCACAAAGCTCTGTAAGGAATTATTGTAAAACAAAACACTAGTTTAAAGAATGATTTATACGTTTCAGGGCATCGCAGTATGGTCTAAAACAAATTCCCTTGATGATAAAGAGAAAGAAAACTTGTTTTGGTGATAAAGGTAAGTACTGATGAGCTGTACTTACCTTTAACCTGTGTAGACTACATGGCTCGCCAGTGTGAGCTATATGAATTAATATATGGTTACTGCAGTCATTTAGGTCATTTACTGGATGTCTTACAAAACCCTAAACACAATAATATATAATCTCTCTGCTCGCAGAAGGTTTATTTTAAGCAGGTTATACAGAATGACTGAACTTGTGAAATTTTAGGATGCTTAACTCAGTGAGGCACAAAAACTTCAAAATGTGCAATTAAAGCAACACTCATTTTTCAATCCAGTCATGCCTATCAAATTGATCATGCCTTTTTCAATTTTGTATATATATCATAATTCAAGTCTTTTTTCCTCATTTATAAAACAGATGGGTCAGCAGTTTCTATTTGTGTACCTTTCCTGTCTTGTGCTTGGTGTTTCCAGATTATGATGTAGTGCTTCCAGCAGATGAGAGACTGGAGAAGCATGGACCAGGGACCTCAGCACTGCCTGATGGTTACATTGTTTGTGTCAGCAAGATACCACAAATGCCCAGCACACAAAAACCTGTCTTTAGACGATGTCAAGAGGAAGGTTAGATGAATGCGGAAGGTAGACAAATTACACATCAACACTGACAAAGGAGCAGGGGAGCAGGAAAACAGCACTGTGGGTCCCAGAGCCTGGATGTGTCTCACATGACTAATGATACCGGCCTATGGTGGATCATACATGTCATCTGTGTTCAAAAGCCTCAAATCCAGTACCTGAAAGGACTGTTAGTTTTCCTCGGCCCCTGGCCCTCTCCCCTGGGTGGTCAATAGTGGTGGATAAAATCCCTCCACCTATCCACCAGTAGATGGCGTGGTAGATCTGACTGTTCTGCCAGAGGTAGTGGCTAAAGATGGAGGCTCTCTGCCTTCTCTGACTGTCTTCATAATGATGTTGCTGAGTTACATAAGAGTGCAGTATCTCTCAGCAGGCTCTCCATAAGAAATTATGCATTAGATCTCAACTCAAACTCCCTGCTTTTATTTCTTTTTGTTACTGCGCAGAGCTGAAGCAGAGAGCCACCAAAATGTATTTTTCCCTCCCCTCCCAAGTGATAGAGAAATCCTTCTTTGATCACTGACCTAATTAATGAAGCAATTGATGAATGTAAATACCAGATTAGTTATGCAAATGATCACACCACAGAAAAAAAAAAATACATTGCCCCCGTTAGGAAGTTCTGAGGGCGCAGAAATTATGAATGCATGAGACAAGATCTTGTTCATGATAAATTTTAAAAAATACAGATAAACAAAAATAAAGCTGTGGATTAGAGACTGTGGCAGAGAGGTTTTAGGGTAGGAGTGATCTGAATGAGGATGCAGGATGAGGGGTTTTGCCTTTGCTCTCCCTTCCTTTTTCTAGCTGTGTAATGAATCCACTTTGTTAAAGCAATCTCTGACATTTTCAGCCCTGTATTAGGCAAAAGAGTTTGTACTGTAGATCAGCACTCATGATAGCCGAGACATAGCTATTTAGTATTGCTGACCTATGAGTCCAACTAAGTGCGAGGATTAACACACACACTATACAGTACGTTATGTATGTACATACAAGTGGCATTAAATGAATTCTACTGGTTGACAGAGCAGAGAATTACCAACAAAATCTACTGTATATCAAACAGCACATAACATAGGATATGATGTGGTTTAAGTATATGTTAACAATATGAGTAAGATGAGAATAAAGAGGTTATGTTCTGCTTTTGCAGACATGTGTACGTATAGTATTGTATATGTACTGTATATGTGTGGCGATATATAGGGTTTAGGACAGACAAGGGATAAAATTAAACAAACAAAACATACAATAAAACTAAGAGTCTGCAGCCATGCTAGCAGCTCACAATGACAATGCTAACATGCTGATATTTAGCAGGTTGACCATGTTCACCATCTTAGGTTGACCATGTTCACCATCTTAGGTTAACACGTTAGCAATCTAACATTTGCTACTTAGCACTTAACACAAAGTACAGTTGAGGCTGATGGGAGTGTCATTACTTTTGCAGGTATTTAGTCATACACCAAATTATTGGACAAATTATGCATTTGACCTGACAAAAGCAGTAGATGAAAAGTCAGGGGATTCATGTTGAGGGGAACATGAATATGTGTACCGAATTCCATGGCAATACATCCAATAGTTGTTGAGGTATTTCACTAAAAGCCAAAAATTTGAACCTCATGTTGGCACTAAAGGAAAAATCAGGGAATCAGCAAAGTCAGTACAATTCATCCTCTGGGAACCATGAAGGTTTGTACAAAATGCTGCTTACAGTACTGTAACTGTTCGAGACTGACAATCCAACAACCATGCCCACTGTGTGCAGCAATTGTCCAAGTGTATGGAGGTGAGAAAGTAAGGCAGGGTTTGAACTTCTGTCCCAAGCTCTCTTTTTGCACTTTTGTGTGTATGAGTGAGTGCAACACTTTAAATTCCTTCGAGGAATGAGGTGAGAAATGTGATGTGCTCTCTTATCCCCACATTTAAACAATTATCACGTCTCCCCCTCTCTATGACCACAGGCTTTTCACCCTGCCTTCAAGTGCTATAAACATTTTTACCTTCAGACATGTCGTACAAACTATTTCTTTTCAGCATACTGACATCTTAGGCTAATCAGATCAACTCTTCCTGAGGATTGTAAATCCAGCTGTCAGGATCAGGCTGCAGCCATATCACCAAATGAAAGAACAAAACCAGGCTGTTACTGTGGAAGTCATGTTTAAGATGTTTAGGGAAATTTTGTGATATTTGCACTAAACTCTCAGCATTTTTGCTATTGTTAAGTAAGTGAAACAACTTTGATAGCTGGTTGGATGAATAGTAGGTCTGTAATCTGAATGTTTTGCATAATGTTTGCTTTATATCTATCCAAAAGATGTCTGACTCATTTAGATGGATCCAGCTAATTATGTATGGGGGATAATTGGGGGCTTCAAGACTTTTAAGTGTTTAAAATTATGGAGTATGGATAGTTTAATTATGTGTGATTTGTTTTTACAATAAAATTCTGAGATGCTGAGAGTGGGTTTAGCTGGAATCATTGCTAAAAGATTTACAGTTTATTTTTGGAGATGTGGTCTTATTGTAGATATTCAGTTTATGATTGGGAGAGGTGCATTCATCCAGCATAGTAAATCATGGTTCATTGTTTCAAGCAGTGGGGTGAAGTTAAGGTTGAACCACTCTGACAGGTTGGGACAAATGTTAATAGCTAAATATGTGATATTGCCAGTACACAGAGAGATAGGTAGTGTTTAGGCTGCTGCATCCCAACCACTCAGACAGAGTAGAAGGATTTATTCCAGACGATGGAGTAATTTGTGATTTGGGAGAATGCCTCACTAAGCTGGATGGTCTCATGTTTCAGATTTTTACAGCTACGTCATTATATGCTTGAGGAAGTCAAATCATGGACCAAACTGAAAATGGGTGGCAGCAAATGTGTGACTGGAAGGTTGCTGGGTCAAAAATCTGCACCAGCACTAAAATCTTGGCTTTGAAGGGGAATGAATAATCCCCTCTTCCTAACCCCAACAGCTTAAGTGGCGCTATTTAGAGACCTGCAGTCGAAGACTGTGGTCTTAGTGGGCAGCTCTAACACATGAATGAGCAGTGAGCGTAAAGTAGGGCATTTCTGCAGAAGAGACATACACAGAAACATTCTCTGAACAAATGAGAGTTAAATTGTCACAGCTTAACTTTAAATATTAGGGGAAATGTGAGGTAAATCTTTCTAATATTTTATCTTCCCTTTAACCTTCTTTTTTAAAATCTGAACAAATTGTTCACTGAAGGAAGTTTTATTACAAAAGAAGGAAAGGAAGCTTCATGGGCCATGATGTGAGGAGAAATAATGATAAAACCAGAGAGCCTTAAAAAAAAGTCCAGTTTTCTAAAATTACCTGAATTTTTCCAGCTGTCTGTGCCATGTACTAATAAGGATCAGAGCCCCTCCATATGCTCCTCATGTCCCTTTCTACACTGGAGACTCCAGGGATTAAGAGGCTTGTGCTGCAAATGAAGCCAAACTGGCCTCAGCTTTACTAGAGCATATAGACAGAGAGAGCATGAGAGAGGCAGAATAATGCTCACTCTCACCACTGTACTTTCACTTCTTGTTTTGAATACACACAGACTTACGGCCACCTGATTGCTTCCTTCACCAAATATGTGTGTGTGTGTGTGTGTGTGTGTGTGTGTGTGTGTGTGTGTGTGTGTGTGTGTGTGTGTGTGTGTGTGTGTGACAATTTTCAGTTAGTGTATAGAATATATGTATACCACAATATTTAGATACTGTTACCTCCAGGATATAAAGTGATGGCTTCTTCTTGTGCCAGGGTTGTTTATGAAGTAGTATGTAATCCTTCCAACCTCTGTATACGCATGTTCATCATAAACCTTTTAGCAAAGATCTCCTCACTCCCCCTATGACGGTGTACAGAGTTTTCAGGGTTATCAAGGTAGTACAGAAACTGTGCCTGTAGGTGCAGCCATTAATACCATTATCTGGGCAGATCTGCATGGGTGGTAGCTTTCTCGTGTAGCTGAGGTGCTGTGCAGGAGGATCTGACCAGAGGCCAAGAATCTGAGACACAAGTGGTCTACCCGCCTGCTAAGACCTCAAGAGCTAGCTATCATCTTGTGCTATCAGAGAGCCATAGAGAAGAAAATAAATATTCTGCTTTGATAACTGATACCATGCTGTCAACAAGTATGTTTAATGATTAAAAAAGATATTGTTTTAAACCAAATATTGAAGTTTTTTTCATGCTGCACTAATGAATATTTCTATATATAATCAATGGATCAAATGACTATGTGTTATGTGAAAGGGGTTCCTCGTAGTGACAAGAATTATCTGACCAAACTGCAGTTAAAAGCACACTGAATATTGGACTTACATGTGTTAGGTGTCAGAAACACAAGTCCAGTCAACTGATAATGTAGCTCCTGGATGTGTAAATATGCAACTGTTTGCTAATGTATGCGATAGGGAAACTGTTGCTATATTGTATACTGTCAGTGTTCAAACAAGATTTAAAACTTAAAACTTTTAACAGATGAAAACTCACACACTATCATAAACATGACTTTCCCTTCTGATGCATTAAAGCTTGGTTCAGTTAAACATTAACACCATGCAGGTTAAATTTTGAAGTATGGGCTAGGATCAAGCTTCCAGTAATCCAACAGATTTATTCAGCCTTCCATGGATAACTGTTGTCTTTTTTTTTTTGATGCGGTGGAATTGGCTGTACCCTTTCCTTAAATTCTCCAGGGTCCTGATCCTTTAATGACTAAAAACAATCAAAGCAACAACACAAATGTGCTTCACTCAGCCATTCCAAAGTCAACAGGGGCTCATGACTTTAACTAACTCCATCAAGAGTGGCTGTGACTTAATTAAACCTAGCAAACAGTGTCACGGACCACAGGGGCTGGCACTGCTGCCTTGCCAGAACACAAAATGGGAGAGAAATGCCTTTACTTATAAGTTACTTTACGAAGAAAACATTTTTCTCAGAGGAACTCACATCGCTTCTGGCTATGATCCTTCAGCAGACAATTGTCATTATTTATTGGCCACTAATTGGTTACTTTGTATTCATTTAGTACCCCATACTTTTGAAAATGTAATGCAATAGAGATCAAACTAATTCAAACATATTTCCCTTATGTATCATAGCAGCAGCATAACAGTGGATAATTTATTAACTATATATTTTATCATTATAACTTTTCAAGTCAAATAATAAAGTTTGGCAGTACCAATTGGATTAAACCTGTTGACTGCTGGCTTCACCACCTCAGGACTTAGCTATATGGTTATAGGCCATTATCGACTCATCATTAGAACCAGTTCAGCAACGTGGAAAATGGAATGTTCAGTGCTTGTAGTTACAGGTTTGTGAAGCAGATTGCATTAGCACTCGCTGAGAAGTAACAAAACTCAGAGGTTGCTTAATTAAAAGAAGCCAGCATCTGTTCAGCGAGCGATTAAATATGAGAGGCATTAACATGTAGTATTTAAACTGAATTTTGGCACTATGGTTTCTTTAACAGATGATTTAGCAAACAGCTGTTGTTTTTTGTTAAATGAGCTTTGAGTTTGAAATGAGTTTCCATCACTCTGCCCAGCCACTTTGTTAAGATGCTATTTTCTACGCTTCAGGTGCTTGTAGCCCATAAGTCTTGCTTGGCAGTGATGGGTAGTTAAAGAGTTGCTTCTCAGGTCAGGTTGGCCGACCTGAGAACCAATTGTCAGGCTCTGGACTGCAACATAACTTTATAATCCGTCTCTATCTCATTGTGCTGTGCACTGCAAATCTGTTTTACTGTTTGCCAAGTTTATAGCACACACAAAGAAAGATTAAGCAGCCCGCATACACTAGAGAGCACCCTCAAAAAAGTAAAGTTGAGTAAAAAAAAAAATTGACCTTTTCAGGTATAAGCAGTGGGATATCAATCATTGACCTCTGACTGCTCTTTTTTTATAGTAGCCAAACTTTATCAACTGACAGCACCACAAAATATAGTAACATATTCCAAACGTATTCAATTAACCAATGTGGAAGCAAGACAGAGTTAGAGATGGACAAGTTGTAAAGGAAAAGATAAAGTAGGACTGAAATGAAGCAGGAGAGACAGTCTCAGATCAAGAAATGGGCAGGGGCAAATGTTTTCCAAGGCCTCACAAGAGTACACCACACCTTGGGTGGCCTGGCAAACTAGACCAAACACATTTGTTTATCTGTCTTCATGAGGACATTCTTATCTAGGCATTTTTATACACATGTCTACACATGCAGGGGCAGCAGTTATGAAGCAATTTTCTGCAATTTGACATATATATACAAAGATTTTGGGGGGATTATTTTAAAACTTCACTGCAGTTTTTGTAGCTCAGTAATCTCCCACTTTATATTAGGGTAAATACTGTATATTTATTTAGAGATTTTCATGTCAATTATTTGTCCTGGTATGGTTATTGAAAATGAGAGCAGTAGTAACCTATTTTCCATACTGCTCAGCCTCCTTGAAAGATCCATCATCAACACTAGCCTGAGTACATATAACCTGTAACCGCACCTACACACACTGATATAACTACGGGGGGGCAATAATAAGCTTGAATGGACATGAAGCATCTGTACACATGTATTGACCATTGTTAATACCCTGATTCATGTTCACTTCAACTATAAACATGTTTATAGTCTTTATCAAAGAATCACACCAACAAATTAATACAAGGGAGGAAGTGAGCCAAAAAAAGACCAGAGTCCTATATTAGACCTATAGCAGAGGCACAATGCTGGGTCAAATATGCAGCACTTCAGAAACAATTTGAGTGTTTGGGCAGCCTGCATGTACGTTGCTTTATATGCTTTATATTTTCACCATGATGTAGAAGATACAAAAACAAACCAACTGCTTATTCCAATAACAAAACCCCAGTTTTCAATGGATGAACCATTTGAATTTGATTTCCAGATATTCTTCAGAAAACACAGTGGTCACAGTAATTCAAGCAGGTCATTTATTCAGCAACTATCTATTAGTCTGTGTTTCATAGCCCAATAAATGTAGGTAAATGGCATTTGCCTACTTTTATCCTCAACTACACCCCAGGAGGTGAGTCTCTGGAGCAGAGCAGCTCATCCTTTCCTGATGTACTATGATTTACTTATGACCACAGTAAAGGACAGTCATCACTGCTGGCTTTGCTCCAAACTGCCAGGGAGAACAGAGGTGGGAATGAATAGGTGGGATGCCTTGACAGATGGGGACTGGGGGTCAGAAGCAGGACAGCAGTGGTGTGCTTCACTGAGTCTCACAGATATCATATACCGATTCATAGAAACACACATGGAGAAAGCAAGTATTGTGGCACGACAAGGAATGAAATGAAAGACAACAACAACCAAAGGTTTAGAAAATAAAGTTTTTTGAATTTTTAAAGGAGCAGCTCACCCCAAAATTAAAACTGTGTCAGTAGCAATGAGTTAGATGAGACCTTCTCTATCATAACAGAAATGTCTTGTGAGAAGATCTTTTGTTCCAAAATTAACAAAACTGATCACATGACTCCAAACACATTCACGCAAAATAAACCATGGTTTGAATAGCCCAATTCGTCTCTGCATGAAAAAGTTATTAAAGTTAAAAGTAATTTTTACTTTGTTGTACCAGATTTTCCTCACTACCAAAACTGTCTACAGTGAACTGATGTATGAGTCTCATTACATGCCTTCCAGTCAAAAATAACAAAATAGACTTTGAAACAGTACAAGTAGTACATCTACATCTGAGATATAATAAGTATGTATATGAGAGAGCAACATTAGCATTCATTTGGAGTCCAATTCATATTTACACTTCTTTTAGCTCAGTTTTTTGTCTCCACCATCTCCTGAAAAAAACTCTGGATCTTTACACAATTAACTTTCTTTGTCGGCAGTTTGGTGCTGGCAAGATAGTGTACAATGGGCTTATGAGAACTTTTTTGATGTCTGCTGTCTACTGCTGCTGGAAACAGGGTTAATGAGAGTAAGTGACTTAATGAGACTGAGCCAGAGCAGTACAACCAAAAATATTGAGCTAAAAGAGGCTAAAAAGCTCTGCAGAGCTGCAAAGTTTGCTGATAATGTGGAAGCTCTTTCACATTATACATTTTTAATTCATTATTTCCTTTATTGTTAATGTAAAACAAATGAGCAGCTTTAAAAAAAATATTATTTAGTATTAGAGTTAAGAAACCCACTGTGCCTTGGAAATCTAGGGGATGGCAGTTTAAATATGACCAAGAACTTATTTATTTTAAACTAAAAATCAAGAGTATTTGTCTTTATTATTTGCCATAATAGTCCCCATCCCATTAACTGACCATCTGAAGGAGAATAAAAGTGGTAGTATCAAGCAAAAGACAACAAGTGTGTGTGGACTGTGTGAGTGCATGTGTGCATAGAGCATCCACCTGTGCTGAAGCACCTCTCAGTAAGAGCTTGTCTGCTGTTGCATCCAGACTCCTGGTTGGAGTGATTTTTATTAATTTTCTCTTTCAGCCTGGCTCATCGTGCTCACAATCCAAACGCAAGCCAACGATGTAGAGAGTCTTGTCACCTGCCCCTTGCCAGGGACTGAGCTGTCTCTTGGTTACGCAAGATTGCCCTTGACAGCAGCAAAACAACGCACCAGTCCTGATTACTTTACAACAAACCTTAGAATATTTTCATTTTCATGTACTTCATTAGAAGGAGAAGAAGACACAGAGGCTTGTCTGTTTCCTCTATTTTACTTTTGTAAGACATTGGTATAACTGATGGCCCCCTTATAGAGTGAGATGTTTTTTTAGCTTGGCTTTGCACCTGAATTACATTTCTTTTTCAAAATGATTTTTATATTGTAATTCTTATTGACTTGGAGAGTTTTCCAAGCCTGGAAAACTGAAGATGATGACATTACCAAGCTGAGTCAGATTAAAGACAGATCAGGACATCTTAAACATAGTTATGTCAGCAGTTAATCACTGTTAAACCACTTTCCCACAGTTGCCTTATAGGTTTTATATTTATATTTTTCAGAGTGGGGAAGGAGACTAATTTGCATCTTGTTGGCACAGCCTATGATGGTATAGCTATAGTGGTGTCTCAATGAGTAGTACAGCTGCTATTTACTACAAAGCTCTCTCGAAAGTCCATATTGATGATCTGGGGGGATGATCCTTGTGTTTCTGGTTGCAGCCTCAAAAAATGAATGGCAAAAAAGTGCCACCTGTGAAATTATCAACTTCCAAAGGCCAAATGCCTCATCTTTATAACAATATTTCTTCTTTGGGGGCCCACAAATCCTCCCAGAAACTGCTAACAAGAAGGTGATGTTAGAATTAATGGAGAAGAAAAGAAAAAACAACTAAATCAGCCGATTTAGCAAATGCCCCAAAACAACACGTTTATGTTCAAGTGAGAGAGCCGTCTAGTGGCCATTGTAATTGTGACGTAAGCAAAGAAGGAAATGAAGTGTCCTTATTAGAGCAACAAAGTCTGCATAAGGAGGAGGGTCAACAAAACATCAGACTTTTATTCAGGAGAGCACTGTTCATTTCCTGTTTCCAAGTTGCAGTCAACATTGGTTTCTTTTAACCATGATCGTTCCCTTACCTTAACTAAGTGGTTATTATTGTAACCATGACAACAAAGTTTCCCTAACCTTAACGTTAAGTAGTAATTGCAACCCAAACCATGATGTGTCCATGTTTCCGTAACCTTGGAGTCAAAGTGTTGGGTTTCTGTCACTTCAAGCGAAAAAGCAAGCAATGTTCTGCTTTCTTTGAATGCTGCAGTGGTTTTTTATTGTCTTTTAGCCATAAGCAGTCAGTGAACAAGTTAGCAGACTGATGTATGCTGTGACAACAAGTGTGTGACGACTCAGAGAAACTGATTTACAAACTCACCAGGAAAGCCAGTTTCTCTTATTTATCTCAAGACTCTCCTTTCTGTCTCCATCTCTGTACATTCATGGAGTCATGAAGCTCCAAATAACAAAATTTTCAATCAAGTTGAAACCTATCAACTTGGCCGGACAAGTCTTCACCTCAATTTCCGGCGCATAGAGCGAGTGTGCTTTTGTTCATTTTTGGTTGCATTCCACCTCTAAATATAGCTTCATGTTGTAAAATGCAACTGAATGGTAGCATACACCTTATTTGTTTAGGAAACTGGAATTTAGGACTCGGTGCCAAGTTCATGTTCACAGCCTTCATGAAGACATTGTTATAGGCATTGTTTTTTTTACTCAGTTTAATTTTATGTAGATAAGGATCTGTTTTTAATTAAAGAGTCTATTATTTGCATTATGACCTGAAATCTAAAGAAAAAAAATGAATATCCATACAAACTCTGAATTATAAAAGAGAAAACACAATTGTGCACACAGTGTGTGTAAAGAGGAATAAAAAGGAATTTTCTACAGGTTTTTTTCAGTCAAGTATTGTAAGTGTATCAAACTGTGAGCCCGATTAATGAACTGACTGTATTTGTTACATCCCTAGTAGCCAGTCTTTATCAGCTGCAGTGTTAATACTACAATGCTGGTTTGTATTTCAGTTTAAAGACACCCATCTAGTTCTGTCTACAGAGGTGCTGCTGCAAAACAGGGTTATACCTTTTTTACAGGACATTCACATAGGAAGCCCTGTTCACTCAAAACTACTTGCCGTATTCTGGTGAAAACAGCAGAAACATGTTGAACGTTGGCAAAATATGCCTTAATAAATGGACAACATTGACACGATATATCAGGTGCACTGTAACAGTCTGTAGTACATGTAGTGAGAAGGACAAATATGTACAGTATAGCATGCTCACATTACTCCAGTCATAAAATATTGAAACACGTGTCCACACTAGTAAAGGTAACCACCTACTAAAGCATAGAAAATTGATCTAAATCCCATGTAGTGGTGGATATTTTTAAGGCACTTTGTATGCCCATGAAACACTGCACACACATTGAAACACACACAATGCAATGATCACCTTTTGCCTGAGGGATGTGTCCGCTTATGTTTGCACAGGCTTATATACATCTGTGAGTGTGATTCTGTGTGTATTTAGGAGTGTCTTTGCTTGTGTCTATGTGCCTTGCCGTATCAAGCATCCACCAGTATTTCTGTGTGGCAAAGCTAATGCTTACGTGCCTAGAGGTGTATTCAGACTGCAAAGCGAAGTTTTGCCTTGATTAATTCATGTGAATTTGGCTGCTGTGTAGAAATTTTCCATTGGACTCTGTACATTTAGAAATTCAGTTATAGAAGTCAAGATGATATTTTGTTCGTACTGAAACATTTTAAACTTGACTGGATGTATCTAATATGAACGAGTGTCTATTTGCAGCAAAAGACCTTTTCAACGGGAGACATTTTGACAGCAGGAAAAGCACAGATGTAAATAATAAAATAAATGACACTGTTGTGGCTTATTGGGACACTTGAATAGAACGGAGCCATTGTTAATGTTATTAGTCCCACCTGAAAAAGGGTGATTTGCATCTTTCCCTTAACTTTGTATGAATTCACACCACTTCTAAATTAGACATTGCATTCAATCTGGGTTTTGGATAACCAGTGCTTGCTTGATGGATGTCTCTGTCTATCACTGTCAGCCGTGGTGGATGTCCCTTATTTGACGCTCCTGAGCTCCATCGAGACTCCCCTATGACCAAAGTCTAATTTTCTTGTTCCAAGATGGAAATAACCAGAAAAACTTCTGTTTTGATGAAAACTAGCAAAGTGGTCCACCTTAAGAAGAATTTTCCAGCAGGCAGAAATTGTCACACTGCTCTTAACAAACCAATCAGTCAGTGTGTTGTGATTGTACAACCAACACAGATCAATTTATCATCATCATCATCATCATCATCCTCTAACCTAACCAGCTGTGATCCTAAAGTGAGTCACTGAACACTCATGATGACTGATCCTTTATCAGCTGCTAAGTGAGGCCAACAAGCCATCAGCCTGTATGGCCTGGATACAGCCATTAGTGTAATATGATAAACAGGACACAGATTAAGGAACACAATTTCCCTTTCCAATATGACTGGAGGTCTCATTTGGAGATATGGCTAATCTTTACATGGCTCTCCATCTCCATCATGGTGCCTCTTCTGAAGCCTCTCCTTCTCCAATGACATCCCCATTAGAGCAATCCTGTTGATAAATGCCAGGCAGAACACAAAAAGGGTGGTTTCATTTCAACATGCTCCTAAGGCTGCACTCCAAGACGGGCCAAGCCTCTATTTCCCGCCCTTTAAATTATACCCTGTTTCTTCACACAGTCAACCAAGACCCTATGACTATGAATAATGCATCAGGGTAATCAGGGCCTCTCAATGGATGCTCAGAGCATTGAAGGGATTGATAAATACAAAACCGATTCGGCTACTGCATAATGTATGCTTAAAACATGACAGAAAAAATTTAAGCACCATTGTAAACTATAAAACCTTTTACCTGGTCAAGTATATTAAGCAGGTTTTAAGTAAGGCAAACGGGTTAACAATGGCATCCTGAATGCAGCACAAGTCTTAAGTATTGATAAGGACACTTATAGACTTCCCTCAGATCGATGGCATAGTTTTCTGGCTTTGAATTATCTACTATCCAGCAGGATGCATATTGTCAAGAACACCGCTGAGCTTTTAATCTGCACTCAGTCTTCAACTCACCATGACTACTGGAAGTTACAGTGCTGAAGAAAATGTATTGTTATCATCGTGAAGTGATCAATCAGGAGCATTCAAGGGGTGGCAATGTCAGGTCGGAGGTCTCCATACTGTGAAGATCAATCTGAGACAAAGCCCATTCTCCTGCCAGTGGCAGTGGGACAGTCTGTTATCAGTGCAACTAGTTATTCGGTTATAACAGCAGCAACATTCAGATCCAAGATAATGCCAGAAAAAAGAAAGGGCTTTAACAAAGAGCAACAGTGTTTCTCTCAGGTTCTCTTAGTAAATAAAGCCACTGATACCTGCTGTCCATCAAATGAGTTGGCTCTGAGCTACTCTACTTCCACCTCGTCCCAAAATTCAATTCAGTCAGGACTATTCTGAAATGTGGGAACATTGTTTTCCAAGAAAGAAGTCAAGAACGGCCACCTTCCCCACTGCTCAAATCACCTGTCCAATATTTAAACTTTTAAAAGAGATTGCAATGCTTTGAATAGGTTTTTAATGTTCTTGTAGCAACAACAGTAGCATGACCAATTTTTTCCACATGCATCTATTGAGAGCTGATAGCTAAAAACCACAAAGCGATACCCGTTGGACACAGGCTTCAATCTCTTTGGCTGGCTAGCACAGATAAGACCCATTCTGGCTTAACCATGTGATGTGTTTAAGGACAAAATAAACAAAACCAAAAAAGCACTCACAGACATGCTGCAGATGGGTCTTTGGGTCTTTGATGGAAAGTGTTCTACATGTTATAGAATGTGCAAAGGGACTGACTGAGTATAAACTGCATATTGTGATTATAAAGCAAGTATGTGTTATTACATTGTCATGGTACTCTTAGTATACAGAGATTCATCTAAGTTTTTGCATTGCTAGAAATTAGTCAAAACAACTGGTCAGGGGTTTATACATTTGTGCAGGAAGCTTTTTAAAAATAAAAGCAGCCAACAACTTAAATTTGAGATGAAGGAAAATTACTATTTGAAATTATCTTTTTAAAATATTTAATTTTCATTTTCTTGATAGTGTCATCATTCATAGCTATAGTTGAGTAGTAAAATAGATCAATCTCCTGCCAAATAGTGCACTCTCAGTGGGGTGAAGTGAGCTCACATCACACAGCTTGTTTACAAGCCGTGACAGTCTGTCTCCATGGCTACAGACATTACTTCCTCATTGGTAGTGCGGGCTTGTGACGGAAATTGACAGACCATAGCAACGGGCTGGTAGTCTTCATAAAACAATGTATGACTGATGTAACAACTGCTACATTGTTCCTACGACAAAAAAATGTATGGAGTACTGGAAATCTCTGAAAACTGTGCCTGTGTGACGAACAGCAAAGAGTGGTCACATTATGTGATTTTTATCATGTATATTATGTATAGTTTACAGAAGTTTACAGTGAGAGACCTGTTGCCCGTCTCATTATTTCCCTGTCATGTACAGGTTACCTGTTAGTAAGTCATTTAAGTAAGGTTTAAATGCCATCCTGTGTTCTTTTCAAAATACAATGTAGTTTGTTTATAATGAGTGTTGTAATGTAACATAGTCAGAATTCTAAAGCAGAGGCAGCATGAGCTAGCTTAGTTTCTCATCCTGTAGGTGTGTTTTGCAGTTTACTGTTGCCATGTCCAATTTAAAGCTTCCTCATCATGTTGTTCAGTTGGTATAGCTCCTGTTGCAGTTGTAAGAAGCATTTTGGTCATAATGTGTTCGGAAAAACAGTTTTATTGGCATATCCAGTGTTTTGTTGTGTCATGCTATCTCTTGCTGGCTGTCATCCCTTTTTCAATGGGATTTCCCATTGTATTGATATCTTGTTAGCATTATGTTAAGCAGGCTAGCTGTTAAGTCAACCAGCACTATTAAATCAGAGGTTCTTCAAAACAAACAAACAAATATATACAAGTACTATATATGTTTTTTCTTAATTTATATAAATGTATATAATCTAGCAAATATTCAATTGGTTATCATGCTTTCCATAAATTGCTACATTATAATGCACTAACCCTATAATTTCCTTGATAGACACATGATACGTTTTGATAAATAGTGTTATTATGTCATATAAAAACACTTTGTACAAAATCGTTGTGGCATGTTGATGTGTCTGGACAATGTAGTGACGTCAGTCCAGTAAGTCTGAGTGAGACAAGTTGACTCTGCTGACATTTTCAAATTCAGTGTTGCGGGAATGAACATGGCTCTCCAGCCAGCCCAGATGTTGTTGACTGGCCACTCTTCCCAGCAGTCAGCGTTTGCTCCCAACAATTACTGGGTTTTACTTGGCTTTTTAGTCACCAAGTAAACTCCGTTGGGCAGGTACTGTGACCAACAAACGTGATGATTTGTTCCCCCGTCTTTGGTTACCAAACAGTATTGATGTAGCAAACTTGCTGTTTCTACATCTTGTAAGTATAATAAGCTAACATAAGCACATAATACATGTTGCAAAAGTAACCGGTCAAAGGAGAAACTGCATTATGAGGAATAAATCTCATGAATTGTCATAGGTGACTGCATGTTTTTTTTAACCATATTTCACTTTACAAATTTCAAACAAATGTTCTATTGAAATTATATTCCTTCTCCAACATTCAACTATTGCTGAAATAGTATGACATGACATACAAGACAGACCACGCAAACTTCTGCAAATAACAGCATTTGATCGTTCATTGCTTGGTACTTTTTTGCCAATAAAAAAAGCTTCCACTTGGTAACACTTGAATGGTCCATGTGAGGAAAAAGTAGATCACATCCACAACCCAGAGTGTGATTGTCTGCAGCGGTGAGATTACAAAGGTGATAATAGACCCCCCTACCACACACACACACTCACACAAAAGAGCATGGGACCAAAATGCAATTTCCATGCAAATTTTGAGCACACTTACAAAAAGATTTCCATATTCAGTGTGATTGTGACTCAAACTCTCTGTTTACTCTGCTTAACCTTTTGATATATTTATACATTTCTACTTTTTTCTTTCCCCCTTCGCTCCATCTCTCTGTCTCTTCCTCATGTGTTAGCTTAATGCAGGTTTTGTGCATTGACCAGAATGTACGGGCACAGGGCTGTTTCACCCTCCAGTTCTTGTCGCTTTATTTATTCATGTGACATCTTGTCCTTTTGCCTCATCCAGCTCAGTGCTTCGCAGGGATACAGATGCTTTAGATAGCAGACACATTTGGGTTGCTCAAGTACTGATCGTATGCCAGCCACTCAGACAACACCATTAATCTCTCTTATCAGCATCTCAGTAGGTGCTTTGGCCCCAGAATGGTATGTTCTGCATTGGTCTACCATTACTCAACAGATGCTAAATAAACCACATTGCTCCCTCTGATTTACCCTCAGTACAGAGGTACAGCCCTTAGCTGAAGAGACAAAAAGGGCCATTGCTCTCCCAGTGGCATTGACCACTTTGTTATTGTTAGTTCCTTCAAAGTGTTCCTGGCCTCTTACACCAACGGCTTGACAATTTTGTAATTGCATTGTGTGATAAAAAGCTAATTAAGTTATGGAAGATCTCTTATCTGTTTTATTTTCCTCAGCGCTATCCAGGGGATGACCTCGATAAGATCAGTTGGAGGCTGCTGGCTTCTTTTTCACTGGCGCCCTGTGTTAATAGGGACAGTGATAACTACTGTGGATGGAGATGAGAAAGAGCTCCTTGATGACAGTAAGCTTAACACAAGATACAGAGATACTGGCCCCGATTAAAGGCAGGGAGTGCCTGAGGGAATCACCCACCAATAAAGTTCTGGTTCTTGTGATCCCATAAACAACTGATAAGGCTTGGAAGCCTAATGAGTTATTTTACTGACACTTGGAAAATGCGGGTTGACTGGTGTCTTATGAAGCAAGACAATATGCTCACGCTTGCAAATTTGTACCATAAGAGACGGAAAATGGTGTTTTACAGCAGGCGTTGAAGATGTGGTTACACTGCGAGCAAACATTAAGCTGAGACAACACTGTGCACACACTCGGTACACTGCACTTCCACATGAAAGAAAAAAAAAACCATCTAAAGCAAACTCATCTCCACTGGGCACTGTCACTCAAAAACCAACAGGCACACCACTCATGCAGACATACACACATACACACGCTTATCTATTTAATTCAGACTGCATCTCTTTACTTCATACTGTACAGTGTGGTGAGTCACCGGGAACCGCACAGGGCCGATATCCTGTGATTGCGTTTTATAATGGATTAGGATTGTGCTGTCTGTGCAGGAAATACATCTTAGTCTGGGATTTATTGTGTCTGGTGGCTTGTTTACGGTGCAAAGCATGGCTAGCAAGCATAGCCCCAGACATAAAACATCATTTATTTTAGTTAGGGGTGCCCTTCTGGACATATATGGCACAGGAATGGTACTACATAGCTTTTTCATTCAGTCACAAATGGCCCTCTCTTCCATCAATATGGAAAAGAAACATGAGTTATATACACACATTTTTGTAAATCAGGCTATCATGATGCAGTTATTTATATTAAAACCACACTAATAAACACAAATGTCCATCAAGAAAGAGAGATATAACATTGTTACATCTGAATAAACTCAAACTAGCCTCTTTTCAAGGATTTCAAGGCACAAGAACCCTTCACAATTAATACTTTTGGCAATATTTTACACAAGTAGAAAATGTGGCTTTAGATTTCTGTTCTTTTGGATGTGTTAAGAATGTATCTGGGGGAAAATTTGACATTGCTTTCACCATGCATTACCTAAATGAACTGTTATCCTCAGCGCTAACCCAGGCCTTGTTTGGTATTTAATAATTCAGGACATTCTCTATTGCAAACTTCAGCTGCATGCACATCACGTCTGTGCTTGCTGTCTCCCCTGTGTTTCAGAGGCATAATATATTACATTGGCCCATGATGCAGTGGAGACTGTAGCACATGCTGTATGTAATATGTCAGCTGCACATTCATCTGCCCAAGCGTGTGCTTTGGGTGACGGTGGGGAAACAACTACACTGCACATCATTCTCTGACAATACTGTTATATTCTTCTAATTGTATGGAATAGCAGCAAATGATAAAGACAGTAATGTGGTTAATGGAAAAACTGTAAACAGAATTAGATACCTAACGTAAAGGGTAAAATGTAAAGGGAGAGATGGGGAGAGTGGACTGTTCTGTCAATTAAAGTTAGTGGGAAATTATCTCAATCTCTCAATCTCTTAATGACTGACTCCATGGTCTTTTTGTCTTCATGCAGCAGGAGGTTTGCACTCTCACAAAACCTCCATCAGGAGGACTTGTCTTGAACACCTCTTGCAGAAATTTAACTGTCCCACAGGCTAATTAGTTCTTTGGCATGTGGCCTTTCCATTACAGAAAGAGAAAATCAGAGTTGTTTTATCACTGCTACAAGATGACCTGCTGACAGACAGTGTCATAGACCCTGCTGGGATTGGTGTATTGATCAGATGGGGTAGAACCCCATCACAGCACAAATTGACTGTTTACATGAGAGTAGACCTGGGGGGTCAATTAAAAATGAACACTGTAACTAACTTGGGTTAGAGAAAGACATAGTAGCAGCAAGAAGAGGAAAAAGAAAAAAAGTACAAACACTAGAAATTTGGTTGCATTGATACATTGCAGAAACTCATGCACATACCATGCCAATTTCTTAGTTTCAGGTAATATTCTACAGAGAAACAGATACTGGATATTTTTCCTGAGTATTGGGTGAACAGTGCAGCATATTGACACCGCATGGAAAATGTGCCCTTGAATGACTTCCCTCAGCACTCTGGCATTTGTACATGACAAACAGGCTCATTATTGGATGACTTAATGAAAGCCTTCTATTCAGAATAGATTTCTGTCCAAGACAAATGATGTACACGTGGCACCAAGAAATTAGAAGTCTGGAAAGGCAGAGCGTGGCTCTGTCAGCAACCACTCAATTGGACAAATTCCTGCATCCAGAAGGGGTAATGAGCCCAGATCACCGCAATGATTGTAATTATGACATTGTTTTGATCAATTAGTCCTCCATATTAGACCAGTTTCAATAAGTTGGATTTCACAGTCCTTTTGATTGGACACAACCAAAAATCAGAGTTTAACATGGCCTTATGGACTGCTTTCAAATTCACTGATTCCTACAGTGGCAAGGAAATTCTGATCGTAGCTCCTCTGAAAGCTCTTTTTGGCGAGGGATGGCTCACATAAGCATGCTGTTCTTGTGCAGAGCAAACTCCAAAGGTTTGAGGGGTTTTTTATCAGTCAAAGTAGCTGTAGTCCACACCTCCAAACGTTTTATCTTAATAAGACTCCAGGTGTGCTAAAACCTGACTGCAATTAGCTTTTTTGAGGTCATTAACTCAAGGGTTCACTTACTTTTTCCACTGCCATTTTGAATGTTGAATGACTGTGTTCAATAAAGACATGAAAGATCAGAATTTATTTGTGTAATTATTTTTAGACACATTATGTTTGTCAATTGCCTTGAGTTAGATGAAGATCAGATCACATTCTATGACAAATTTATTCATAAAACCATGAAATTCCAAAAGGTTCACATACTTTTCCTTGCCACTGTATTAAACTGTAACGTAGTAGGGCCTGAATAAATAGTCAAATATTGGCAATTTAAGATATAAAAAATAAGTCAACCATCTGTAAAAAGGAATACAGTAATGATTTAATATATTGGGTCATATCACAAAATAGCACTGCTAAACTACTGACTTCGATTCACATTAGTCTGGAGTATAGATACAGCATCTGAATTAAAAAACATAAAATTTAGTACAGTGTGAAATTACCCTGAGTCATGAAGTAAACCAGCTATGTCCAAGCAGTTTACCCGGATGTCCTCCTCTCCCGGCCTCTTCTTTCTCTCCCTTTACTCTTCGTACTCTGTCACCCTAGTTCTTTGTTGAAAAATTGCCTTGCTGTCTGTTAGGAAAGGTACTGGAGTCAGCAGAAATCCATCTTGCCCTGAGTTGGCCCTGAGTTTTAACTTCACCTTGGATAAACCACTGGATTTCCAAAGATCCTGGTCTGAGGAATTTTCTCTACCACTGGCTTGTATCCTTTTCCCTTTAATAATATTTGTGCTTGAAAGCATTCTCTTCAAACATAGCTTGACATCAAGACGACGTCTGTTTTTAATATTACAGATGACAATGAGTAATCTCAATACAGTCAGCCTATTCATTTCAGATTACACAAACAAAGAACAGAGTCAGGTCAAAAAAGAAAGCGCTAACAAAAGTGATTACTCATAAAATGAAAGCCCACTCATCCAAACAGCCCTAAAAGAAGCTGCGGCTTAATTCAAAATAAAAAACAGCTACCACAACCCTTCTTGTGTGAGACTAGAACGGTGGAGAACTTCAAACGTCTCCCTTCCACTGATTGCCAAATACCATGGGCTGCATGATTCACTCTTCTGATTATTTTAACTACAATGTTTTAGTTATTTTCTTCTCTCTTTAAACCTGCAATGACTGTTTGCCACTTAGCCACTTGGCGTCAGCAGTAAGTGTGAACACAACACTGACATATTACTGCCATTTAAGTTGATATGGCAAACTCATTAGCAACACATCCGGCAGATTTGGAGCAGAATTGTGTTTCTGGCTACCTGATGAAAGTCCAATATTCACTCTCCTTTCGGCTCTGTTTTCAGTCTCCACCAACTCATGAGGGAAATATCTGGCTCATTAGCTGCTAGATGCTCCACTATGTTCACCAGCTTGCTAACTTTGTCTGTCTGCTATTTGGTTGTGGGCACGTAGTGTACAGTGGGATTTTAGAGCTTTTCATTGAAAACAGCTGCTGAAAACATTACTATGAGAGCAGTGAGAATGAACCAAAACAGTAAAGTTGCAGGCTGGAAAACCAAAACAATGATCTGAATATGATATGCTATAAAGCCACATAGAGCTGAAGGGAACTGCAAAAAATTCTCCACGGGTTCATCACTACAAGCGACCCCTTTCACATGCTAAGTACTCAAGTGATTTTATTGTAATATAAGAATTTTGATTATAGGAGCTTTAACTTTAAGACAACTGTTGGTATCATCTCATGATAGCTAATTATAAAATCTTTTAATGAGTTTGTACAAAATTCTGTAGTTTGGCTCAGGGCTATCTTCAGCCTTTCACACTTTTGTGGTAAATTTCATTGACAGCAAAGAAATTTAGTATAGCTTCTGCTCATCTAAATACTGTAGGTCTAATTGTGTTATACCTTGAACAATTTGCTTAGGTTGATAAAGCTATAAAAAATTGCCATGAGCTCAAGTGGCTAATAACTTAACATTTGGGTACTTTCTGAATTAGCTTATATTTTTCTTTTATTTGAGGAATGCCTTCACTTGTATTTTTTATCCCTTACCATGCAAGATCACACTCTTATATATTGCTGTGGCCCCCAGAAAGTAAAACAAAAAAACAACTAATTTCTTTGTGAACAAAATTGCTTTGATGGCTTGAAGGTACTGCATTTCTATTTGTCCTTGAATTATATTTAAATATTGAGAATATTCAAGGTTCAATATCAATGAGACACAGTTCAAATGTATCCAAAATTATATTGAAAGCCTTTTTCACACAAAGTACATCCATAATGTAAAGCACACATAAACATGCATATTCTTTGCCTTTAGTCACACATGCTTGTAAGAAGAAACATGCAAATAAATGCAATTATACTGTAGAATTTGGTAGAACAACATAGAAAACCGGCATTAATAACATATGTATATACCTGTGGCATCTACACTGTGGCGCATTTGTCCCCAGCAGCCATTGCAGCCCGTTCTGCCAAAGCTTAGAGCCAGAATATTTTGGTGAATTAAGGGTTTATTTAGACCAAACCAGAGTTGGTGGAAAGACTAACAAAGATGATTTGAATTAAGTGTGTTTTACGATGATCTGCAAGGTAAATTTACTGTTTTTCTCAATGGAGTTTGATGGGCCGTAGCGCCCATTTGTTTTGCTCTGAGATGTTGGCGCTCTAGTGCGACATTTAGGGGCAGTAAATTTCACTTACAGTACCTTTAAGTAAAACTAGCAATACACAAATGTAAATATACTCCTTTACAAGTAAAAGTCCTGCATTAAAAATTGTAAGTATTATTAGCAAAATGCCCAAAATTGGTCCCTGTGAGTGTTACTGTCGTAGAGGTGGAGCTGCAAGTAGTTTATGTTGGAAAATTTAATTTATGGCAACTAATGATATGAATATGATATTTTACATTGAAAGAAAGGATAGAGAATAATGACAAATGCCATTCACAGAGCCCAAAGTGACGTGTTTAAATGTTTTTGTCAGTTAGTTTACAATTACATAAAATAGAGAAAATCAGCAAAATCTCACATTGGTAAATTGTTTCGGATTAATTTTCTGTCAATTGATTAATTATTTCAGCTCTAGTTTAATCTGTTACAATGCATCATATCTTATAAAATATATGTTTTGTGCATAACATCTTAATTAAGTAACTAGTAACTATACCATGAATGATGTTTACTGTGATGGATTAAAAAGCAGGCAAAATACTGCATAATACTGGCCCTTGAATAATTTGTGGAGGGCAAATGATATTTAATTAATGTGGGAGAGATAACACAGTCCTCCTTTTCTGGTCCTAGGAGAACCAAAGTCTAATGTAGTAAATGGCTTGGCAAATAGCAAAAAAGAAGTTGGAAATGAACTACAGGGACATCACGTTTCTCCATGGGAGGGGGGCTTCCCCCAGCAAATCACATAGTGGCGATTCAAGAATTTGGATGACAATCACGTTTCACATTCATTTCACAGTCAAACGTGTAGAAACAATGAAAGTTGTGTGTTTTTCTGTGTGAGGAAGGACAAATGCCCAGCATGTTACATACAAAGCTTAAACACTTAAATGTTCATGGACGTGTCTCTTCATTAAACACTGATGATGTTAGACATGTTTTGACCATTGCACTTTTGACCTTGCCTGAACAGGCCAGGTCAAGCCGGTCAAGCCGGGAAAGCCACGACACCAAAATTACATTGTACTGCTTGACTGCTGCTGACATGCCTTGTATGGTGCCTCTCATCCCATGCTGGCAGTCAACTTCACAGCAAGTTACCAAAATATCAATCATGTGCTGCTGAGAAAAGGCCTTTGTTTTGTCAAAAGCAACTGATGAATTATATAGTCTCTAATAAGGTTAATTGTCTTTAGATTATGGAAAGATAATTTTGTTAAACTTGTATATTTGTTTTACATAAGGACAAAAAGATACAGTCTTTCTGATCACTAATTTAACACACATGGATTTAGAATGGATTAAATGGTGGTGGATTCTGAATAGAATCTATGATTTACTTACCCTTGTGAGGAAATGGGATGCTGCCTTATTTATTTATATTTTTGCCACAGTGTTAGACATTAAGACGAATGGTTGCATTAAAAGATAAAAGAAAGTGAACATTAACTGAATACAAAGGGGAACACGAGCATAGCTCCAGAGATATGAACTATAATTCTTTTCATGATGCAGGCATTGACATGCGATACCATTCTCTGCCCTTTTTCACTCTCTATTGTCGCATCTCTGGTTTTTCTCTGTGGGCTCCCAGACTGTCAAACATTACGGGAAATGCATCAAAACTCCCTGTAATTTAATGTACAGTATGTCTATTCAGTCATTGCTGCCACTTTACACACCCAATATAAGTGTATCTGCGCTTTCAATCTCTATTCTGCTGTTCTTCAGAAAGAGAGCGAGTTTGTGTGCACCACTGTGTTTCAGTGTATTATTGCTGCCCACCGAGCTCTTCTCTCATGACATATCTGAGAAGTGATTATGTCTGCTGGGGATCTCATGTCTGGCTAAAGGATGGGAACAGACGTAATTGTGGTCTACCTCTTTTGTTCTTGACTGAGCAGCATACAAACATCATACTCTGTTGGTTTGGCTTCACTTCTCCTGTAACTATTCCCTCTTATTTAGTTTCATTACAGAGCACCACATTAAACAAGTGGGCCCTATGCCTTCAATATGCCTGTATTGATCTGGACAGTAACTTTGTGCCTTTGTGTTACTGCCGTAACTTTGAGTCATGCCTGAAGAGCAGCCAGACTACTTATAGCCAATTTGCGTCACACTAACAGCACACAGTGTTTTCTTAATAGGATTGTCACAATAGTATAGGGTCTATCTAAACACAGTGCTTTTCCAAACTACTGATAACTCTTAGAAAAGACCCAAGTAGGGCCTAATGCCTTCACTTATCAGTAGGGACGTACTAGCTAGAGTGAAAATCACTTATTAGTCTCCTCATTTGCCTTCTTTTCCCCCTACGAGTGTCGACCATATGACACAATGAAAAATTCAGTTCCCTAGAGTAGAGTACATAAAATTGGAATATTTTTCAATCTGGGTCATCTACAACCAATGCAAGTGTGTGGAATTTACAGTGTGCATGTTAGCTTACACACAAATATGCACATGCATGGAAACCCTGCAAACACACAAATTGGTGATCAACAGTTATTGTGCCACTGTAGCAGGACACATAAACCCAACTTTATTGCATCTTGATATTGACATGCCCATACCTCACATCAGTTCCACAAACCATAACCTATTTATTGAGGACTGTCAATGTACAATGCAGCAAATCAGATGATAAATCTGCACCCTCTCCAGATAGGAATAGCATTTGCCAAATTGAAATATAAAACTGCATACAGCACATCAGCTCTTATCTGATTCTTTGTGCAATAGCATGGTACTAGTACATGTCAAACAGTAGAATGCGTGCACACATGGAGGCAGAACAAACAACAGATCTATTTTAAACTTGTTTGTTTTACAGCATGTTATTCTAAAGGTAAGAAATTCTGTTATAGTTTCATTTAGGCTTTTCTATGGTCTTGTAACACTTGCACATGAAAAAAAAGGTATTTCATTTTACAATCCTGCATTCTATTTAAAAATCTGAGCACTAAATTTCACATGTATTCACACACAAACAACAGAGCCAGGGTACACAGTAGCTCTTGAACACAGTTATTTAATATACAGCATTCAGTGACATTTTGCTGAGTATGCTTACTATTAAGTCTTACCTAAACTACAGGTCTGCTGCGACTTTGGCCTTGACAACTTTAAAAGTTGTTTTAAATCAAGGCTGAAGACTTTTCTGTTTGCAGCTGCCTTTTATTAAATCAAATAATGATTTACTTCTTACACTGTACTGTAACTTTTACTTTCCTGTTTTATCTTGTTTTTATTTTCTATTTAACTCTTTTTAAATGTTTTTAAATGTCTTTTTATATTGCCCTATGTTGCGTGTGATGTTTTATGTAAAGCACTTTGAATTGCCTTGTTGTTGAAATGTGCTATATAAATAACCTTGCCTTGCCTTGCTTACCCTGTTTCATATTTATACCGTCAAACACATCTATACCCAGGAACTGCCCACAACACCCAAAATCTACTTCTGGCCACAAGAAGTCTGTGAGAACAGTTTTATTCAAGAGTCTCTCATTTGTGTGTAAGGTGACAGCATTTTCTATTCATTTTTCCCACCAGGATTTTTCCAGCTTAGGGTGAATAATAAACCTGCCTGTCAAAAAGCCATATCTATATCCTGTGGCAGAAATCTGATAGCTCCAAACTACTTGAGTGGAAACTAGACTATACACAGCCCATGCATCCTCCCAACCTAATTTGATGAATTCATAAAAAAAATCTGATTTACATGCTCAAACTTTAACAGAATGTAAGTAGCTGAACAGTGGAAGTGTTGCTATGTTTAATATCACAGTATACTGGTTTGATGCCAACTTGTCAAAGTGATGCTGGATATCGTGCAATACATGTTCATTTGTGTGGTTCCTTTCAAACTTGCTCTTCCTTGTATCTGTTCATTTTCCAAAGGGTAGTGCGCTTATAATAAACTAGACATAAACTGCAGCCACAAATTCTAGACATTTGATTTTCAATCAGCTCCAAAATTATACTATTACGACATCTTCTCATAGCTTTTATTTAAACATGGTAAATTGAGAACTATACTCCAGATATTATCTTAAAGGTGGGGTATGCGATTCTGGAGAAGTCCAATAACACAGCAAGTAATATAACTAACATTAGGTAGGTTGTGGGTTAGCTTAGCTAGGTTGTAGGTTAGCAAACTATCCCTACAGTTGCTGCTGCGAAGCTAACAGCCAGAGAGGACAAGACCGTTTCAAGAGCCAGCAAACCAGTTCCAGACAGCGATACACACAACTCACCTGTTACTATAGCAAACATCACAACAACAGTTGTTACCTTACACACAAATCATGGCTGGAATAGTGTTGTGTGGCTCGGTCCGAGCCACTTTGTTTGTTTAGCATTTCAGAGCCAGGGCTGTGTACAAACACCCAAGTTTTTTTTCAGTGCACACACTGAATGGACAGCTAGCAGGTGGTGAGGAGATATTCGCTTAAGTTGACCAAAAGACATATATTGGATTAGAATTGCATTCCCCACCTTTAAGGCCATGCTTCAAAATTATTTCTGACCTGCGTCATTTAGAACTCAGATACCAACCTGCAATCAGAGAAACATCTAAGTTATTGCTGCACTTAAACAAAATATGAGTAAATTGTGGGAACATTGGGAAATGACACATCAAATAAGATGCTGCTATTGTAGAACTAACTGTCATAACTGGGTGACTCAGTGGACATAGTGACTCAGAGGTTAGGACTGTCTGCTCTCAGTAATAAGGAGTTCTGTTTCTGGCCCCAGAATTTTCTTTCTTATCCATTTGTTCATGTGGTTTTCCTCCCATAATTTGAAGACATTCAACAGAGATGGTTTGGAAACTTTAAATTGCCTGTAACTACAAATGTCAGTGTCTGCCTATTTTTGTTCATCCTGCAAAGCACTGGCAATGTGTCCGCAATCCAGCCATTAGGACCCCTGTGGCCCTGAAAAGGAAGTTTTCAAAAAAGTCCAAAGGGAGCTGCATGAAAGACCGGAAGTAACAATAGTGACAACAGAAACTACTGAATACTGAATTGTTATTGCATTTTTTGTGGATATTAGTCTAGTCTAGGCCATGCCCTCTTGCATGTGTTGGAAGCAAAAGTGGGGTCTGATTAGTCCCCTACAAGTCAAAGTGTTTATCTCCAGCTGGTTACAGTTAGCCTTCCACACATAAAAATATGGTCAGATTAAGTGGACCAGTCCCTATGCATCACCATTGTGGCAAAAGATTCCCTGACAGGCTGGGGGACAGTGTAGGGCACAAGCAGTTGTTTCCTTTCCAATCCTCAAGGCTAACATGTGTTGATAAGAATCGTTACAGCATCTTATTGTATATCAACAAGCAGGGATGTCTAGGTCCCCCTTGCCTCAAACAAAATGATCCTCATGTTGGGTACACAAAAGGTTACTGTCCCTGAAGGCAGTTTATGTGCCAGAGATGGACAATCACAGCCCAGGATGTTATAGGTGGTTGCAGAATAGCCACACTGCATCAGATTGGCAATGTTTGCCTCTAGCTTGATTATGCGCACAATTGGCCGTGTTCACAGGTAGGATAGCATGTGAGGGTTCTATTCAGTGCTCACGGAAGTTGTTTGCTGGTAGGTTCAAAGAAGCAGCTGGTGACAACATGTGTGACAGAGGTAGCAGATGGCTGCCTACACCCTCTTCAGGCCAACTGTAGAGTTACCAGTGACAAAGACTGCAGTGAATAGGGAGTTGGACATTCAAAATAATGGGAAAACTGGGGAAATTATGTCAAATTACTGAGCTGCAGGCTCTCACCTTCCATCAAAATTTATTGTGAAGGTTGTTTCTTGAAGGTCCAGGTGTATATCCTGCAACCAAATCGAGCATTTCTCTCAAAGATCCTTTCTAACCTTCTTTTGGACTAGATTGGAGGCGATGCAGAGTGCAGTCAGTTATTGACAGCGTTGTTTGTCTTGTGCCAGAGTGCTTAAGATTTATCAATGGATTGTGGGTGTTGAACAGTACATGGGTAATGGTGTGCCACTGCCATCAGGTCTTAGGGCACATTCTACCTGTGGCTGGGCAGTATCATGGGCACTGTGGCATGGTGCCACTCTTATTGACATACAATATGTGCCACTGCTATGTTGTCAACAAGTCCTATAAAATTAAACAACAAAATACATAGTTTGGCCATGCCCTCTAGACTGACACATAGAAGGGTTTTCTGATCTGGCACACCTATCGGCAGGACGACATTATTTGTCTGAGCCTTCAAAGACCACTGTTGAAAGATAAATCCGTTTTATGATGTGACAATGCTATGGTTAAGGTTTGGTTAAGTTTAAGCACAAAAACGACTTGGTTTGGTCTAGTCGGGCGCTACCATTGGGCCATCCCCCATGTTAAAAATTAACAAATCGCCTACTGTTCATCATTGGTTGGTCATGTAATAAAGTCTGATGTTTTGCTGACTCACCCATCCACCCCGACCTCCGCCCTACACAGACTTTGTCGTGCTATAATACGGCTATATATGCTATATATCGCCTTACTTCTTCCTTTGCTCCCATCATAATTACTATGGCTGCTAGATGGCTTTGTCACATATGTTGTCACAAACATGTTGTTTTGGTGCACATGTTGAAATGACTGATGCTGTCGTTCTATGGCAGAGGATAGCCTCTATGTGGTATGTCCCATCCGCATCTACTATCATAATGTGGCTGTTGGTGTTTCATTTGGGGAGCAGCAGGTGCTTGGCAATGCCCAGCAGTAGCCATTCTTAACCCATTTGTGTACACTTCATAACACAAGTAGGAATGGAGAAGTCTAAATGATCAAGACCTCGGCTCTCAGCCTGCCCACTCCAGAACCTCACTCACCAAACCCTCTTTAACTGGTGTTAAAATCCCTATTTATTGCTTTATTGTGTTCCCTTTCCCTTTCTAAATTTGCACTAGACCTGGGTGAATAGTTCTAAGTAGAGGTTATAAATAAATTCACAGCAACACTTGACCAAGGCACATAAATGGATAGCCATCTTTTTTACCAGGCCAGTAACCTCTTAAGGGCCATAATGCTGTTTCAAGATGTGTGGGTGCACATTAGTTCACCCTTTTACTGTACATTCTGTAAAACGGTGTGGAGAGCACAGCCGTTAGTCAATGGAATATGCTGAAAGACACATATTTTACATGAACACTGTTAAAGGCATGCAGACTCAAACAGAGCTGAACCAGTACACGCTGGTGCTTTTTTTTTTATCACTTATTCAATTCACACGGCAGCTGATAATGCAACTTATTATATAACTGTTACTAATTATTTCTCTATTTGTATATAAAACCACTACATTATTTACTGTAGACTAAAGCAAACTAAGGTTTCATGTGCAAAGGTGGAGAGGCTTTGCAATAAAGCATGCAGCCCTGTACATGAGATCTCTATACCTGTGGGGATCCCCTGCTCCAATCTCTCATACCTTGCAGTAATGCTGACAGCTGTAGCTGCACTGACTCCCCCACCTGCCTACACTAATATATACATTACGCTCAATGAGTTGGAGTTAGGGAAAAAAAATGTACATTGCATGGTTTTCCCTGATGCAATTTAAGACTTCTAAACCATGAGCAGTGGCCTAGCCTGTTCCATAACCATGAAGCAGAATATTAGATTTCCCAGCTCCCCCTGCTTGAGCGCAGTGAAAGTGATAAGGAGATGGGAAACTCTTTGCAGGAGACCTGGGATCAAGCACACATGTACCCAGCCTGGTTTAAGGACCAAGACCAGAAATAATTACAATGTTATGACTGACTTTAGGATTTACATTTAATTATTCTCAAATTCAAAAATCTTAAAAATGAAATCAGTGAAAAGACTGTGGATTGGTGCCTGCCCGTTGTGTCACACTCAACATCTTAGAGGTTGCTGATAGTATTTTAGGAAACACTGTTGAATTAGGTTTTTTATTTCTCAGATCAGACACTTTTAAGATTACACAATGGCCTAAGGGGTTTGCAAGACACCTTTTTGCCAACAAGTTCTTGTGCATCATGCCTTCCAAAATGACAGCACTCTTCCATGAATTACTCATATGAGCGTTTTCTATATAAGTATAATAATAAGTATTGTATATGTATATATGTATAACATTTCCGCATTAAAATGTCTAAAAATGACTAGACCTATGTTATATATTTTGTTGAGTTGTCTACTTATATTATCCCAAATGTTTCCAACAATGTTCAAACCCAGAGAAATCCGTAATTTTATTCAAGGTAACGGTGCATTTCATTTGGTCGCCTGTCAATGGCGTCATATCCCCTTTACCCCCTGTAGTTGCAATAACTTCCAGAGAAACATGGGAAACACCAGTCGATACATCAGAGAGTGAGTAAGGAAGTCTGCAAACTAGCGAGCTAGCCACTCCACTATTGTTACCTATTGTTTGTATTGCTCACCTGTGATAGAGCACGATTATTCATTGCTGTTTGCTGCGCATTCTGTCACCGACGCTGTCCCCGTAAAACTTTAATAAATTACCTTGTCCATGAACATGATTTAGATAGATTGTCACTGGCAATAGTGTTTGTTTAACAATGAAGACAACAACTCCCATGATCCCAAGCTGCTTCAGAATGTCATCAAACTATGTCTTCTATTATTGTTTTGATGTGAGAGACCCCTAACGGCAGACATACTGTGCATTTATCAGAATCAGAATCAAAATCAGAAATACTTTATTGATCCCCGAGGGGAAACTCTTTTGTTACAGCAGCTCACTATCACGTCAGTGCACACAGGGATAGAAGTACTAAGCAAATCAAATATAATACACTATAATATAGGTAAGATAAATTAAGTACAAAGTGGATATAAGTATAAATTAAAATAAGTGTAAAGTACAAAGTGGATTTACCGGTTGATGATAAGTATGTACAGTATAAAAATGCAATGTGATAATACAAGTAGTAAGTAATAGTGGATGAACTGTCAAGTGTAGCTTATTAAGATTATTACGAGACGGTGGATATTGCACAGCGGTAATAGAAGTATGAATAAATATCAATAAATAGGGAATTTTAAACTGAAAAGAGTATATTGCACAGCAGTATTAAACAGAGAATATTGCACAATTATTTCAAGTATTGCAGTGATGTTAATGATCAATGTCCAGTTAAATGACTTAGGGTCATCTAGACTAACACTTAAGGTTTAAGACGGTGTAGTCCCTCATTCGTCCAGGAGTGTTCTATCGTAGAAAAGGTTTCAGTCATAGTCATCTGGACACTGTTTTCAGAATCAAGACGTTTCGGCTGCCATCCGGAAGTCATTCTCAATTGTAAAAAAATGGAACGGGAACTCAGAAATTTAAGCTACTCTGTGTTGCATAAGCCCTGCCCTCAGGAAGGAGTCTACCTGAGTATCTGTTGATTAGCTAGTTTCATCTGAAACTGACCTAATTGTTTCCAGGATGGCCCAGTAATCAGGCTTATTGTTTTCTGGCTGCACCTCCCTCATCACTGTTAAGTACCTGATTAGCATACGATTGGCGTGACCAAGGTGCTAATATACTGTGGTAAACTTTGGGCAGATTGAATTTCAGACCACCATTTCTGTTCAAAGAGGGGTTTTCTTTTTTCACACAAATGGCTTCTTTGACACCCCGTTCAAACCAACTCTTCTCTCTACTTAGAATCTTCACCTTGCTTTTAGATGCAAATGCACGGCGCTCTGCAATCCTGAGTTAGCGTGTCGTCTGTGCTGATAAAGTCTTTTGTGAAGTGGCTGTTTAGTCTCACCTATGTACCGTTCTTTGCAGTTTTCCTCACTGCATTGAATGGAGTAAACTACATTGCTCTGTTTTTGTGTGGGCATCTTGTCCTTAGGGTGAACGAGTTTCTGTCTTAAAGTGTTGCCTGGTTTAAAGAAAACAGGAACATCGTGCTGTCTAAAGATCCTTTGTTGTTTTTCAGACAGTCCAGATACATAAGTACACAAGTACAGAAGACACCGTTCCTTCTTGGTTCTGTTCCCTTTTTGTCCTGTTTTTTGGCTCTTTTAACTTTGTTGATAGCCCAAGTAGGATAACCACAGGCTGAGAGTGCACTCTGGACATGCCTTTCCTCTATCTTCTTACCCTCTGAGCCAGTGGGCACTTCTTGGGCTCTATGTTGTAATGTCCGGATTACACCCAGCTTGTGCTGTAATGGATGGTGTGAGTCAAAGAGCAAGTATTGATCCGTATGTGTTGGTTTCCTGTACACTTCTATCTGGAGCTTTCCGTCCTCTCCTCTGAGTGTAGAACAATCAAGAAAGGCCAGGCAGTTCTCTTTGGCATCCACTCGTGTGAACTTGATGTTAGGGTCCACAGTATTGATATGCTCTGAGAACGCTTCCAAGTCTTGTTTCTTGATTTTCACAAAGGTGTCATCCACGTAGCGGTACCAATGACTTGGTGGTGTGCCCGGGAACGAGGATAATGCCTTCTTCTCAAACTGTTCCATGTACAGGTTGGCCACGATGGGAGAGACTGGAGAGCCTATAGCACAGCCGTGAATCTGTCTGTAGAAGTGTCCCCGGAATTGGAAGTAGGTTGTGTTAAGACAGATGTCTTAATAGTTTGCATATGTGTTGAGGTGTAAGCTTGGTCCTTTGCTGCAAGGTGGAGTCCTCCTGCAGTCTTCTCCTCACCGCTGTCACTGCTTCTGAGGTTGGGATGCTGGTGAACAAGGACACAACATCATAAGAAACCATTACGTCATCTGGGTCCAACTGGAGATGTTTCACTTTGTCCATAAACATGATGTACTGTGTTCTGTGGAGATTATCAATACAAGAGACTCATACGACAGGTCTGGACCAGTTGTGAATTTCATTCATACCACAAATTTTCTTAAATCACTCATATGTGCCACTTAAGAAACAATCTCTTCGTATGAGTGGCTCTTGTATGAGGGTCATTATATGCTTAACCATCCTCCCTGACCAACATGTTGCAGCGGTGTGAGAACATAATAATATCATCCTATTTCTGCTTTTGTTGTTGAAATGAAAGAAATGTTGTTATTATTTGCACAGCTGCATGAGGTCAGTCGTCAGGGAAACAAACATAGTTTTTAATTACATTTTAATTAATATTTATTTGAATGATTGGAGTTGCTTTTGCATAAAGTTTTAATTTTCCTTGTTACTGACTGGCCAAAGGAGGTCTACCCTATCAACTTGTCAATCTATTATTTATGCATTTTTTAATGTACATATTCTGTCCCTTGCCAAAATGATTGCCATACACTGAAATAGGATTTCCTTTACTTTTCACCTCAGAAAATCAATGGTTACAAGATCAAAACTGTCATGTTTAACATGTTGTTTTTTCTTTTGACATTTTTGATAAGTTTTGTTTGCTTTAATTGTTCCTGCGGTTACCTAAAAGTAATATTAGTTCATCTTTGATTTAACTGACTATACTACTCGAGTTTCATGTTGACTCAATGCAATCGACTATCTACAATGCATGTATGAGGATATGGGGGATACGGTATTTGGGTCCAGTGGACACCACTTCATTGTTTAGATGCAAATTTTCAAGGGGGATGGTGAGATCATGCTGTCCATTTGGAATATGACAGAGGGTTATTAAATGAGAGGGCCAGACTATTCTTCTGATAAAGATTCATCTAAAAGGCAGAGCTGTTTGAAGACTGAAACCAATTAGACATGATATGCAAAGGGGTCCAAGATTTACATTTTCTTCCATCAAGCGACAGATGGATTTATGTCACTAACACCTCAGATCAGAAGAGGAATGGAGACCAAAGGCACGCACATTATTCATTCAACACTGCTGCATGCATAATGTTAAGTCTGTATACGATATATTGTCTCTGAGGTCTGCGAGGTTTCGGTGCCGTGAGGTCAACGGCACAGAAATAGGAAACTCCTTGTGACTTTGAAATTTAAGTTTCTTTTGCAGGAGGGTTTAATTCTGTCTAGATATATTAAAATAATCAATCTAATTATAAGCCTTCCATTTGCACAGAGAGAAAAAAAACACATCAATGGGATTTTGAAAACATATTTACAGAGGCTGAGGCAGGGAGCATATCTGCAAATATTGGATTTTGCTGTGAAGGGAGCAAATGGGTCAGGGTAACATTAGACACAGGGAAAACGATGACAAAGCAAGAGCAAAGGGGGAAAAAATCTGATAAATAAGAAAAGCAATAAGTCAGATATCAATAGAGTGGATAAAGAAAGTACATTAATAGTAACAAACACACAAACACACAGCAGTCACTTATATAAAAACTGGGAATTGTTAACTATTGCCATAGTGTGATAGTGTGCTGATAGCATTATGTCATGCTGAAGGATGACACTAATCTCATTAGGAATCTGGCGTGGTAAAAAGAAGCAAATCAGCATAAAGGAGTGCAAACAGGTGGAGTAAGGAGAAGCCATTTTCAAATTTTTAGAAATTGGAAAGTAGTAGACATAGTTGTTGCCTGGATCACAGGAAACATTTTTTTCAATGCAGGAAAAACTTATAATGCACAACTTTTGGGGCAAGGTCAGGTACATGGATAGACGCTCAAAGCAGAGGACTTTGACATTAGTGACTAAGGTTTGAATAGCATTTTTATTATGCTCTCTCTGTGTGTCCATTTAAATCCAAAAGTTCTGCAACAACAGAAGCGTAAAAGATCGCTCTCTGAAAGTAATTAGGACTGAACGTGTATTAGCCAAGTGACAAAAGGGCTTGGAGGCCCAACAAGCTAAACAGGATACAAGGTTTGTACTAAATACATGTAGTCTATCTGTGTGTGTTGATATGGTTTTTCCTGATTTTATACATCAGGTCTGTGAATGACGAGTTACAAACTGCAGACCCACAGCTGGAGCCAGCCTTTGCTTCATTGGGAAAGGACAATGAGCTAGCACGTGCTGTTGAATCGATCAGTGACATCCTGATCCTGCTAAGCTTCAGCAGTCTCCTGTTTATCTGGCTCCACCGGCTCTCAACTCTGCACTCCAGCCGCTGGTCTCTGGTCCTGCAATCCAGCTGCTAGACCCCAGTCCTGATCTTCAGCCATGTCGCCGGCCACCAGCTTGACCTCCTGATGAGCTTTGCCTTCGCTACCAGCCTCCAGAGGGGTTCTGCCTTTGCCACCGGCCTCCTGCCCAACCTCCCAAAGGGTTCTGCCTTTGCCACCTGCCTTAAGTCCGACCTCCAGGGGGGTTTCGTCTTTGTTGCCGACCTCCAGAGGCCTTCTGTCTTCACCAGCAGCCTCCAGTCCGACCTCCAGAGGGGTTTTGCCTTCGTGGTCGCCCTCGTGAGTGGCTCTGCATGTCTGGTCATCCTCCTGAGTGGCTCCACCTACATTGCCAGAATCCAGGATGTCATTCGGACCTGCTCAGCCCTTCAGCCCTGCTCTGCTTTTCTGTCAGGCCTGAGGTCTTCTGCTTAGCCTCTGCCCTGGCCCCAGGCCACCCACCTGAGGTCTTCTGTTTAGACTTTGCCCTGCCTCTAGGCTGCCCGCCTGAGATTTCCTGCTTTGCCTCTGTCCAGCCTTCCGTTCTTCACATCCCTGGCCACTTGTCCCTGAATTCCCACTTCCAGACCCTCTCCTCTTGACTTGAACTTTTAAAAATGTGGTTTTAAAAGGACATTCGGGAGCCGACCATTTTCTTTTGGACTGTTACGGTTTGAGGTTTTTAGTTTAGTTATTTCCTGCTTTATTTTGTAAGTGTTCTGCCTCATGTGTCTTCACTTCCTGTCTTTGTGTGGTTTTTCCTCCAATTCTGATTATCTGCCCTGCCCTGATTAGTTGCACCTATGTCTTGTTATCTCCCCTCTCCTGAGTGTATATAGGCTGTGTGATTCTTTTGTTCTTTTTCAGCGTCCCGGCCTTTGTTTCCTGTGTTCCCCCAGTGTTTCTTGGATTTATTTTCTGTTTCTCTTGGACCTCGCCTGGATTTTCGATTCTGGTTTTTGCTTGCTACCTTGGACTTGTTTGCCTTTGTTGGACTGCTTCCCTGGTGTTGACCACTGCCTGCCTGATATCCGTATAAGCCTATTGATTTATTAAATTTTTTGACTGCACCAGCTCTGCCTACGTGTCTACAATTGGGTCCTATCCTTTGTTTCCCCTGAGTTCCCTGCTTGGCACCTTAACATTTGCATCATGCACCACCTTCAGGTTTAAGCTGCTAAAACATTTGGATGGGGTTTGGAAAAGTTTTGGTAAATATTTAAAAAAGGGTCCTGTCTCGTGCTTCATGTCATCATTGACTTTTTCAGTAGTTAACCAAGACTGTGATCTTCTAATAATCTCAAACAAGTACTTTGAATTCTTTAAACATAATAAAACATTAAGCAGAATGAATGTTGTGCAGATACAGTCAGTGACCCCATTTACACTTTATACATCTTGCGTGGATCGGATATATCTGATTTCAAAAACGTTTAAATGCATTACAGACTGAATTCTGATCCGCATTCCAGCCAGATGTTAAAAAGATGTAAATGCATCCGCCTCTCCAAGACGCATATGTAATCTTTGCTCCTCACATTGTGTAACTATGTCAGTAAGCCATCTGTGGAATTAGCCACTCACTGTCTGATTTTCTTAATACATCCATGGCCTGTCTAATTTGTTATTGTGACAAAGTCTTTTTAAAGCAACAAGGAAAAACTGCTCCAGTGATTTCTACACATATGATCAAATACATGGTACACAGAGCTGCTGTTGTGTTTATCTGATCCCTGATCAGTTCAACCACTGAATGATCTATGTGGGTGAGAGAGCAGTGTGAGTGAGAACCTATGACGGCAACAACAATTTTGTCTAGCTCTTACTTCATGAATATGATTTATTCATGTATTTGTGTCATAGGTTCAGCAAACCAAGGGCGTGGGTTTGGTTTTAACTTTGGTAGGGACATTTTTGACAGACGACAAAAATGCACAGTTGTCTCTAACTCTTTTTCTCTTCTATATGCACGCGTGCACACACATAACGTGCTGAATGTCTCGCAATCTAGCTGTCAAACAATCAAAACTGGAGGGAAAACAAAGACAGGAAGTAAAACCACAAGACACACAAGGGAAGGAACACACTACAAAATAAAACAGGAAATGAAAAACCTTAAACTACCACACTGCATCTAAGTTGGTACATTCCCTACTTGACATTCGATATACATTCCGTATTCATTCTTTTTTGGTATGGTACCACAAAGAGGACTTTTGGGACCTAAAGAAAACGTTCCCATATGGTTCTCTGTGGGTCACATGAGAATGTTCCCTCGAGGACTTTAAAAGAAAAACGTTCCTTGATAACCGTCGGGGAACGTTTGCGAACTTCCAGCACTTGCAAGGGATGTTCCTATTTAGTTCCCTGGTCACTTTACAATATTCTTTTACATAGATTACGTGTCTGCCTAATTGCCGTATCATTACATTACAGTAACTTAACAGTACCATTATAGGAACTTTACAGTAACATTACAGTGGAACCTGCAAAACAAGATTAGGGAGAATTCAGTATGAGACTAGCTAGAAGCTATAAAGACCCACATGTGCAACACTAGTGGAAGCAGAGGAAGCCTGCTCAATTAAAGGTATGTCAAATTATCAGTTTTTTGGTTAAGATTATAAGGGAGTGTGGTTAGCCATCTAACAAAGTCAGTTACGCAAGTGTTGGGACTACTCCAAAGGCAAGGGGCTGAGTGGAACATAGACGGATCAGCAGATCAGTTCAGGCTTAAAGAATTGGAGTCCTGCAATAGCTAGCAATGTTCCCTCCTGGATACTTCCAGCCCTCCAAGTAAACCTATCGATACTAGAAAAATTTAATGATAAATAAAGTTTGAGTCACAGCAAAATGTTTATAAATTCCATATCTTATTGAAATGTATACAAATGGTTCAAAATATCCAGAAAATGGTCACTGCTGAATAGGAAGAATGGGTTACAGGATCAGTAGGCTAATATCTATCAATCTATTCAGTATATATGTCTGGGGCATAATGGCTATAGGATGGGTGGAAAAAATCCGACCCCTAGCAAAAGTAATAATCACCGATTCCATGGCAGTACTCCAGAGTTTCATATATAGTCAACTGGTTAGGGACAATTTAGTACTGGCGATGAGGACTTTTCTTTTGAATATTGAGAGGTAGGCATTTCAGTTCAGATGATGAAATAGCCAAAGTGTCGATGAAGAAAGATGGAGTGGAAATTAATATTTTTGTGGGGACATATTTCTTGTATGAGTCTGTCATTGTGATCAGTTTGTCATGTATGTTTTCAAAGAAATCCACCTATCTATCTAAAATCCAAAACAGAGTCAGAAATCAAGCAAAGGTTGCAAAAGGAAGGGTAAGGAAAACACTATCATGGGATACAAAAAGGATATCAAATAATTGCCTATTTGACAATCCCTAACCCTGTGTTACGTTATTGCAGGCTATGGATACTTTGCAGCATATATGTAAATTGATGATAAAATACAGGAGTACAGAATAATAAAGTGCAATTTTATTCATATAGCGTACTCTGTGTTGTGTTCACTTATTTTTACAGTACAGACTTTTCTTTTCAATAGCAAAGTGGGCAAGGGTGGAGTGTAGCCTACTTAAATTACACCCAGTGGCCACTTTATTAGGAACACTTGTTCACCTGAACATTAATGCAAATTTATCTCATCAATCATGTGGCAGCAAGTCAATATGCAGACACTGGTCAAGAGCCTCAGTTAATGTTGAGATCAAACTTCAGAATTGGGAAATGGACTGGTTGCTGGTGTCAGAGGGGGTGGCTTGAGTATATTGGAAACGGCTGCTCTCCTGGCATTTTCACTTAGAGTTTCTAGAGCACACAGATAATACTGCAAAAAACAAAACAACAACAACAAAGTCTAGAAAACAGCATTTATGTGGGGCAAAAGCACAACAGGTAAGAGAAGAGTGGCCGTGCTGGTTCAAGCTCACAGGAAGGTGACAGAACTCAAATAGCCACAGTGGCGTGCACAAAAGCATCTGCAAACCAAACAGCAAAATCCTTATACCACTTGAATAGTTGTTGACTTTTAAATTCGACTAGTAAAATATGTATTTCCTTTCTCCTTAAAATATTTAATTTAAAGGAAACATTATAAATTAAATCATATTTAATAAAAAAGTTTTATTAATAAGAATAAGAAAATGTACTTTTCAAAAAAAACATTTAATTTTCAAAGTCAATAATATTTTTCTAGACATAAAAAGGAAACAGATTTGTACTTTAAAGTTGAGCATATAGGACTTGATAGTACAGTCCCTTAGAATAATCGGCTCTTTCTTTACATCTTGAGTGGGGGGTAGGGGTAATCGCTTCATTGGGGTCATCCGGTGGGCATCCTCCTTCCTTGGTGTTTAGTTGATAGGCCCACAACACCATTTTGCAGCCCATTTGGGACTTTTGCAAGGTTGACCACAAGATCAGGTCCGGCCTGAGGTCAGTTGTGATTATCTCAGGCGGAAAGCTGACCTTCTGGTCTAGATCAACCTGCATTTTCCAGTCCCGGGCAGCGTCCAGCAGGGTCGATTCCATTTTTGTAGTTGGCTTCACTGGAAGTTGTCCTGCTCTGGCGGTGGTTTTTGAGAATCCAGGCTTTGGGGGAGAGAGGGCAGTGGTGGTGGTTCTCGTTCCTTCCAGGATAATTGCCAGTTGTCTCAGGACCTGATTGTGCCTCCAGATGTAACGGCCTGTGGGAAAGACTGGTTTTTCAGCCGATGAGGATGTGCCTTAGCTGTTTTAGGTTCTTGGGTGTGGGAAGAACATCGTAGTTGGCTCTGATGATGAAGCTCAGTCTGCTTCCTTCTATCTCCAAAAGATCCTTCCAAGTTAGCTTGTGTTGCTCCAGGTTTTCCCAGTTAGTCCACTATCCCTGTTTGGACTGCAAGACTGCCTTTGTGCATTTCTCTGCCTCCTCTTGCTGCCGGTCCTCGGCTACTACTAGCTTTCTTCTATGGGCGGATGTTGTCTTGTGCCATATGGGTCGGCTCATTCCAAGTCCAAAACCCCCTCTTCCCTGCTGCACCTGTCCTACAATGTCTCCATGCCTGAGAGAGGATTTTGCCTGCTGTACAGCCTCAGCTGGGGTCCACTTCCTCCCAGTTGCCAGTCTGGGAGCAGCCACTTGTATTATAGCATCTTGAGACTCGGTCAGGGTCATGTCCAGCCTCACTTTGGTGCATTTGTACTCTTCAGTGAGGTTAGAGACAGGCAGTTCCTAAGCACTTTTCCCATATGGGCCAATATTGCTGAGGCATCATGGGAGTACAAGCCACTTCTTGATATGAGAATTGACTGTTCTCTCCAGCTTCTCGACTTTGGTAATGGGGACCTCATAGATTGTTAGAGGCCACATCAGACAGGGGAGCAGTCCGAATTGCAGGCACCACAGCTTGCCATGAAGCAAGATGTAATGATCTTTTTTAAACATACTTTGTGAAGATCACATTTTTTTCCCTGTCAATTTTAAATCTTTAAATCCTTTAAACCTTAACATTTTTTATTTATTTATATTAAAAAAATATCAATTCAATTACTGAATTAATCAGTTCATATTAGCAATTAATTAATTGATTAATATACTCAAACAATGTAGTCTATTCAATGCTCCACATTAAATATCTCAGTTTAGGACATGCGCACTGCAACATCTAGCTAACTACCACACTTTGCCCTCTTTTTCGAAATTATCTTTGGAGAGTGCAGGGAGGTTTAGTTAAGTTAAAATTTCTTATTTAATTTTAACGTTTTGTGCACTAAAGAAACAGTATTATTAAAGAATGATAATATCTGATGTTTACTGCTGCATTAGTTTTTTATACAGTCTAATAATGTGTTTATATTTATTAATGATGTGATCACTGCTATATAATCAGCTAATTATAACTTAGTTTCAGAGGGCAGCAGGATGCAATACATGGTTGCCCTTTGTGCGTGTTTTTAAACTACTTTCCCAATTAAACATGATGTGATTGGTGGTATTATGAGCTTCCCTTTTTTCTAAGTCACATTAACACTTACCCAGAAAAAACTAATGTTTCTCTGTATAATATGATGTCCTCTTTCTGTCAGCTGGTGTGTGTGTAGTGTGGTTTTTCACACATGAATTTAGGCCAGTTAGAGTAGTTAAACCTGTGACTTTCTGCCTTTGTATATAGCCTAATTATTCAGTCTGATGCTGTTTTTACTGTATTTCCATCTTGTTGTATTTAATATTATGTGATTACGGGTTCCTGCTGTGGCCCGTCAATAATTATGGCCTAGTTCACTGAGAAACATTAATAATCAGTTACTTACAGCTAAAAACTTAGAGCTCACAGCTTGTTCTCTATAGATATTCAACGGACAGTAAAAAGAATTCAGTTGTTTTTATTCAAATTCAGAGATCTTAACTTTCTTATTCTCCCAGGCCTATGGATTATTAACTGTGTGTGTGTGTGTGTGTGTGTGTGTACTAGTATGGTCGCACTTGTTTCTTATACAGCTGGTTACTTGTGTGCTATCATGTGAAAGGGCAGGGGTTTCTATTTAATTGTGTTGATTTAATGTTTAATGTACACTGGGTGTATGCTTCATTCATTCAGCTTCTGCATTTTCCTCATGATTATATTCTTATATTTATGTTGCTTATCAGTATGTTCATGTTATTTCCTGTATTTTTATATTTAATACTGCTCTATCCTGCATTTATGCACACACTTTATATCCTGCACTTGCTTATTGCACTTCTGGTTAGACCTAAACTGCATTTCGTTGCCTTGCACTTATACATGTATAATGACAATAAAGTTGAATCTTATCTAATATTTTGTCTTTCAACATAAAGCACATTATGTTCATGTGTAGTGAAATGTGCGTAACACTTAATGGTAAGGATACATGAATGATCATGAATTCATGCATGACTTTGTGCATGAAAAGGCATGAATTTAATCATGTAGTACTTTACTTCATGAACTATTAGTAATCAGGGCTCGACATTAACTTTTTGAGGCACTTGTCCTTTGGTCAAGTAAATTTACCTTTCACTTGTCCACCATTGCCATAAAAATGACAATAATTTACGTTTTACATTTTAATTTACTATTTTGTTTGCAAATTCAGATGAACAAACAGTTGAAAGCATCCAAACAGTGTCAACATATAAATGATGAAATTAGTTTTATTGGTGCCTATATGTAATGTTTTCATCTCAACAAATCATTTTCATATTAATTTACTGCATTGTCTAACAATAGACAATGCAGAGTGATACATTGCCCATAAAGGGCTTATTTCCTATAACGCACCCAACACTGACACAGGCTACTTTTTAATTTCTTCATAATGTTTGTGGCCCTTCAAATAAAATTTGGTTGCCAATTTTAGCCACCTTAGATTTTCAGTAAATGTTTAAAAGCTTTATTTACAGTAACCAAACAACAGTCTGTGTAGTTTGTGCTTAATCTGGCGATCATACCAGAAATCATAAAAACATAACTATCTAACATACTATGATCGGATGTTAAGTGTTACTGTAAATTAGCCTATAATAAGTTCATTTGTTGTTATGAATATTTGCTATGTTTTCATACTGTGCTCTCTTTTCTTTCCAGAGACTTTTGTCTTGTATCCTGCCCTTTTCACACACTGACGCAATGTCATCTCACAAGGTATATATTTTGCAAAAAAGTATTTAAAAAAGGATGACTAGATGGTTTTTAACATCAAATCTAAAATGCACCTCAATATGTGTACTCATATGTGCACCTCAATATGTGTACTCATTTGCAGAGACAAAAACACAGGCCACGACGATCTGGACCGCTTCATGGCCAGGAGCCACCCACTGGTGAAGCGCTTCCTGCGGGGGGCCCGCAGCCTGAGGCCCCCTGCTCGTCGCTTTGTTCCTCTATGGGACCTCCAAACGGTGCAGGACGGACTTGCGGGTCCGCTTTTTGAACCTCTGGATTAGGTGGACCTGGAGGTTCTGTCACTTAAGACGACGCTCTTCCTAGCTCTGGCATCTGCCAAGAGGGTGGGTTGTTGGGCGTCACCAGGTGTGGAGAACAAAGACAGTGGCCTACTTGAAAAAGCTAAAGCCTTGACTAAGAGGAATGAATGGAAAACAAAGGCCCAACAGGTCTGTTAATTCACCTCTAGACGTCAGATTTCAGTTGAAGCCAAAACCTGGATTCCTACTGGACGAACTGCCAAACAGAGCGCAGGAAATCCTTGCGCTCCAGCCATGACGTCATCGCCTCCATCAAAGCTATCCACTGTAACTTCGGTTAATACAAGGGTTGGGATTTACCATGTTGGGGGGGGGGGCACCCACTTGTGTAGGTGCGTTCAATTAATTCTGGCTATCAGAATTATCTAAGATAATCATAAATAACTTAATTAATAAAGTCCTCGGGGCACTACTCTTCTTAAAGAAGAGAAATGATAGCCAATTAATTGACTGAATCTCATAATATACACTAAACTATCAATTTGGAACTCAGATTAATAATTAAATGAATAACTGTAAGCAAAATTACCACCAACAGCTTATAGGTTGAAGGACTTGGAGTTCAGCATAGAAGAGGTAGGCAAATTAATCACTCTTGTGCAAAATTAAAGAAACCAGCATAATTATACACAATCATTTATTTAAAAAGATAAACAAAGCAAAAACACACAATATGAAATCTAACACTAAATACTAAACTACAGAACATAGGGTGTGTGTGTATGTGTGTGCACAGGTCTGTATTTCTTTGTTCTGCCTCTGTATGTCTCGCGTGCATGAGCATGAACCCATATGGTCAGAAACAAAGAAACATGTGAAGCGGAAGCTTTAAAGTTACTCTCTGCCGTGTGTGGTTGTCTTTAAGGGCCAAACTAGAGGTGTATGTGTGTGGTCTGTTTAAGATAACGGTGCCAAGTTAAAAGGAGTTAGTTAGCATGCGAACAACTCTGTCCAACAAATAACCTGTCACGCTGGCGGTCAGTCTGTTGTAGACGAGCCAAGCTGGGAAGAATGGTGGTTCCGCTGTGGAAGCATCTTTTGCTGTGCAGTGTCCACTTGTAGAAATCAGAGTTAATCACTCTGCGTTACTTGCTTCATGGTCCTGTTAGCATGTGAAGTTAGCTGGCAGGCTTTATGCGTGGCAGCAGTTTGCGCTAAACTTTGTTGCAGAGATCTAAGAGGCCTTCGCAGCTCTTTGGTAGATCACGAGACTTCAGTTCTGCTGCGTGTTTCTGCTCCGAGCAGATTATACGGCGAAGCCAGGAGGGGAGAGAGTTCAGGTGGGTGTCTGCTGGTGAGCAAACCACACTGAGAGGGGGACAGCAGTGCCCATCTGCCGCAGTGAAAGATTCCAGGAGAAAAAGAGAGTGAACAAATGATCACAGACCTTTTTATTGATCTATTGACATCCAGGTCACAGGTCAAACTGGCCAATGCTGCGTTCAGTGGCTCTCACTGGATCTGTGTTCAACGACCACTCACATAGTCACGTACATCGTCTTCCTCACACCCCACCTCTATTGTCCCACACACACACACACACACACACACACAAACACCTCCTCCTTAAATGTTTGCTGATTGTTTAGTGTGTTTAGAATAGACAATAGTGGTTGTTGGCTGAAGTAATTAATTATTAATCAGTGCTACCGTTAAATAAACGCTATTGTACCTTTACAGAGCAGTTGCCTGTAGTATGAATGTAGTGTAGAGACCTAGAGGAAACATCCTATAGTAGTGTTCCCTAAACGTTCCAAGAACGTCCCCAATGTTCCCTGAAAGTTGCCAAATGACGTCCCCCTACCCTTTAAAGAACTCCACATTTGTGACTGTATGTGGACGTTCAGGGAACGTTACAATGTGATGTCCTTTACACCAGCGGGGACATTCTGGGAACGTACAATTTCTAGCTGGGTTATTGTTAAAGAATGTAGGGATTAGGGATTTTAAACTGAGGGGGCCATAAGACAACCTGGGTGAAGGTCTGTCGTGGAGCCGGATGGGGCAGAGGCTCGGCTTTCCGGGAAAGGCAGAGCTGAAGAGCTTCATCCTCCTTTATTCTAGCCTCACATCTCTGCTGCATTGAGGCCAGAGCGGTGCCAAAAACGCTGTCGGGAACCATCGCCATGTCCAAAATGTCCTCCTTCTCCCTAACTGACAGGTTCGTCAGGTTGAGCCATCTGGCTCTTTCCTGCAACACCATCATCCCAATAGATTTACCTGTGGCTTGGACCACACAGCATTGCACACAGAGGCAAATGTCTGTAATCATAGTAATCTCTTCCCACACAACAGGGTCAGGCTTGGTCACCATGTCCTCGCACAACTTGGTATACGGTGAGCATGGAGGAAACATTCAGCACCCTGACAGCCAAAGCCGCCTCTTTGTAGGCCCTCTCAGTCATGGCGGACTGAAATAGGTCTGCTTTTTACAGCAGTGTGGGGTTCCCGGAAGACACCGTCATCATCCATGGGTGGAGGTGGGCTGCAACTAATGGCTCCATTGGGGGCATGCGGAGTATGCTAAGATTATCCATGCCCTCAAAATCCAGGGAGGAAGCCCCCTGTATCAGGATTTTACTGCTGAACGGGTGGTCCTTCCATGAGACTGAAACGTCCTCCAACAGCTCAGGGAAAACAGGGAGTAGCTGTTTCGCCACCCTCTTGGTGCCCTCTTAGGATAGCTCCAATCTGTGGACAGTTAAGCTAGCTAGCCTATACAACAGAGATATGCTCCAAAAAGAGGGGAGGTGTTTGAATGGCGCTGCTTTGTAGTGCAAGCTATTGAAGGGTAGGTAAATGAAAGTGTCTTTAATCTCATTTGGCTTTTATCTGGATTCCGAGACACTTGCAATGACAAATGGGGCCAGTATGAACATCAACAGTTAGCCTATATGTATTCTATAAAGGTTTTCTCACTGTGTTGATAAAAGACGTTATCAGGACTGATTTATGTTTGTTACAAAACATTAAAAAAACATAAGCATTACATATTTAGTGTCATATTGGGTGCTCATGTTCATGTAACATAATGTAGAAAGTGTTGCATAAGCAGAGTTTACACTGACTATTACAAGATTGTGAGAAGCATAATGAAGTACATTTGAATAAGGTATCATTGTTAAACTGTACATACGTATTTTTGTTGAGCCCATACTATACGTGTGTTTGTCAGATAGTTACGGCTACAAACTTTATGTATGTCTATGTATCACTGTCTATTTTGTTATTTGAAATAGTTTGCATAGTGTAATGCACAAAATGTCGCAAGATACAAGATATACCTATTGATCATTTTACAACACAGGGTTGTATAATGAGATTTTGTTTTGTAGTTACCTTTATGCTACTCAAAAAAATGATATACAGTGGCATCAGTGGGAGTGAACATGGCACAGGAATTTTGCCTTCTTAAGTTTCCTTAAGAAATACAGCCATTTCTGAGCTTTCTTGACCAGGGTGGAGATGTGACAGGGCCATGTCAGGTTCTATATGATGCTGATTCCCAGGAACCGAAAACTATTCACCTGCTCCACCTCAGCTCCACTGATGTAGACAGGGGTGTGTGCCTTTGCCTCCTTTTTCCAAAAATCAACGATCAGCTCCTTGGTTTTGCTGACGTTGAGCAGTAGGTTGTTCTCTGTGCACCACTCTGCAAGATTGTTGATTTCCTCCCGATATGAAGTCTCATCGTTGTTTGTGATCCGGCCAATGATGGTGGTGTCATCCGCAAACTTCACAACAGAGTTGTCTCCATGTCGGGGGATGCAATCATGGGTGTACAGTGTGAACAGGAGGGGGCTGAGCACACAGCACTCCAGTGTTGAGCACTAGAGTGGAGGAGGTGTGAACGCCAATCGGAACTGTCTGGGGTCTGTTTGTGAGGAAGTCCAATATCCAATTACAGTGTGGTACTCAAGCCCAGAATGCTAAGTTTTCCAATGAGTTTCATGGGGGAGATTGTGTTGAATGCTGAGCTGAAATCAACAAACAGCATTTTGATGTAGGTGTTGTTGTTCTCAAGGTGTGTGAAGACAGTGGAGGTAGGGGAGATGGCATCCTCTGTGGATCTGCTGGTTCTGAAGGCAAACTGGTGAGGGTCCAGGCTGGATGGGATGTTGTTCTTTATGTGCTGGAGAACCAGTTTCTTAAGGCACATCATGAGAACGGGGGTGAGCCACAGGGCGGTAGTCATTTAGACTAGACACTGCAGACTTCTTAGGTACAGGGACGATGGTGGCTGTCTTTAAACAGGTGGGAACAATCTCCTGTGACAGTGATAAGTTAAAAATGTCAGTCATAACATCAACTACCTGACTAGCACATGTTCTTAGTACACAACCAGAGATGTTATCAGGCCCAGCAGCTTTACTCATATTCGCTCTCAGCAGGATTCGTCTCACATCCGCTGTGGATAAGGACAGTTGCCGGTCTTCTGGAGGCAGAGTAGACTTTACAGCTGACTCTTTGTTGGGGATTTCAAAACGAGCATAAAATGTGTTTAATTCATCTGGTAATGTGGCCTCACAAATGATGGGATCGCTCCTGCTTTTGTAGCCTGTGATGTTTTTGATATCGTGCCATATATCTTTGGTGTTGTTGGTGTTGAGGTCTCTCTCCAGTCTCTCCTGATGTCTCAGCTTTGCCTCCTTAATGTCAGCTTTCAGCATCTCTGAACATGAGCCAGTCTGTACACTCAAAACAGTCCTGTAGAGCTGCTGTAGCTTCATCTGTCCACACTATAACTGTTTTTACTGATGGTTTGACCCTTTTTATCAGCTGGGTGTAAGTAGGCAGGAGAAGCAGGAAAATATGGTCTGATTAACCAAAATGGGGGCGAGAGAGGGCTTTGTAGCTGCCAGAAATGTTCGTGTACACATGGTCCAGTGTATTTGTTCTCCTGGTGGGAATGTGGACATGCTGGTGGAATTTATGTAAAATAGTTCTGAGGTGTGTTTGATTAAACTCACCCGCTACAATAAATATCTATGTGGTTGTTTTGTCATGTGAATGCTGATGACCTCATACAGTTCCTGATTTTTTTGAATTTGCATCTGGAGGAATGTAAGCAGCAGCAACAAAAACACTGGTGAATTCTCTGGGATAATATGGTCAACATCTTAACAATAAAAATTCCACATCTGTGGAACAATGTCCATCCACTTTAATTGCATTTGAGCACCAAGCATCATTGATGTAAATACAGAGTCCGCCTCCTCTCGTTATACCAGAGTCTTGTGTTCTGTCAGCACGGAACAAGCTCCGCCCGTTGAGTGCAATAGCTTCATCTGGGATGTTGTGATGCAGCCAGGTCTCAGTAAAGATGAGGGCACAGCAGTCTCTGATTTCCCGTTGTTGAGTTAGTCTGAGTCTTATCTCATCCATTTTATTTTCCTGTGACCGGACATTAGCCAGGAGTAGACTGGGTAGTGGAACAGCCTTAGGTCCGACCTGGGTTAGCTTAGCTCTTATGCGGCCTCTCTTTCCTCTCTTCCTGTTTCGGTCACACTACTAGAGGTGACGTTGTCGTTAGCAGTGACCGTCTCAAGGTCCACTGCACTGCACCAGTACTACGGCACAGGTTTGCTGTTAGGTGTAGGGGATTTAATTACCACTAAGTCTTATGGCCGTACCAACTACTAACAGGCCACAACATACTCTGAATGTCTTGGTTGCAACCAACAAGAAAAGGATACTGGCCTTACTGGTCATCAACCGTGCACTGGGCATCATTGTTGGTTCAGGTCATTTAGAATAACAAATAAAGACACTAAACCGAAATACTTAAGGGATGACGATTGTCAGTCATCATCCATCATGGTATCAATAAAATGTCAGAATGCCATTCTCCTCTCTTCTTCCTGTACTCTTTGTCTCTTTGGCAGCTGCACTCTGACCAGCTCACACTAGATAATAAGTTTGGCAAACAATCAATATGATAAATGATAACCTCTGACTGTGACAACACACATACACAGATCTATTAAGTTGTCTCCCATCTAGATTTCGCCTTCATAATTTACTGTGAGATTAGTTGAGAAAATAACAAAGAGTAGTTGTAAAATATCTAGATGACTGCCACAGTCACAGCGCAGCTGATCACTGCTTTGCATAATGACCACCACTGAGCCCATGTGACACGTTTGTCACAAAGTACTTTACAAGGAAGAAGATCTGCAGATAAAAAGAAGTCAAAATCACATCAGTTTGTGTGATTCTGTGCGGGAGTTCATGATTGTTGGCAAGTTCAGTAGTAACAGTGATCAGGTGAGAGCAGTATCAGGAACTAAATGACAGACTAACAAGAGGAGCTGAAAGGCCCCTTAAGCAACAAAATGTAATGGTTACATGACAATTGTACTGTAATGAGCCCTGGAGTTTCCTGTCCTTTCATCAGATGGATGGGGCTGACTTGCACATGCACACACTCACCGACACACACATACACAGACCACACGCACCATATATCAACTCTTTTTTTCCCCAGAGCTTAACACTTCTCCACATGTGGTGGATGGCTTTATCTAAAGTGCATTGTGGAGATGTATGGGTGGACATTTTTAGCATGAATGCTTGCAGTGGGAATCAAAGCCCTTGCCATGGCTGTGTACACACTGCTGTATTCTAGATGTACACAAAATAAAGCAGCTGGGCAGTTTTCATGACAAACCAATGTTAGGTTTATCTAGAATGCTGCAGGTGGATATACTGTAAAAATGGGACAGATATGGAAACCCCATAAGCGTCAGTTGTGGGCAAACAATAATTTCAGAGCTGTTCAATTTTCAAAGCAATAGAGTATACTGAAGGTGTGCCTTGTGGATGCCTCAACAATATATGGCAACTGGCGCAGAAAGCGATATGCACAAGTAGGAGAGTAGCAATTAGAGGCACAGTGGAGTGCTGAGCCAATATAGGCAGACTTTGCCCACAGTTTTCAAGCTGTAATTATGTGCAATTGTGATTTTTTTTGTGTGGCTTCTGAGCTGCTCTCAGCACCACGTTCCTCTCAAATGAGTCCTGTGGGGCTCACCTTCACTTTCCCTGCTCAGCACTTTCGCATCACACCCACTGATGGCCTGCTTCAACTCATTATTGTGGAGCCATGTATGGTTGGGTCTTCACGCCTACATACCCACAACTGCTGCCTCTGCTGCCACCCCAAACTCCATCAGTTTAATTTAATTACATTTCAGAATTTGCATTAAGGGGACTGTCACCACTGAGCATGATAAATGTACAGAAATACTGAACCTATCAGTGACATTCTTGCAGAGACAGACTGATGCAAGGGTACAAGGACGAGAGCTTGTGTTTAATACCATGTGAGAGTGCGCGACATGACCCAACTCAAAAAGTGTGAAGAATGACTTCAAAACAGCAGTGAAATGAACAAGAATCTACAGCCATGCTAGCAGCTGTTTGAGGCTGTACTTTGCTTTGAGCTAAATGCTAACATCAGAATACTGACATGCTAACAATAACGACGCTAAAATGCTGGTGTGTGGAGCATAACATAACTAACATCAACTTAGCATGTGACTACCAAATTAACCTAACAGATAAACACGTCAGAACAACAAAACCTCAGAAAAACACATCAGTACATGTACATCATTAACTAAACAGTCCTGTGTTTAGCCACGTACACTGTTACTCTATGCTATACCCAGTTGTTATGTTACCTGTCCATGGGAGGGAAAGAGAGGTGGAATTTTTTTTTCCAACTTTGTGTACTTTTTGATAAATCTTTTTGAGAACATTGTGATCATAGGGAGCTGGTTGTACTCGTTCGCTGCACCTGTGAATGCTATGTAGAGAATTTCAAATCTTCAGTAAGCAGTTAAACTATGGTATTTCACATCTGCTGACTAATGTCCATCTTATTCCCTATTTCCTGTGGCCAAAATATTTGCAGCAGAGAAAGTAAAGCAGAGGGTGCTATAATTCGAAAACTCAAAAAGCCCTGAGTTGTGGCAGAGCTGGATCCTGGTGGTGTGAACAATGAGTTTGTTCCACCATGATGCCACCCTGTGAGCCCCCATGTGGATGCCTTGGGTTTTTCTCTGCAGTTCAGGGTTTCTTTCATGCCATCTGTGCCTGGCTCCAGGACATGGCATTCAAGCAGGGCACAGAGCAGGCATAGCTCCTATACCCTCGCTCCAAAGAGGCTGGAAGCTTTCACTTTGAGTGAACAAACCTCAGGTCAGATGGCTACCACAGCAAACAGATATGGCATTAATAGCACCAACAATGAGCACGTCATCCTCTACCCGGTCATGGATACACTGTATTTTTTCATTGCTGTGAGCGACACCATTACAGTTATTTGTAAGGGGGCCTCTGTGAGGAGATTGCCAATACTACTACACAGACTGTTGTGAGTGCCAACAAGATTTCTTTGAATACTGTTCAAGACATAGTTGCTCATTGTTAAATCAGATCAATGTAGATTGCATGTGTGCTTCCATCTGACATTATTAGCTTCTACTCAAAAGTGATGCAGAATTTCTATATTTAGAAATCATCTACATCAAAATATTGGTAATAAAACAAACTGGGAAAAGCATCTTTTGTAACATCAGCAAGGACTGTCCTTTTCTCAAAACCAACAATAAGAGGATACAGCATCAGGTTTCCGTTTAATCAGATGCTTAGGAGACAGAAGCAGGATGGCAGCCAGCTACTTGTGTTCCTGCATCTATAGCTCAGCTTGAGTCCCACTAATCTGGAAGAAATCAAAGATTAGCATTTTTGAGAGGTTTGCATTTGCCTCAAAGACCGCTGACTAAGATGTTCCCCAACCCTCCCCAGCACTCCAGAGACAAATCTGTCTGGCACATTTCATATTCCACACTACAAATAACTTTTTGTCACAGAATGTAGGTTGCTGCTGACATGTGCCAAAGTTGAATTGATGGGGACACCACATATTTGATAACAGGGGCGTGACTGATGGAACGATCGACTGTGCATTGAAAATTTCAATGTAATGAAAATCATTCTTTACAGGACAACATTGCAGCACTACTTCATCATGTGGAACAAATTGCCCAGCCCTCTATTTCGTTGGCAAAATAAGATTAATCACTATGTACTCTAAATATGTAAAAAATTAAGAGTGAAATAAATTTGCCAGCATTTCCTTGATAGGTTCAACTCACAGCTCTCTGTAGTTTTACTGCTGAGATCAACCTGACCTAGATTCCATTATTTCTAAATTCTGCTGATTTTCCAACAGCAGGTAATTAAGTGTGATTCTTCCACCTTGTTCAACGAGGCCCTGGATGTTTCAGAGTTTGCTGCTGAGTCAGATGGGGTGGCGCTATGCGGCTAACTTAGATCTAGGGGCACATCTCGGTGCTGCTGCCTTTAGTGTGTGTGCCAGCTGCCTGCCAAAGGCCCAGCCTCATTAGCTGAATTACAGAGATCAAACAGAGAGGCCGAGGAGCAGAAGAAAGAAAATCCGCTGTCCATCTCCAAGAGGATGGGATGAAAGGCACAAAGATAGTGAAGCGGGGGCAGCAGAAGACATTGTGTAACTGGCTCTGAGTTCGAAGGGTGGCTTCTTTGATTCCCTGTCTATTATAAATGAAAAATGTGTAGCACTTTGATGGACCGGCACAGGTCTGTTGACATTCTAGTCTGCTTAGTGATGTACTGTGGTGAAGGAATATCAGCTCTATTGTGTCTTTGACCACTGTACACCATAGGCATGTTTTTCTTAGAGAATACAAGATACTTAAATAATGTCTAATTAAACTTTTAAAGAAGTGGCTCTGCGCATTACAGTAGATATCCTAACTCAATGTTCAGTAAGCTTTAAACATCTGTTTGTGTTGTTGTTCTATTAAGTCCAAATTATCATTTTTGTATGAGATTGTGTAAGCATATCACTGAGAAAATGTGCTGAGCGAAGAAAAGTGATAAATGTGGAGTCTGAATTCAAGTCAAACTGCTTCAGCAATTCCGCTCACAGAATTACATTCAATTTCTGCTTTTAAATTCGATTTGCTTTGAGCCTTAAAAGACATGGATGAAACATACATTAATAAAGTTTGTATATACAATAGATGCATCACACTCTTCTTTGTCCAAGAGAAAGGGTCCACTCTTTCTGTATCCTTCAGTCCCTATAATCAAAAGGTCAAAACAGCATCTCCAAACCTCTCATCCTTTTTCATTTATTTCATAGCTGTTCTTCCATAGGTCACAAACAGTCAAGGATATACAGTATAGACAAAATTATTTTAGTCTTGAATCAGTTTATTGCCAGGTGAATAAAGTCCTGATTTATTCAGAACTGAGTGATTCAGCCTTGGACTCACCATTCAAATCATGCTTGTCAATGCCAAAGATAGAACATGCATAGTGTATCAGCTGAGAGTTGAGAGAGGTAAAGCTTACACTGATTAAAGGTCAACAGGGGTGCAAAGTGCAAATCAATAAATATGGCTATGCAGTTGGATTGTGAATACATCACAGAACTTCTTCATGTGTGCAAGTTCTGGGTAAATCCACTTTAATATGAGCACATATTGTATGTCACTGGGGTGTGCACATAGTAGTATAGCACATAAAGTGACTATACGTGATTATACTATAATTTATTGTATGTATGCCTCTCAGGCAAGTTTGCCTGCAATCCATGAGCTAATTACTTTTGATTTGTTTGGGCCCTCAATCATATTTTGCACATTACAGTGCAGAATAAGATAGAGACTTCTTGGACCCCTGAGATTCAACAACAAAAGCCCTGTTGAAATTGGAGAGATTTCCAGTGCATCACTAGTATTGGTAGTGAGGCTTACTTGACCAGCAGAGGGGACAGCAGTGGATTTAGGGAGGGATTTCATTAGTGTGAGATAGACGAGATGATGGTCCAGACCTCGGGGGATGGGGTGAAAAGCCCACTGGACTGCATCATCACTTGTGGGGTTGACAGCTTTGGGTTAAAGCATCTTAACAATATAGACACTTCCCTAATTAAGTCCTCACTTGCTTTTAGAAACTTAATTGATGAGATAATTGGGTGGTGGTGGGGGTCTCTGGCTAATTACTCCTTTGGAGTAGACATGGGAGGTGAAATTGCTTTTATAATACTAGTCATAGAAGCTCTGATGCAGTGAAGCCATAAAATCAATTGAAGGATTGTTTTTAGGAAAATGTGAAAACACATTAGAATTAAAAGTATCAAGGTGATCTCAAGTCACTTAACAGTAAGTAACCATCTCTGAGTTCCATTGGGAAATCCCAATAAATTGCTAACACAATATAAATATGTTGAGTACATGATAAAGCATACATGTTATGAATTTGTATTTTTTAGTCATTCTAGCAGCATGGTTCCATGGTGTCAGTTGGTCAATGTCTGTCAGTCGGCCCACCACTTTGGTCCAAATATCTCAACAACTGCTGAATGGATTGCTATGAAATTTTGTAGACAATCATGGTGCCCAGACGATGAAGCCTACTGACTTTGGTGATCCCCTGAGTTTCCAGTTATCGTGACAGATATCTCAACATCTTCTAGATGGACTGGCAAAAGTTTTTTCACAGACATTCATGGTTTCAGGTAGATAAATACTAATGAATTTGGTGATCCCCTGACCTTTCTTTTAGCGCCATCATGAGGTTCACATTTGTGGTTTTAAGTGAAATGTCTCAATAACTATTTAATGAATTGCCATGAAATATGGTACACACACTCATGACCTCTTCAGGATGAATAGTAAAAACTTTGGTGATCCCTTAACTTTTTGTCTTTTTTGACATAATCAGGTCAAAATTATTTTTCCAGTACTTTGGTTAATAACTAAATACCTGCAAAACTGATGACTAATGCTAATTAGCACATGTTGACATGCTACCACAGTAAACTAAAATGGTGAAAATGGGACATATTATACCTACCATATATCAGCATGTTAGCATTGTCATTGTGAGCATTTAGCTCAAAGCACCACTGTGCCTAAGACTCTTAGTCTTGTTAAACCTGGCAGTTTGGGAAAACCCCAACAAAATACTGTTATGCACAGATAAACACCTTGACAAAGTGTGTGTAGTGTGTGAAAGATGAAAGAAGCTTCTGGCTCATGTAATTCTGAACACAACAATAAATTAAGTAGGATCCTTTGAAATGCACTATTATTTGTGTTCAGTCCTTGAAAAAGAAATGTTAATACTTTATCTTTTCATGTATGTCTCGGACTCAAACAAACAATTTTCATTACAAGGAGTCAACATTTTAATGAAGATGAGTTTATGTTAAGCATCACAGATTCAGGCGAGGAGTTGAGATGAAGCTATTCTGAACACTTCAATTGTATTCAAAGTGAGTTCCAGACAAGTACGCTCTGCATGGATTTACTGTCCCTGGGGAAAGGGACAGACTCCATTGCAATCTCCTTTCTCATTTTACCCCCGAAAGGTGTTGGCAGTGCTTTGCATCTAAAGTGCCTTAGAAATTATCAGTGTTACAAGACCTGACATTAAGAGACACAACTTAAAGATTGCTTTAAAGACCGCTGAAGGAAAGGGAAAATTAAGAAACAGAGGTTTCATGTGATGAAAACTGCTGTGAAACTAATTCATTTAAATACCGTGTGACTGCAGAGAATATTAAAATGGTGATCTTGGTGAGTAGTAAATAGTAAATACCATATTGCCCCCATTTTGTGATGCATTAAAATCCACTGTAAATCCAGAAAAATTTCCCTCATAACTGGGTCACACATCAGATCTGCAAACTAAGCATACTTAGTCAGAAGCCTTAAAAAATGCTTGAGACTCCCAAACCAATCATGCTGTAGCAAAGGCATTGCAGGCTTGTTATCTCTGTTAATTCATAGTTCATATAATACATGGAAAAAGATTAAATCTTCAGTCATCTGACAGCCTTTTCATCCCATGATCCATCATGTCAGAAGTCTATTAGTACAGTGTATTGATAAGAGAAATAGGTCACAATATTGTGACAAAACACTTGCTGTAGCTTTGTTCAAAATATGAAATGCTGCACCCAATTTTTATACATCTCTGCATAGTTATGCCAATAACAATATTAAGGAAATGCAAATGCACCACCATGGTTCCTTACCTGAGGCAATGCAGCCTGCTCAACACTGTTTCAACACAGCAACCAAAGACGAAATGCTCACTCTCCCTTGTGCATCCCACGCCAGCCAATGGAATGTAACAGTGAACCAAATAGTAAAACCAAAATATGGTAACTACACCCCTTACCAATACTTGTTGCCACAATAGTCACAGAATTAGCTTAGCATCACTTCTATCTGGTTAAGAAAAATAAAAAGTCCCATAACAACTATGAGTGCTGCCTCATTATTCCAAGTGTTTTAAAGAAAAGATCAATATTCCCTTCGAATAACATTACTAATTTTTTCAAGGGGAAGAAATCACCATATTGGAAAACATAGCCTTTGGCAATGGATTTATGTTTTACTTCTCTATATTGCAGAAGCAGCTCAGTGTTCTAACATCTGTGTCTTTTCTACCAAGTAATTCAGTTTCATCAGCTTCCACAGTGACAACCTACAAGGGCTAGGCTTCACCCTCTAGGGCTCATCAATGTGTACAAAATGTAATTTTAATCCATTCATTAGTTGTTGAGATATTTCAGTCTGGAGTAAAGTGGTGGACCGACTGACAGACATTGGCATTCAAAGAACCATGCCGATAGCATGACTAAACAACCTTCCATCCTCTGACATACTGCCTCCCAAGGCAGAGCACAAACATCTTATGCATTCAATATGCATTATATATTTACATAGGGGGAGTGGGGGGGTATCTTGGGAACAGCAGAGAGGTCACATGTCCCTATCGCTGCATGGAGCCAAATTTTTCACAAGCCATTGATCCATATTTGCAAAACCTCCTTTTTTCCCAAAGAACATTTTACTTCAACATTTCTGTGACTATGAGAGTGTGAGAGGGGAAGAAGAAAGGTAGACTAAAAGAAAGGGACAGTGATTGAGTTCAGATCTCTTTTTTTTGTTTTTATAGCACAACAGTATTCTTTTGTAAGTCCCTAACTGCAGTATATAATTGATGTATCAGTTACACTGATTCAAAATACACAACTTTTAAAGATCTGAAAAATCGCTGACTTAAATATCACAAGGAATGTTAAAGTACTTTGTGTTTACTTGATTATTGACATTCTTGCATAATGAAATCTGATTTGAAAACTTTTCATGATCCTTAATTAATAGCAAATAATAGTCTTTGCAATGCTACTGACCACTCAGCAGAGTGGTTTGTGAGTTTCGGGAGTATTTTTTCAACTGTCAATTTACATTTGTAAGTTTACTTTTAACAAAATCCTCAATAATCCTCAAAACACAAACAAACTACAGGGTGTGTCATGACCAACAGTTAAAAATATGTATAGTTGTAACAATTTATTTGAAGGTGGGTGTATAGGACTGACATGACACCGTCATAACCATGACATGACACCTGTCATGAACATGAAGGAGTCTTTTTGAAGGTTTATGACTGTTGTCATTAAGTGTCCAAATTTGTTACTTCAGGTTTTTCCCTATCTTCTCTACAAACTTCTTACAAACAAAACAGTCCTGCAATCCAGATTCATCACAGTTTAATACATGGGATGGGACTACATTGATCTTTAATTCAGGGAGGTCTGTCATACACTATCTGGAAACCACCATAGGATTCTTCCCAGAGGCCCTTGCAGCAGACAGAGCTTGATGCTTACAGATACTCAGACTTTTATTTAATGTTTTCATAAGCCTGCTAAATCAGTAGTATCCTGCTCTTTTGTTCTTCTCCAAAAAGACGTTGACACCACTGGTCCTTAGATTTTAAAATACAAACATTTCACATTGGTGTTTGTCATGGGGAAGGCATTTCTCAACTTGTCCGTGGTATCTTCAATCTTCCCTCCATAGTCAACCAGGGTCTGAGGGACACATCTGAGCAGTGTAGGCTATTTTGGTACATGGCAAACATCTGAACTGCAGGTCACGTGATGCTTGTTGGCCCAGAAGAACATTTCCTTCAATTACAAATTACATTACAAAAGAGTAAGCTTTTAAATAATGGATACAATTTTGTGTCTCCTGCAATCCATAAAAATGAAAGCCTCAATATAAACCTTTAAATGAGAGTCACCACTCAACGTAACAGCCGGTACCAATCACGTAAGGAAAGGGGTTATTTCCATTCTTTAACCAGCAGTCTCCTGCCAACCATGAAGGTAGTTTGCATCTGGACAGAATTAAAGAGTTGCCTGGGCCTTGATTCCCACACAGTCCCCTAAAGGTCACGGCGAGAATTTTTTGAGGAGTACTTTTGCATTCCCTCGCAATCTGTTTTGTGTTCCCTCGCAATGTGTTTTGCGTCAACTCCCAATGTTTTGTGTTCTCTCACAATAAATTTTGCGTTCTCTCGCAATACTTTTGCGTTACCTTGCAATACTTATCTTCTGGCCACATGTCTATTTCCGCAGTTGCTCCCAGCGCAACGCAACAGTATATCAGTTCATTGAATTTTACTTTGAACTGGGCATTAAGTATGCTGATATAGTATTACTGCTCAGCAGGCATCCATGGTTATGTAATTAGTGAAAGTAAAATGAAACTAATTCTTACATCAAGAAGTCTCTCCAGAAGAAAGCAGTACGCTAAAAATGCTGTCACTTTCACTCGTGAACAGTTACTGTGCTCTGTACTGTACTGAACCCCAGAGGGGTATCAATGAGGAAAAGGAGATGTCTCCAGAGGCGGAATTACAGATGTGCAGTTGAATCTACCTCATAAAGCTAATGTGTTGTTTTTGTATGAGTCAAAAAAGCAACAAACAAGAAGGCGACTGAAATGCTGCAAACAGAGTCTGTGTTTCAGGAATGCAGACCAACGCAAGATGGAAAGCTTTTTGCGTTTTTGATCTGTTCTTTGCACAAAACAAATTAAAGTAACCTTCAATGCTGAAACAGGTTTTGGTAGAAGGCCTGTTGCTATAAGTGTGCAGCAATAATTGATGTTCCTTATACATACAGCTCCTACCCAGAAGTTTGATAATGTTCTGATAACTACTTTACAGTGGACATCATATGAGGCGAGGGAATGCAAAAGAAGTCGTCAAAAATATTCTCACCATGACCCTTAGGGGGCTCCATAGAAAAGTACACAAATGCAAGCTTCTAACTTTTTGCCATTGACCTTTGAGTTTTATGGCTGAAATGACATTTATTGGAATTAACCTCAGGAATCAGCTGAGCATGTTTCTGGCTGACTTGACTATTGAAAATCAAAACCTTGCAAAAAGTTATTTAGTATGCATTCAATAGCGACATACAAGATATGATGCTAATTGACACTAAAAAGTCAGCATCCTTACCAATTGATGATGCATGTAAGGCATGGTAATTAAGGACAAGCATTGTTCATGGTAATATAAGGAAACATGCGCAAAATCATATTCTTTGTTGTTTCTAACTGAACCCTGTTCCGATGCTTACTCAAATAACATATTTAGACAAGCTATAATTGAGATTTATTCTTTGCTGTAAGTTTTATTTAACAATATGTTTCAGTTTTACATAGGAAAGGTTGTCAAGAATGAGGAACAAATGTGTTTGGCAAATATATCTCAGATAAACTTCCTCAAATCCAACAAAGAACAGGTAAAAGCCACTACCCTATAGAATATCTCCCATATGTCCATTATCTCTCATGCTTAGAACACTGTATCTAGTTCTATCGTAGAAAAGGTTTCAGTCGTAGTCATCTGGACACTGTTTTCAGAATCAGGATGTTGCGGCTCCCATCCGGAAGTCATTCTCAATTGTGAAAAAATTGGACGGGAACTGGAAATTTAAGCTAATCTGAGTTACATAAGCCCTGCCCTCAGGAGGGAATCTGCCTGAGTATCTGTTAATAGCTAGTTTCACCTGAAACTGACCTAATAGGTCAAAAAGATGGCCCAGTGATCAGTAATCAGGCACAAAAATGCCTGATTACTGATCATTTTTGTGAAGAGAACCCCTCTTTGAACAGAAATGGTGGTCTGAGATTTAATCTGCCCAAAGTCTATCAGAGTGTATTATCACCTTGGTCACGCCTATCACATGCTAATCAGGCACTTAACAGTGATGAAGTAGATGCAGCCAGAGAACAATAGGCCTGATTACTGATCACTGGGCCATCTTGAAACTTTTAGGTCAGTTTCAGGTGAAACTAGCTATTAACAGATACTCAGGCAGATTCCCTCCTGAGGGCAGGGCTTATGTAACTCAGATTAGCTTAAATTTCCAGTTCCCATCCAATTTTTTCACAATTGAGAATGACTTCCGGATGGGAGCCGCAACATCCTGATTCTGAAAACAGTGTCCAGATGACTACGACTGAAACCTTTTCTACGATAGAACACTCCTGGACGAATGAGGGACTACACCGTCTGTATCTAGTTCTCTTAAAACATGAGACTGACAGACCTGCCGTGCCTTACAGTTGCAAAACTGTATTTCGACATTTGATTTTTAGGGGAGTGGATCAGCGTAGGGTCAGTTGGAAGAAGCACATGTGTCTGCATGCTACCAACAGCAGTGTTAACAGTGACAAGGACTGCAGTGTATAAGGATTGGATTGGACATCCCAAATTACCCATCCCAGGATTACAAGTACCTGGGAGTACACTTGGATAACAAGCTGGACTGGACCAAGAACACTCAAGCTGTCTACAGGAAGGGCCAGAGCCGCCTCTTTTCTGAGGAGGCTGAGGTCCTTCAACATCGGCCGGACAATGCTGAAGATGTTTTATGAGTCTGTGGTGGCCAGTGCTATCCTGTATGCAGTTGCATGCTGGGGCAGCAGGTTGAGGGTAGCGGACGCCAACAGACTTAAACTGATCCGTAAGGCCAGTGACATTGTGGGGGTGGAGCTGGACTCTCTGGCGGTGGTGTCAGAGAGGAGGATGCTGGCCAAACTACATGCCATCTTGGACAGTGTCTCCCACCCGCTCCATGACGTGCTGGTCAAGCAAAGGAGCACCTTCAGCGGAAGACTCATCCCCCCAAAATGCACCACAGAGCGCCACAGGAAGTCATTCCTGCCTGTGGCCATCAAACTCCTCCCTCTAAGTGTAGTCTGTATGACCCTAGGTCACTAAACTGGACATTGATCATTACATCTCTGCCATACTTGAATAATTGTGCAATATTCTGTGTACTACTCTTTTTTTCCGTGCAATATTTAGTTTTCCCATGTTAGTTTTCCTATTTATTGACAATGATATTTTATACCTCCACTAATGCTGTGTAATATCTTAATAATCTCAATAAGCTACACTTAACGTGACAGTACATGCACCACTGCTTATCACTTATTACTGATTTTATTACATTGTATTATTATACTGTGTTATCATCCATCATCAACCGGTAAACCCACTTGGTACTTCACACTATTTTATTTTATACTTATACCCACCTGGTATTTAATTAATTTTCTGACCTGTTTTTATAGTGTTTTATAGTGTATCATATTTTTTGCTAGTACTTTCTCCTGTGTGCACTGACGTAAAGCCGAGCTACTGTAACAAAGAGTTTCCCTTCGGGGATCAATAAAGTATTTCTGATTCTGATTCTGAATCAGGAAAATCTGCAAAAATAAAGAGGATTTAAATAAACATTAGGAAACAAGATCATTGGCTCTCATGTACTTTTACTTTCTTCAAATTCAATTCAATTAATAAACCAAAAACATCATCAGTAAATTACCTATATTCAGTTGTTGAAACTAAGCTTATTTACAATCCTGCAGTCAGTATTTAGAGTAGTACACACGTTCAAAAAACATTTTAGACATTTAGATGTATAAAAGCAAGCTTTATAAACTGTCAACATATGAATTTTGTTGGAAAAACTCTTTAAAAAACACTTTTTGCTGAAAAAGTGAGATTGTTTAGTTTTTTTGTTTGAATACAGCAACAACACAAAAAGGCTTTAATATGCAGTCCTTGCATATTGTAATACTAGTGAGCAGTGCTATCAAGGCCTCCTCTCTCTGTAGAGCCTATCATAATGAATTGCTGTAGGAGTTCTTGCTCCCGCATGAATATAAGCGTTCGTTTTAAATATCAGACACTATTTGAAGCTTTTGCAATCCAGCAGCAAGTTCAAACTCTCCATTCAGACCTCCATCACTTTATCTTTAATCTACTGTACTGTCACTGGAAATTTCCCTTTTCCATGTCCATCAAGACCTTTGCTGAGCACTCACTATTCACACAATCAATCTCATCACTCCACACAAATGTAGGCATCTGATGACAAAATAAAGAGGTGTTTCTGAGTGAAAATAAAAAAGCTGACCTTTTGCTTTTTTGATTAGATTTTTTACCTTTCCTTGGGATTACTATAAGGAGCAGACACTCAACATTTGAAAGAGCAATAATGCAGCACGTATGTCACAGTGCACACAAATGAACCAATGCACACACACATACAGTACAGACACAGTCTAGTATGCCAATACAGAGGCATCATTTTCAGGGCAGTTTCCAGTTTTCCATACTCCCTCTTTCAGGTAACACATTTTATATGTAAATGGTTTTGATGACATCATTCATCCACTACACATTTTGAGCATGTATTCACTATTTTTCACTGGAAAATGTTGGCAACACTGGGGCAGCGAACAAGCGGAAATGTCCAATGTTGCCTCATGTCTGAAACTACAGCTTCTGGTTCTTGTGCCAAAAGCAAACAAACAAAACAACCATAAACTTAAAGGTTAGCCAAGGCAAAGCAAACACGTAAAACCAAATATTTGCTACTGTGTTTGTCCAGACCCCATGCCTCACAAATCACATTTCCACATCGTAGCTACACTGCAGCTAACCCACCTGGCATCAGAGTCATGCTTTAAAACCAAATACTAACACAGTTTTGCTGTCAGCCCTCACAAACTGTTATTTACAAGGCCCAAATGAGACCAGAAGATTAAACATTCGGTGTCTTTTGTCTACTATGAGCAACTTGTTAAGCAACTAGGTTACAATCAGAATTTTTATTGATGGAGAGGTTGAACAGTCCCATGAAAGGTCTCTGAATAATTCTACCATGTTCTGTATGTCTAGATCTCAGTACATGCTCGTGTTCCCAGCGCTCCGTTTTCATGTTTTTGAGAACATGCTGAGCCTCAGATCCTGTAAAGATCAGCGACTAACAAAGATCTTGAAGATCAAGAGCTGTGGATTTACAGCATTCAGTGATATGCAAATATCATCCCTGCTTGGCGGAAGATTTTGTTCTAGTGAGCTCACGAGAATGGAATGAAATGTATGTATGGTGAAATGTGTGCATGGTGTTGCAACAGAGGAAACATGATTTATGGTATTCAGGGCTAAAAATGGCAAAATTGGACTGGAAGGACCCTGCCATTGTTGCATCCAGGGCATTATTAACTTGAAAAACCAACAGGCCTCTTCATACTGTATACACAATACTGTATATTATATATATATATCTTTCTCTAATGTTAGTCACAATGCTTTTTTCTCACTCTAATAGTGTAAAAGTAATTCAGTTGAATAAAAATCATATATTCATATATATCACATATTACTGCATGTAGCTAGTATCCTTGAAGCTCTGTCTACTGTACAGAGGTTCACTGAGCAGAATGTCCAATGTACACTAAGGTCAGCCCGTTATAGCAACTATAAGCACAAGCATGTGTTGGGTTACAAAATGGTGTTTAGAGTGTCACTATACAACTTTTAACTACATTCATTCTCATAAAAAACTAAAAGTTAGATTTCTAAGCAACAGAAATAATATACCACACCCACCCTAACTTCTGTTTTCTAAAGTGTTCGGGTACAACCACTTTCCAGATGAGCCTGGCATCTGCTTTATTCGACTGGTAACGAAACATTGGCTTCTGCCATGCATTGGTTACTATGTTGAAGTGACAGTTTCATGTGAGTTATTACTGTTTGTAGCTGCAATTCAATATCCTAATGTTAGAAGGGTGACTGCTACAAAGTAAACTAACACTAGAGTCAATTCTATTTAGCAGAAGCATGGTAACACTAAGTTAGCTAGACCTCTGGTGAGAAATGCTAGCTGTTAGCAACTACTTAAACAATTATACACATTGCATTATATAATGTTCAGCTATGAATGAGGTATTAAGTCTATGTATAAATATACACTACAATATTTCATTGCAGTTACAGTGGCACTGCTAAGCACACTGATGTTAGCAGATGGTTTAAAGTCCACATAGTTTCACTCCAATAGCACCTAAAGCACTTGTGCATTTGTTTTTTCATACTGTATGTGACTCAATCTTCATGATGGCTTTTTGGGAATTACAGAGAGCACTGTCACACTAAGCCCTCAATGACACTGCTCTAAATTTTATACAGCATAAATACTGTGTGAATACACTCCGAACATTCAAATTCATGCACCATAATTGCTGCATATTTGCTGAAAAAATATCTCCCTATTACAATCATAAGCACTGAATATATGTTTTGTGATTTATGTTTTGGTTATTTGCTGTCTTAACCCCCAGGTAAAGCAATTGCTGTCCTCCCAGGCTTAATCCTTTGATCCAGGGAGAGAGAGTTGGTGGGATGTCAGTGGGATGTACAGAGCTGTGACAGGTGAGAGAGGTAAGAGGGAGGCAGAGAAGAGCCGTTCTGTCAGTCAGTTTAGTTGGAGAAAACCGCAAGCTTTGCGTCTTAATGAATGAGCCAATGTCCCCTTTAAGAGGACAAGTACGTGAACCACACGCACATCTTGTTTAGTTGAATGAAGACGAGTGGTGCAGAGACAAGGAGAAAAAGACAAGGAGGGATGGGGAGGATCCATCATATCCTTTAACGATGGACGGTGCGAGCTTTGGTGCTGATCTATGGTAAGGAAGTGAAAGATAGCCACAGCTGAAAACATGATGGAAAACAAGGTCCAGTGGAGATAAAACAGCCTCTAAATGTGCTTTAAAAGTCAACCTGCTAAAAATTTACAGAGTGAAGAATGTAGAGACAACAGACAACTTCACACAGAAGCTAATTGCACAAAACGATGAGCACCCAGACCCATGTATATGTAAAAGTATCCAGTTTAGGGTACAGCACAGATCTTATAACAAAGTTATCTTATTACAATTAATTTCCTAAATTTAATCTGAAAATGTGTGTACATTTACAGTTTTAGAAGTAGAAGTAGATTTACATCGTTTTAGAAAAGCTTGATGCATTTTTCTCAAATGATGGATATGTAGATATATGCAGAAAAAAAATGTTCCTGCTACAGTATTCACTGATTCATATCTGATCTCTCTTCTCCTCACCTTGGGTTGATATGAAGCGGCAACCTCCGGGGATGAAAAATGAAGCCAACGCTGAAATGCCAAAAACTGCCGTTCCTCAAATGGCCACTTGAGGCCTTCTCCAAAAGCAAGCAAATTTTTATATAACTCATCCATTTAAAATATATTAAGACTTAAATTTATGCTTTGAGTAACAGGTTGGTGCCCTCTCAGGTGGCTAGCCGCTAGGTCAGGGGTGTCAAACTCAAATACACAGTGGGTCAAAATTTAAAACTTGAACAAAGTCGCTGGCCAACATTGAACAAATGAACCTTTTAATATGGAACCAAACAAGTTTTGCTTTAACACTGAATATGGATCAAGAACCGCTTATTACCATACAATATACAGTCCCCGACAAAATTATAGGGAAATGAAAATATTTGAATTGACATTTGCTTTGAACAACAAATTTCAACGTAAAATATATTTATTTTTGATATTATTTTCATGTTTTTTTTAGTTTTCTATATGATGCAATTTCTTTTATAAAAAGATCCTAAAATTGACTATTGTTGACTTTCCGTGCCCAAGTATTACATCTGAACACCTATCTGGCATGCTAAAAGCTAGACTTTTCACTGAAACTCACCGTTTCATAGTGTCGTCTAATGTTGTACTCCTTAGTTATAGCCACGTTGGCTCCACATACAAGACAAACAGCTCTGTCTTTTACATATGCAAACAGATATTCTGCCTCCCACCTGTCCAAAAAGCTCCTGTTTTCTGCCTTTCTTTTCGCAATTTTTGGGAAGGGGTAGCACGGTGACAGTTGTAGCATGAGGTCGCTATGACTACTGTCACAGAGGAGAGGGCATTTCTGGGTCCTGTCATGATTGACGCGCCAACACAACAGCAGAGCATTATGGGATTTGTAGTATTAGCGGTGAATGCGCTGTATAATACCGGTGGGCCAGCTCTAGTAGTCATTTGGTATTGTCTCACGGGCCAAATACTGTATAATTACACTGCGGGCCAAATTTGGCACTCGGGCCAGAGTTTGACACCTATTCGCCAGGTGGTTCATCAACCAGGTTTCAGTCGGCCTGCCTCAGCACTCAGGACACTACGTCCATGTTTTATACAGACAATGGTTGATATATCTTTAATGGTTAAAGTTCACTTCAGATGGATTGATGCAAAGTTGACTCTTTTGCAAGGTTCACTGCAGACCAGTTCAGTATCATTAATAATATAAGAGGAAAACATTGGCTCCCAATGTACAATTCCAGATTATTGAATTGCCTTGTGGGACAGGAAAATACTGGACTGTCCAGTGTGAAAATGATTCTAGTCTTCACAACTGTAGCACTTTTAGTATAAGAAGTATTTGCGTTCATATGCATATATATATTCTGAGTGACTAATGTATTTTTATAACTATGTTTTATTATACAAAAATAGCCTCAGGCAGAAGGCTGAGCCATGTAAATTGCTTGGAGTTGGTGTTATCAATGCACAGGTTTACCTGAGGGGTAGCAAGGCCTCTAACAAAAAGCCTCTTGCCCTCACCCTCTGCCGTAAGATTACTCATACTTTTGAGTAGTAAGTTGATTAGCAATGGCTAATCTGTTTTGTACCGTAGCAATGGGTTTCAATGTGCAGTGGAGATGTGATATTCTGCAGGTTTCACTGATTTCTTTCTCTTTGTGCTTAAACATCTGTGTGTCAGTGAATCACCTGCTTAGTTTTTGGTTTAAATGAAAATGTGCTGAGCATAGTATCATGATACCTACTTCTTTTAAAAAACTACAATAAAGTTTATATTTCATGCACACCTAGGTCGTTTTAAGCAAAATAAAGCAAGGTATTTTACAAGGAGTGAGTAGTTTTCCAGTGCCTGAAGCAGTAACATCACTGTAGCAGTGACACAGTGTGGTACTTACATTATTCAATCACTGCGGGACGATACACTGCATAATGTATATGCTAAAGCATGAGAATGCAGCATCCTACACAGCTGGTGAACCACCTCTTAAGTTCCTTTCTTCCTAGCTAATGTCTTGCAGTCGTTAGAATTTGCCAGAACAAAATAAAGAAACAACAACAGAAGTCAATATGTGTCAAATAAAATCAATTATCTCATTAAGGAAACAACAAGGAGGATTTTTCACAGACAAATGAAATGTGATAGCCTACAATTCACTATACTCTATACTCTTCTCTTCTATACGCTTTGAATTTTGAATTGTGTTAGTGCTGTAATCACACTGAGATTGAGTAATTGTTTAATTAAAATAAACAAATGGAAAAAACAGACATTCAGACAGATTCATAGGGTTTTTTGCCTTCAAATCTACCTTTTATATTTTTATACCTCTCCTTATCTTAATTTTCTCAGCTGTTGATTTCAAAATGGTTTCGATGTGACACCATAGGCTTTAATATCATATTGTAAATTTGAGATTGTTATACTCTAATATGTCATCATAGATTTTACACATTCAACATTAAAAATGCACACAAGTATTTTGCATAATGACAATGGTTCATTCTCCATTAACAGAACCAGGCTACAATAATCTCCATTCTCTAATGATCTGTTATTTCACCTCATGACCAATGTCACACTTCAGCACCTGTTGATTTTAGCACATGCAATGTTGCCTGTGGTGATCAATCATGGCTCCAACCTCCACATTCTCTCTGATGGGGAAACTGTAGTGAGCCTAGTGTCACTTAGGGATAATGAACAGCGGCCATGGCCTGATGGTTCAGCCTGGCCTCACTCTCCCACCTTTCCCCTATAGCTGGAAGAGTCACTTCCTGTGGGTTTAGATTACTCACTTGCTGCCAGTTCTCAAATAGCAGTGGTACATCCCCCATTGATTTTATAGCAGAAACTTGTCCCTCTTCTCCAGAATGAGCAGTTTTGTTTATTTGCCTTCAAATTAAATATTATACAAGAATATACAAGCAGGCAAGGTTTAGTACACTCTGAATTAAAAAAACATTGGCCTGTATATCAGTCAAGACATTTCATATTAAACACGATTTGTCATGGGGCCAAGGGAAAATAAAGGTCGGACAGAATAATAAACAAATAATGTATGAATAGGGTATGGCAGTTTGGGCCATAAGCTTGAGACACGTCACATTTTCAATCTCCACCAGTGGGAGGACAAATCGCCTGAGAGGAGGGATTAGGGTTGTGAATCACTGATGGAATAAAAGCCTCTTGTTGTTGCTTTGTAATTGTCTCTGCCATATTTACATGTTAAAAAATGGAAATCTTTTGTTAGGTGCTGGCATGAAAATCGTTCTCCTATGAGTCAGCAACGATGTTAAATATTCATGACTTTATGTGGAAAGCAGCATTTAGGTCCAGGATGCCAATGAGAAGTAAGCAAAGGCGCGGATTAGCAGAGGTGACAGGGTTGATGAATACAAACATTTAGGAGATTATGTTTTTGATTGGAATAATGCTTTGCAGGCAGATTTATTTGGAGCATTGGGGGAATGATTAGATTTCCATCCCCCCATCATCCATATGGAATTTTGACATGCTATGTACGCTGGCTCCCCAGACATGGGGTGGCATTCAGTTTTCTACTGTGGAGAGGGAATTGATCCACAAGGTGACACCCAGTATAAGAACTGTCAATAGAAGGTCAGGAGCTCTCCACCGCCAAGCATACAGAGTGTGTACTAAGCCTCCTGTGCAGCCATGCAGCGCCGATCAATGTTATATGAGAAGGTTGTAAACATCCAACTGAATCACCCTGAAGCTTTGCATTGGATTGCAATAGACGCCAAGCCGCATGAGTTTGGGATGAAAGGGAAGCGGTTCCAAGTGTGAATTTCAAATTTTTTGACAACTTTACAAAACAACACTCCCAAGTACCGGTACTTTGATAACTTGTGCAAAAATAAGAAATACAGTGGGATACAGTGATTTTTACGGTTTAAGTTTAATAGATGTGATCACTTTCATGTGACAGACAAAGCATCTTCAAGCAACATTGTATTTCTGTTTGATGTTTCCTTGTCAGTGTCGGTGAGATAACAAAAGAAACACACACACACACACAAGTACAGACACATACTGTAGACACACAGGCAGACTCAGATGCACACACACTTACAGTGGGGAAAAACTTCAGAGATGAATTTCTGTTCTTAATGTTTGGCTTTGATCTGCTTTATTTGATGTGCACTACTGAAAGATGAGTTCCACAATTTTTTCTCTTTGACCTGCTTTGACATCAAATAAGCCATGTCCTCTTGTACAGGGGACTGAAAGGTTGCTAAAGTATCCTGAGGTCTAAATCAGAGAAAATATCTGACTCCTGATTGCAAGAAGTCAACCGTCTGAGTGTTACTTTACTCTGAATTATTTAAGGAAAATAAATTAAAGTCCAAGCAAGGCCAGTTGCTTGATTCCAATGGGCACGGCTGCGTCGAGGACGCCGGAGTTGATCGAGGCCACAACACAATGCTTGTGATTCCACCATGTATTTTAATATACATGCCTGGTTTTTCTTACTTGTCTTTCTGGTATCATGTAATGAAAAAGCAAGAGTCTACAGCCACGCTAGCAGCTCTTTGAGGCTGTACTTAAGATCCTAACATGTTGACAATGACAATGCTAACATACTGATGTTTAGCAGGAATAATGTTTACCATGTGCACCATCTTAGTTTAGAGTGTTAGCATGCTAATATTAATTAGCACTCAATACAAAGTACAGTTAAGGCTGATGGGAATGTCATTAGCTTTGCAGCTATTTGATTTTGGGCAAATTTTGACCTGATGATGCAAATAATTAAGATATTTCACTCAAAAGCAAATATGTTTTCCTTGTGGTTGCACTATAGGAAAAGTCAGGGGAACACAAAGTCAGTAGGAATCATCTTCTGGGGACCATGAACATCTGTACAAAATTTCATGGCATTTCATATAAGAGATGTCAAGATATTTCAGTCTGGACCAAATTTGGTGGAGCAAACGACTTTGCTAGTGTGGCTAAAAATCAGTCAACTAGGGATTTTAGCAAATTCAAATTAGATTTTTGTCCAAGCATGTTTAACACCATTATTGTTTTTGCTAGCATTCAACAAGTTTAAACAGCATGTCTGAGACTCGTTAGAGCTGTACATTTTGAATGCAAATAAAATCACCAATGTTATATCTTTGTTAAAATTAATAGATACATTAATAACCAGTAAATGGTCATTGGAATATGGAGACAATATGATATTTCAGCTCTTTGGTGAAATTGAAAGAAGTGCCCTTTGTTCAACGGAGGCTATAGTGGAACACAAGCTAGCCAGTGAGCCAGAGGCCAGTCTGTTTGTTAGCAGTTTTACATGGGAACATGACGACAGGCAGTTTAACCTGTTGTGTTAACCGCCTACACATTGTGCATTGTGCAAATAGTCATTTTTTCGATTACTACTAATTCCTAGTTTGGATAGCAGTTTACAGTGCTGTTATATGCCTTTTTCCTTTCCCACTGGGTCTGCTCATCTATCCAGGGCTTAGGTTGTTTGACTGGGAGAGGATTAGTGAGCTAATGTTAGCAGCAGACATCTAACCATTCAAATTTTGTACTGCTGTCCAATTATCTTGAACTTTGTAACCGGTGAGTTAGACAGCCTGCCAATCATTCAATTAAACAAATGCGTGTGTGGGAAGTAGAGTATATACCTTCAAGGAAGCTCTGTCACTTCACATCACTGATGCTACTACTGTCATGTTGCATTCCTTAGTGGTATGTTCAATGTGTAGCTCTAACTGCATTGTTGTATTTTTGGTTAATTCAAATTACTACGTTTATGCTGTTTCAGACAGATGATTTCACACTCCTACAGTTGTTACACTGTGTCAATATTTCCCTTAGTGACGCCTTGAAGATAAACTGAAGATAGAATTTTTCACTTGTCCATAATTGTGGTTCCTTAATATTGTGGTTACTTAACTTAAATGACCATTACTGTACCCTGACAGGAGATCGCAACAGGTGATCCAGTGCCCATTTAGAGCATCAGCCCGGGGACCATTTTGAGGGGAACTTGTATAAAGTAAGAATCAACTGTGACTCTAGGATTATCACGACCAGCCAAGGTACCCTTTAAAAATTATTTGTTGCTTAAGCTAAACCACAGTGTGTAGTGTAAATGTGTTTTTTGATAGAAGAAATGATTTGCTAGTTTTACTGTCTACAGGAGGCCTACCACTGCTGCTTGAGTTAGTCTCATAACTGCCTTGCCTTAATTAGGTCAATCGATAGGTGACTTGTCTTATAGACAGATTTTAATTAAGTTCTAGCCAGGTTATTTTTGTTTGGGTACCCCTTGCTGACTGAGAAACATCTTAAAAATCCTAGACATGCCCACTTTTTTTCTTTTTTCATCCTGAGTACAAGGTTTAATTTTTACTGTCTCAACAAATATATATATATATATATATATATATACATACATACATACATACATATATATATATATATATATATACACATACATATATATATATATATATATATATATATATATATATATATATATATATATATATATATATATACACACACACACATATATATATATATATATATATATATATATATATATATATATATATATAAATAAATTGCTGCTCCCTACTGTAGACCATTTACCATTTAGCTTAAGTTTTGCCGGAATGCATGGAACTCAAAAAAATGCAAATAAGTGTTTTTTTAATATGAAAATAAATTAAATAAAAGGTGAGATAAAAAGATCCAATTTCAGTGGATTATTCACAGCCAAGTCCACCACCAAAAGTCAGCTTATCATGACAAGAAAGGGAACAAATAAACTCATGAATAAATGCAAATGGGTATAAATATGCACATACATAAGCCAGGCCATGCTAGTCTGATGACAAGAGGTTTGTCCATTGCTGATGCACTGTTGAGCAGGGCACCCCTGCTGGCCCTCAGAAAGACTCTACTACAACCCCAGTAACCCGTTTGCAATCAAAATGCACTTAAGGCACAGATCCATGTTCTTTCCTCTGTTTGCATTGCTCTGGTAAAGGCGCCTCTGTATTCTGACAGTAGCAGGGTGCTGCATTGAACTGTACACTGTGTCTTTCAGACTGACAGGTTTGTTTGTATGCAGAACACACACAGCCATCACTTGGGGAGCAGCTGGGCCTCAGAGCAGAATAGGAAAGTTCAAACTCGCTCTACTACACCTAGATGAACAAACAGGGCTATATAGGAATAGACACAAAAAGGGACACAATTGTATACATGTTCATGTACATGTAGTTCTGGACTTACTAAGGGTGGCAACAGCATAGAAGGTAATGGATGTCAATGACCAGTCTCCTCCAACTGTTCAAGAGCCATTAGAGAAGGGGATATATATTAAGAAAACAGAGGCGGGAACCTTTTAGAACACCTCAGGGTAATGGCATTAAAAAGACAAGATTGATGTGTGAGGAAGGACTGACACGCATGAAGGACACAGGAGTATGGCCTCATCTTCAAAGACAACAAGGCCTGTCATAGCAGTGAAAATGGGAACTAACAGAATTATTTTGGAAAGTGGCTGCTAGGCTCTCAGCCAGCACTCCAACCACAGAGTGAGAAGGCGAATGGTGGTGTCTGCTGCTGCTTACAACACTGTTATAAGGTCGCTGCCTCCACATTTTCCAAAAAGGCCACTGGCCCAGAGTGGCATGGTTGCCACCTAGGATAGAGAAATCACATTTAGAGGGCACCACACTTTTGGGGCCTTCTGAAGAGGTGGCCTTTTATGTTGTCGTGTGTAGGGGGTGAAACATCATCAGAAATACTGCCTACCATGAGAAAAGAATAAGTCATTTTTATGAACAGCAAATTAACTTTATTACAGACTAGCATATAGTTTTTTTTTCCGATTGACATTGAACTACCGTGTAGAAACAGATTACACCACACAGACATATCAGACTAATAGACATTTAATTTGATGAAATTCAGAATCAGAATCAGAAATACTTTATTGGTACCCGAGGGGAAACTCTTTTGCTACAGCAGCCCACTATCACGTCAGTGCACACAGGAATAGAAGTACTAGGCAAAAAAAATATAATACACTATATTACAGGTCAGAAAAAAAATTAAGTACCAAGTGGGTATTAGTATAAAATAAAATAAGTGTAAAGTACAAAGTGGGTTTACCGGTTGATGATAATAATATCGTATAAAGTACTAGTGCATGAACTGCCAAGTTAAGTGTAGCTTATTTATAATGAGACAGAGGATATTGCACAGCAGTAATAGAGGCATGAATAAATATCAATATCAATAAATAGGGAATTTAAGTATATTGCCCAGGAGTATTAATACAGGATATTGCACAATTATGTGAAGTATTGCATAGATGTAATGATCAATGTCCAGTTTAATGACTTAGGGTCATACAGACTGACATTTAGAGGGAGGAGTTGAAGAGTTTGATGGGCAGGAATGACTTCCTGTGGCGCTCTGTGGTGCTTTTTGGGAGGATGAGTCTTCTGCTGAAGGTACTCCTTTGCTGGACCAGCACGTCATGGAGTGGGTGGGAGACACTGTCCAAGATGGCATGTAGTTTGGCCAGCATCCTCCTCTCTGACACCACCGCCAGAGAGTCCAGCTCCACCCCCATAATGTCACTAGCCTTACGGATCAGTTTGTTGAGTCTGTTAGCGTCTGCTACCCTCAACCTGCTGCCCCAGCATGCAACAGCATACAGGATAGCACTGGCCACCACAGACTCATAAAACATCTTCAGCATTGTCCGGCAGATGTTGAAGGACCTCAGCCTCCTCAGAAAATAGAGGCGGCTCTGGCCCTTCCTGTAAAGAGTTTGAGTGTTCTTAGCCCTGTCCAGGTTATTGTCCATGTGTACTCCTAGGGGTCACTGGTGCACTCCACATAGCTGGGGGGCACAGGCTTTTAGCACCCTGGGGCTAACTCCATTGGGGCCTGCAGCCTTGTTTGAGTGGAGTTTCATCAGCTGTCCTCTCACCTGGTCAGCAGTGAGCAGTGTTGCTTCCTATCACTTTGCCAAGCTCTTGATATATAGTCTGTGTTTAGGCTGGCATACCACTTTTTTTTTTTTTTACTTTTTAAAGCTGCTTTAAGCTGAATTTGGACCACCTGTAGGCAGACCAATTTCAAAACAGAGAAAAGAGCAACATGTATTTCTAGCAACCTGCTGGGAGTTCATCCAATATCCATAGCACGGCACTCACTTACCTGAATTCCATCATTCAAGCTTCTGCCGAATGAATACATGTAAATGTATCCATCCATTAATTTTCAGCCACTTATTAAGGTCCTGGTTGCATTGCAGCAGTCTAAAAAAAGCAGCCTAGATATGTTTCTAACTCCTACTTGTGGTAGTCTGCCACCGTTGCCTCTTCAGCCCTGTGTTCTCTGTTGTTTCCCCTTCCTGGTGTTTCCTGTGTGTTCCCTACTTGTCTGTGTGTGTGTGTGTGTGTGTGTGTGTGTGTGTGTGTATGTCACCGGCTCCATGAATCCTCAGGTGCTGCTGATCACCGGCACACCTGTCCTCTATCTACTCATCAGTCTCCACAGCTTATATGCCAGACTCTTCCACTACACTGACGCCAGATCGTCCCCGTACACTGTACGACCACTACGTCAAGGCTCTGCTAAGAAATACGCAGCTAAGTACTTTGCAAGTATATTTTGTTTCCTCGTGTTTTTGATCCTGTCTTCTGCTCTGCCCAAAGGATTATCCTGTGCTGGCGATCAGCTCCTGTTGTTCTCTGGATTCCTGTCTGCCTGCCTCTTCAGCCATCTCCACCGTGCCTGTTCTCTACTGCTACACCCCGGTCCAATATCCATGCTTGTTATAATAAAGTGTGAATCAAGTGACTAACCTACCTTGTGGTTCTGCATTTTTGTGGGTTCGAAGATCGTACATACGACACTACTATGGTATCATGCAGCATTCCCAGGCCAGTATGTTCTGGGTTTGCCAACTGTCTCTCATTGTTGTGTGGTCAGAATATAGGATGGCTCCTACTCAGGAGGTGTCCAAGAGGCATCCGGATTAGATGTCCAAATCACCTGCTTTCAATGCAAAGTAGCAACAATTTACTATTAAGCTCTGTTCGGATGTCTGAGGAATCTCATTTTAACAACTTAAAACTATGGTGTATTTATTTCAATCACTAGCCTGACTGTAGGTGAGAGTTGAAACAACAATCCTCCTGTCACGTTCATGGAATGTGCTCATGTTTTTGGTGAATGGTGAACTGAACATATCCGTTTGCAACTAATGAATTTGAACGTTCATTCCCGCGAGAGTTAACGTGTTTTACGGCACCCGGCATGCCGGTGTTTTGGGTCACAGAATCTGATGGGTCACAGATTTTTGAAACAACACATCGAGCTCAATAATGATCACAAGAAATCATTAACAAAGGGTAAGACCACAAGCCAACAGCTGCAAAGTTCCTCCACCCAAGTGAAACTCAAATATCAAACGTCAACTAGTTCATTTTCTGGTACTGTGAATTTAGTTCAAAATTCAAATTGTGAACTATGAACGTGAACTAGTTAATTTTCATCTGTGTGAACTTGCACACAACATTGACTTTGGGAAGCAACTTGCACCAAACCAGAAGGGGATAATCCACTGTGAGTGCTGTGGCTACGTTAGCATTTACTTCAACATCTCTTTATCAATTCACCATTCAGATGTTTTATGTGTAAATTCAAAATGTGCATAGATGCCACATGTACATATTACATATTATCTAAAAAGTTGTCTTATTACACCATTCAAATATCCTCTCCTCAGTTCATCTAAAGAGAGTGAGAAGTCACTTGGAACACATTAGATTGCAAACAATTATGCATACTCTTAAACAGCATGATCAAAGTAATTAAATTTATTTTGCATTCAGACAGCAATGTGGGAATAATTTTGTAATATTTGCATAGGTCCCTGGAGGGGACTGTATGTGCCCAGATTCTTTATTGTCATTTCGTTCATAATGTTTCCACACCCAAGAAGATCCTTTGCTGTTTTTTAGATGGCTCACCTAATCAGATTACTTAGGCACTGTTTGCCCTGTGAACAGGTTTTGATACAGTGCAAATGATTTTAATTTCACCAGGCCAGCCTGTGAGACAGCTCTAGCCTTGCCTTGCTGATTGGTGAAGTGCTCTTTAATTGGTTTAAACTTTGCTCTCACTGCTCAGGGATCTACACGCTTAATTTCAGCAAAAGGTCAATATCAATAAATCTGATGCTAGAGAAGTCAGGAAGGCAGAGGCATGGAAATAAAATGCTCCGGACTCTTCTGGCTCGAACTGACCACTGGGAGGGGGAAGCGAGCTGACCCTGGTAACACCACAAACCAACAGGGTGCTAAGAGAAGATTAGAATTTGAAGCTCCGTCGGCCCACCCTCTTGTCAGGTGTTTATTGCCCATGACCTCCGCAAGATGAGGTCAGCTTTTCATATTATAGCAAACCAACTCCTTTGGCACAATTGGTTGCAGTATATTCAACAACAGCATAATGAAATGGCCCGACAGGAAGACGAGGGGCTGTATCAGCAAGTGAGGAGAGACAAGCTGGGATAGGTAGCGAGTCTTAAGGGGCAAAGTAGAAGAGACTGCGGAAGATTGTTTGCAGTAAAGAGCAGATGCAAAAGGAAGGAGAGTGATATGAACGAAAATCTAATCTGTAGGGGCCTTTCTTGTTACATCAGCGCCTCTCTTGTTTGAGCATTACAAGGCCCTACAGAGGCAGGCGTGAGAAGCTGCGGTGATTTGGGCCCCCAGGGGGGTATCCACACTCCATACTTGCCCCTCAGGATTTCACTCACCCAAATGGAGAGATGAACAGCCCCACTGATTACATGTCTAATACTTTCTACGGCTCATCACTCTCTGATGCCCAAGTGGAGCGCTCAACACACAGGCGTACACTCATACACTCCCTCTCCCTTTCTCTCTCACACACACACACACAGACAAAACTAAGTCATAATCATCAACATCCTGGCTCAGAACTACCCTATCCATCAAGAGATTGTGTCACCTGTCAATCAGAGTGATGGTAAAGTATTTCAGTTGACACACGAACACTGAGCCAGGACTGTCCAGGTACTATTAAAATAAATTACCACATTTTTCTAATCTGTCAGCTGATTGGTCTAGATTGTGGTGGTCACAGCTTTAGCAAAGTAATGTGCACTCCTGCACAATGCACCTGAAAGTGGGTAATTATTCCGTCTGGTCACCATGCATCACTGCTCACATGAACTCAGAGAAAGGCAACACCGGCCAGAGGGGAAGTACAAAGAGAAGAAAATAAAAACAAAATGAATGCCAGAAGTACATCAGGACACAGAGTTTGGGTTTTCTGTTCAAAGTACATTTTATTACTAGCAAACTAAATCATTAATTTGTTTCTTTCTTTGTTTGTTTAATCAATCTCATCATTACTGTGTATTTAGTAGTCTAAAACATCCCTACTAAGCCCACCAAAACTGCTTTTCAGACATTTTTAACATATACTGCCCCAATTTAAGTGAGAACATTTTAGTTAAAATGAAAGTCTAATCTCTTATTTCAAGTGTCAATAATTCATTTATACCAATTTCTAATGTTTTTATTGTTTAATTTGTCAAAATATGTCAAAAGTCTGGTATGGGTTTAACGGGTACCTAACGTACCCTTTAAGCCCATGAGTGTTCCAAATAAACCCACTTCTTGATTTGTGCATAAATAAATAAATAAATAAATAAATATATATTTAAAAAATCTTAACAATACAAACTTTTCTATTCAAATCTGTACTCTCTTAGCTCTCAACAGCTATTTTCATTTAGTCTCCACTCCGATCCTATGGCGTGTAAATGTCATTTGAAATAGGCGTGACCAACCTTTTTGCTGTGTTGTCAACGCATAAAAAGCTAAACGTCTTTGAAAAAAAAACTGTAACGAACAAAATGAACTATGGTGGAAATTACTCTTCAATACTTCATCTTTCAGTATGTGTTGTTACTGTGTCTGTACCTCTGTCCTATGGTGTGCTGTTGGCTTTTGAAACTGGCCTGGCCAAAACTTCTGGTCCAGCCAGCTGGTTGAAAGTGCAGATGTTTTTATGAAGATTTTTGAAGACTAAAAGAAAAACAGTTTGCAGGTTCAATACTAATGTTCTAAGGATAGAAATTAGGTTGATTTCAGGGTTTACAACTAAACAATGACTTAAATTGATTTTCAAATGTTAATTTTAAACATTTAGGCCACTCAGTTAATTGTGGAGTAACATTAAAACATACAGTTCATTGTGAGGAGACATCAGTCACAACATCTTGAAGCTCATGTATCATTAGCCTATAATTTATAACAAAATAAAGAAGAAAGATGTCAACATTTCTAGCCTTTCTACTTTCTCCTAAGCTAAACATGCTCTTTGAGGTGATTGTATATAATATATACAATCACATATATAATATATGAATAAATATGGGTATTAATCTGGATTATGGCTGATTCATCAGGTGAGGTCGAAATTAGGGAGGAAAATGGTTCAAAGGTCAAAAGAGAGAAAACATCCATTAAAACACAATCAAGTGGGCTTAATAGCAGCAGGTGGGCTTAAAGGGAACATCAGTGAATTTTTGGTTAGAAGACAGAATATTTTATTCTACGTATATTACATTAAAAAACAACTATATGAAATAAATCTATATATGGTGCACTAACATAATGATTAGCTATACTCATTTACATCCACCCCAGACAAGTGTGATTTTTTGCAAGTGTCCCCTTTAAGCCCACCAGGTAAAAATGTTAATTAAAAATAAGTAAAGATAAAAAATACACATGTATTGTCTATTTAACAGTATAATAATATAAACTGAATACAAAAATGTAAACTATACATGCTTATCATGCTTTACATCACTGCAATGAACCATACTATGCAGCTACTGCATTGATGCAGCATGTGGTCTGTTTGCTGGCATGCTAAAACTCTTATTTTCATTTCAAAAGAAACAATATTTCTAATTCAAGTAATATTCTAACATATGTCTTCTTTAAAACACTAATCACTTATAAAAACAGGAGTAGAAATATGCAAAACATGTTATCTTCTGAGGGTACCAAAATCACCAAAAGTTTTTTTGCAACTTCTTCTAGGATCAGCAGGCAACTCTGCTTTGATTCGGCTTACAATGAAAAGTGTAATTTATGTAAAAAGCAGCTTCATTGGGAGAAACATCACACATCAAAAATGATGATGTAGTTTCTTTTTTATTTGACTCAGAAGTTGTAAGCGGGTTTATATGGTACATGGGCTTAATAGGGATATTTACCCTAATAAAGAACGAATGAGATTGTACCATGGCTAATTTATGTAGCTTGAGAGATATAGGCCACATACAGTAATGCCCATACTCTGCATTGCATTATATAACCTACTGCTTCATTATATATCAATGTCAATATATCTTTGGGCTTCTTTATATTAACGGCTGCTGAGAGACTGTCGGAATCAGCCTGAAAAATGAAAGGGATCCAAGCTCCTATAATAAAAATATGTAATATCAATTTATAGTATACCATGTATCAGTTCCTGAAATTAAAAAAGTACTAGTAATTGACATAGATTGCTACATTGTCATTATTATTCTGCTGGGACAAAATGTAATGTGTTGAATGAGTGACTCCAACGGAAGATTTAAAATTAGATAATTTAGTCCTGGTGAAGTCACAGATGAATTTCAACACAAGGTGCTACAAGAGTTGTTTTGTATCTGTATGTGGGTGGCCACCTCTCTGAATTGTGTATGAGAAAAAATTGCAAGTTTCGTAGAGTTGAAACATGCATGATTGAACATATATACTGTAATACTACAATCAGTAAATAATTAGTTTGTTTTTTCAACATGTGATACTGGAGATACCATTAGCATCTCTATACAAGCCCATTCATCTGCAGTCCATGGCCATGTACAGAGTGGATATGAGGTACAGTATGTCATAAACTAGGCAAATGGTGAAGGTCTGTTAAAGGTTTTGAGTAACTTAGCTTGTTGTTTTGACTTAGTGTTTTGTAATCTGTTCTGTACTTGTCTTTTGTGCTTAAATTTAATTTGAGAGTAATGTTTTAGTAAATCTTCTGGCACAACAAGCTAGAAGAAAGAAATGTATTCTCCCAACACATTGCCCTCAGTGTCATTTAGTTCACTGTTAAACCTCGAAATTAACAAGCAGTGTTTATTTGGTTACCTGGAAAGTGAAAACTGACTGAAAAAACGAGATAAAAAAGATGTAGATGTGGTCTAAACTTACAACCAAACCTTCAAACAAAAACATACTGCACCAGCATGGCAATATATATGGTATTATATCTGTTATTATAAAGTTAGCCAATACTTAGATGTTTGTTCAAAGTTTAGTTTACAAGTATAAGCATCATGGAAAATTAATAACAAATGCCGTAGATATAGTTCAACAATCAAAAATACTTTTTTTGTATCAATGTTGACAACTCTCTATTGAGTTGCATCTAGTCACAGTCAATATTATGCCTGTATAGTGAGAAGAACCTTCCATCTGTTATTTGGGAGGGGCTGTATAGTTCATAATTCAAACATGAACTCTTCTACACACTGGAAACCACACACACAGACTTCTGTTTAACAGAAGTTTCTGTTTAACCATTTTAATTCTCTAAACATATTGCACAGCGTACATCTCTGTCATCATGTCAGGGGCTTCTAATGTCGAGAAAGTGTGTGCAAGTACAATCACTACTGCAGTGCTGGCACACAGATACATGTGACAAACTACAGTAACTTGTAGCACAACAAAATGTTTCTATTATTACTGTCTGTTGCCTATATTTTTGTTTTCTTATGCAGGTCCCACTGATCAGACACTGAAATAAGAGCTGACAGCAACAGAGAAATGCCAGTTTAAAAGACAGAAATGAGATGATTGGCTCACAAAGTTTGTGACAAAATCTAAGCATTTTATCAAATTCAGGTAAATCTGCACACTGCTCAACCCTTGCATAATTACATGCAGCACATTCCTCAGTGGACATTGAAGATGGAAAGAATGTATTATGATAGCAACAAGTATTTTAACAGTTTAATTGGAAGGACCCTATTCAATATACAAGCAGTTGTGGATGCCATTATTGGTAAGAATCGCTCAATCATGGTAAGAATCACTCAGTTATCTAATCCAGACTCTGCATTAATCACACTGAAACTTGCATTTTGATAGGTCTTTACTGTAAGTGTGTACTAGATGGGAAAAAATGTATACACACTAACAAAAAGTGTACCAAAACTGCACAACTTTGCATTAACTACCATAGCCACACCACTCCGCCAACCCCACCAAGTCATCTGGGGACAGGAAATTACCAAAGAGACCCAAGCACAAAAAATGGACTTGCCCAACAAAATGTCATTGCCAATATGCTTTGCCAGCTTTGTGCCAGTGACTCTGATCACTTAATGCAGAGCTCAAGCAATGAGTAAGACCAAGAGACAGCTGTGTTACATGTTTTCTACAGCTGACTGGACCTGGCCTTTAAGCCATCTGCAGTGGTTCTTCCAAGCTAATGACTGCAGAAGAAATGATCCCTCAGAGTCCTTGCCTCTTGGTACCTTATTTGACGAGCACTTCATGAAGGCATGAAGGAGACTGGGGATGGATTCTATGTATAATGCACAATGGAGTTTGTTAAAACCTTGCCCTTCCTCATATATCACCATAATGGAACACAGGATGGGATCAAGGTGCACAGATTTCAGCTGTCAGGAAGAGGGACTTAGCATCATCTCAAGCAGTGATGATAATCCATGCTCACCTATCCCCAATCAGGAGATGAGAATCTGTAATGACAGGCCCCAATCAACTTGAACCTCGGTAGCTAGGAGGCTAATAGCATTTCATGTCCAATTAGGTAGTTGACGCTGGTGCGTCTGCCTGACACAGCCTCTTCTCTCTGATAGGCAGACTCTGACGGAGAGGGAGGAGGGATACCTCTGACTGGGTTGACAGACTGGGTCAAAATCAGCTCTCCAGTGGGTTAAGTAATTCTGACACTGTGTCTGCCTTCCTGTGTAACTGAGCTGAGCCACAATATATATATACAGTGCACGGAATCATAAAAAAATGAAAATTGTATTTCACTTTTGAAACAAAATAGCCGAGGCATCGCTTTCACCACTGGAGTCCATCTTAAAGCTTAAATGCCGAGGTGCATTTCAGACCAGGCTGAGACAAGTCAGTAGGGGTGATGCCTCTGAAAATGCTTTGATAAAATGGGAGACTTGACCGGTGAGGCGTGTGATGCAAATTAAATTCCTCTAACAGAGAATCTGATTGAAGTCAGAGAGGAACTGACCAAGCTGAACACAGACCTCACAAGCTCATCATCCCAGCCTCTGGCTCCTTGGCTTGTAGCAAGATCTACCCCTGTAGCCGAGCAAACACAGATGTGGCAGCCTCATTTAAATACCTTGCTCAGGGGGCTGCAATCTTGTCCATGTTTCCCCAGCTGGCAACTAAAATCTCCGGTGAAAGGCAAATTTCAGTCTTTAGAGAAATTGCCCTGTTGTTTCCAGTCACTGATTTGCATGGTTTCAGTGTACACAAATATGCTTGAATGAGTGTGAAGACAGTCTTGATTTGTTTTTAGAGGAAAGTTGGGGAAGCAGTATACATGAGGCTCATCTCAGGCATTGCTTTGTTCAGAGAGAGAGAACCCCTGTGATCCTCAAACTACATAGTAGAGCTACGATATGGTTGCCCTGTTCTCTATAAAACAAACCTGAGTAAAAACAGTAGGGAATAAAAATAAAAATCAGTGTGCCTCTGCCAGATGGAGCCCTGTTTGGTAGATAATGCCCATCGCCAAGCCCCTGAGGTACATTAGCAATGCTTATTTAAACAGCTGGGCTGAATATTGCCCTTTTAAATAGAATGAAATAGTCCCATTAGCGGGCCATGCACTCTACTCCTTCCACTTATTGTTTCCTACTGCTGTAAAACTCCCTTAACATTGAAGGAAAGTTGATTTCCAGTAAGTAAAGCTGAATGGGTGGTAAGGTGGCAGCAGAACAAAACAATAGTGCAGGAAGCTGGCTCAAAAAGACAAAATATACTGTAGGTATCTACATAACTCAACTGTGTTAGACATACATGCTCCTCAAAAGCACACACTTCTAGCCTTGTTGACATTCTGCTCTACTCCACCACATTCAGAGGGGAAAATTGTACTGCTCACACTGCTACATTTATTTGACAGCAATAGTTCGTAGATGGAGTTTTACATTCACAACATATAGAGAACTGAGACCCTGATGCCACTTCTGGGCTAGTTGCTGTTTCACTAGTTTTTTGTGACGCAATGTCGTCTGTTATTGAGGGTTTGCAGCAGTTGTTATTACAATACTTAATGATTTTAACAAAGGCAAAGAACAATTCATTTGTTAGCATTCAAAAATCTACAGCTCCCGTGGAGTTTTACCAGAAAAATATCACTGCCCTTCGAGTTAGACTCAGCTTGTCTGCACAACCTGGCGCTGCATATTAGCTTTGGATTCACACCCAGTATGGAGAGGAGAGTACAGTGAACCATTGAGTATGTACTTTTCGTTGTAATGGAGTACTACTGCTTTCACATCTCAGCTTGAAGCAAAGTTGTAGACACGTGCTATGTCAGCATATCGTGACATCACTATTGGGTTACAAGTGAAACACTTCTAACCAGAACTAGCCACAACTGTTAGCTTGGTAGTACAGTAAGTTACTCTAATTCTATAAACAGAGTGAAGGTTATACTTTGAAACATTAGGTAAAGCCCTCCATTGGGCTGTGTAGGCTTGACTGTGCTCCCATTCAAAGCAACACACAACATATGGTATGTTAGGGTGTTTAAATCCATTAAATCTCATTTTATATATATATAGGAGTATGTGTCTTGGTGAAGCAGTGATGGTTTGACAGAAGCACCTTTCCTAGACAGTGGCTGTCAGTCTGTCAGGTGAACTATGCTTTTTTCAGGTCTGATTAGGTTGACAGTTCTCTCTGTACCGAATGGTCATTTCCTGGTACAATTGCTGGCATTGCTTCCTGCAGTGAACACTTTTATACCTACCCTGCCTGTAATTTAAATGAATGTAGTGTTCCTCGACAGGAAATGTAGCTGGGGGGCATTGTGGATTATATATGTCAAGTTGGAGTCAATATGTCGTCCTTGCAATTACATGTCAGGTATGAGACATACGTGTGAGAAAATTAAAAACCTTAAAATGACCTCAATTGTTTGTGCGCCCATTGCACTATAGCAAATCAGATTGACATGTGCTTTTATGATGTAGTATGTGTGTGCAAAGTTTGACAGTGGACCTATACAATACAGCACTTTAGTGTGTATGTGAGAGAGATATAGGGAAAAAGAAAAGGATAAAGGTTGGAAAGAACAAGCCAGACAGAGAGAGTGAGCGCAGGGTGCATATTTTAATTGTTGCTTCCATTTGAGAACATAGTATTGCAGCCCTGATTGGAGTGTTAACAAACCAGACTGGTTTTGCTTTTCCCTCTGAGCTGTCAGAACAACATGAGAAGGAACAAAAGAGCAGGGGACTGCTGAAGTCCTATTCATTCGATAAACTATTTCTAGATAGACATATCGGACAGACACGCAGATAAGTCAGCAGACAGAGTCAGACATTGGATGGATGGATGGTCTGTATGCTCAGCCAATTTTGTGGTGAAATCACTTCATTCAAATGGAATCGCTGCTATTAGAGGATCCACTTGAGGAGGCCAAAAATAATGCACACAACTGTTCCATGTAGAGCTCAATTGTGGTGAACATGCAAATTTGCAAGCCATCTTGACAGTGCTGACTTTTGAGGGGACGGAGAGCTGGAGAGTCCAAAATAGAGGAGCTATTGTAGCTTATTAGCTGTGTTACACGGATGGGCTGGCTAGCGAGTTAATGGTTAGCTCGCCAGCTACAGCAGTTCACGAACTAGCTCTGCGAGTAGTCAAAGTGATACTGAGAGCTGTCAACAGAAGTTATATGTCTAAAATAATATGTCTTACACCAATTCTCATATCATTTTAATGTTATTTTGTAGCACTGACCAGGCGTACAGCCTTTCACAGTATTGTTTATTGTCCCCCTTGTATTGAGCAGTGACCACCTAGAAAAGTACTACTGGACTGATTTGACCCCCTCCCAGACAATCCTGGCTCAAACACTGTAGATGGAAAAATAGATATAAAGACAGGACTTCCGGATATTTTCTTATTTGGTCCCATTTGATGAGGATAGCTATATCTGTGAATGACAGGGAAGTGGAGGTGTCAGTGAAAAATGAGTTCTCCTCACTCAAATATAAAACTTGGCTATTACCTCAATAGCGATCCACACTGATTGTGCACATTTGTCATTCCTTTTGACAGAGCCTAAATAACATATAACCAGCTTTCAGACACATTTTACTCAAAACCAAAACTGCCTGCGCTTATGATTAGATCGGTTTTATATGTCAATATATAGACTGATTGATTGAGGCAATAAGACCCCCCAAGGTTAACCACTCTACAGCAATGCACAGTTTCCTAAACTGCACTACTCTTTGTGTGATTTTAGCAGCATCCCTCAGAGCTCTGCCAGTTTGTGTCTGGAGGTTTGGCTGAGAAAAAGCTGTCTCCAGACGGACAGGGATGATATAGTCACTTCTCCTAGGCCCCCAGTACTCTAATCGGCTTTGAGAAGAGACACTGATAGAGGACATCATTGTCTGTTGCTTGGTATTTCAGCCCTCAAGGCCTCAGCTCCTGTGTACCAAGGCCAAGCATCTCTCTGGCCTCACGCAATCCAGCTTGTGTGAGGCGCGATCTGTTTTGTGCCCCAGGGAGCTAGCCGCTGCTGGAGCTCACCAAAGTTTGTGAAGTCATCCCAGACTGACTTCTTTCATGTCTAGATGTGTCAGTGTCTCTGCAAGATCCCAGTATAGCCATCTGTAGAGGAACCCTTCTCAAGGCTGTTGTCTTTGTTCACCACAAAGGTTAGCATTTATTTTTCCTCTCATTTCACCTGTCTCTGAGAAATGGAGCAGTTATATTAATGCATAATTCCTCTACAGTAAAAGGTTTGTTCTTTTTATTGAATCTTTCGGACTGCCCACACGGCTCAAATTAAGTGTCTCATAAAGCTTCCACGTAAATTGTCCTCTAAAGCGTATGCAAAGGTATTGCAGATTCTGCCATTAAAATCTTTATCAACAATTCCCCTGGCTTTTAAAAGTTGCACTGGCTTTTAGAAACGCACAATCCCACTATAATGAGGAAGCGAAATTAGAAAGTCAAGTCCTATTTCACCACCAGAAACAAAAGTCTGCATCCATTATTAATTTGCAATTTTAACGCATTTTGCTCACCATATTGTCTGTTATGTCACCTTGTATTTAGCATTACCAACACTAAATTGTACCAATGTGAGGTTTGCACTTTCCCCAGATTGCTTAAATGTGATCTGTGTTGTGTGTTTTTTTTATAATGCATGCTTTACCAATTCAGCAATGCATCATGCTTCAATGTAGGAGAGGTTCTTTTCACTGATACATTTTTAATACAAACAACCTTGCCTACAAACAACCCATAGCACTGTCTCATTATGAATAAGATGTAGTTGCATTAGCTTCAATTTGGCACCTGGGAGACTTGCAAGATTCAACTCACCTCATCTTTTGACCTAAAGTAATGGGAGGGATGTATTGATCAATAATGCATCAAGATAAATGCAAAGCACTTATCATGTTGTTTATTCCAATAAATACAAATGCTTGCACTTCAATTGCCATACTATGTTTAGTAATATTATCATTCCATATCTGTACATCATTCCACCAAATGAGTCAGGATCATGCAGCAAAGAGTGGTGCCCTTGTTAAAAACACTTAAATATAGATGGACGCATTATCTATCAAACATAGAGGTATTTTACAGGAGTCTGTAGTTAACAGAGGCCTGGCGATTGAAGTGAGGTATGATATTGATGTTGTCATAGAAATAAGCAGATGGGTACAGGTAGAATGAGGACAGACCATCCAGTGAAAATTACAACAATACCATTGTGCATGAAGTTGTGATTGTCAAGTCCCCACTGTAATTTGTGACTGAGTGTCTCCCACTTGTGGCTGGTTGACTCATTCAACAGTGTGTGTATTTGTGGTTGTGTATTGATAGATGAAGTGAAGCAAGAAAATTGTTTTTTTCCCTATTTTTCTGAAAATGGTGGCCACAAAACTTAATTTTCACCAATCAATGAATTATTTATTGTAAGTTGGTTGTTGTATTTGAGATGTATTGAAGAAATACCAACATGAAGCATGCAAAATCTTAGTATGACAGTAACGCATTACTTGTTACAGTATGTTATTACTTTTTTCAGTAATGAGTAGTATAAAGGTTTACAATTTGAAATGTAGTAATTACATTAACATTATTAATCTCAGTAATGTTCTGTTACTTAGACAATCATATCGGGAGTAGTCTCTTCAGTGGAAAAACTCGTCTGGGACCTGTTAGCTTGGATCAGGAGCTGGAGGTGTGGGAAGGTCGTTAGCCTCTACCGAAAGCAGAAAAATGCAATTCCCCGTAATTCCGAAGTTGTCTAATTTACATATTGTGTGTTCTTAGCTCTCTTGCTAACAATAGCTACTGGTAAACCTACACTCAGGAATCACCTGGTTTTGTTAACAGTTGCAGGGTGTGTGAACACTACTTCACCATGAGGACAGGACTTCTGGAGTGCTGTGTGCAGTCACTGGGGCGACGCTAACTGTTGATGGTCAGTAAATGCCTCACAGTCTATGGTAGCCAGTCATTGTCCCAGCTTACTCTTGAGGTAATTTAACTTGAAGCTATACAACAAAACTTGAGATTATACTACACAAGATTTAAAATGCCTCAACGTTTTTATGTCCAAAACATAAGCTGTCTGCTCATTAAACCACAACATCTCGTTTTCTATTTCCTCGTGTTAAATACACAAGCTGCGACTTGTGTGCATGGAGCTGTTAAAAAGCACCTGACAGAGATGTGCTGAGTAACAAAAGTAATATTAATGAGCACTGTAATTTATTACCCTTATTACCCTTTGCTGAGCACTGAGTATAGTAATGCAACTATTTTTTTAATGGGTAATATATACTGAGTAATTGATTACATTTTTCAAGCAACATTGTCCTCAATGTATGCGTATACAAACAGACACACTCTTACTGAAAATGCTGATGCAGTTTTTGCTGCTATAGGACATCCTGTATAAACATTAACATTAAGATTCATTTCAACATGGGTGCCTGTGCAAGTGTTTGAATGTGCAGGCCTGCATGTACACATGCCTGTCTGTGGAAATTTATGTCTGGCTGCCTGTGTGTATATGCATGTGTGTCTTTGTGGGTATGCTGCTACTTTGCATGGTGACTCAATTCCAAGGCTGTGGCTGAGCACAGGGCTGTCCTTGGCTGTCACTTCTCATCATTTGCTGGTCAGTGAGACAACTGAGCAGAGGGCAGCGTATGAGCAGTGAGGAGATGGAGGGAGTCCTAGTGCTGAGTGACAGACTCTGGCATTGAGTGACTGTGCCATGTTAGGACCCCTGTTGTCTTCATGGTGCGCATGGCCCTCAAGAGGTATATAAAGGGATGAAGAATAATGCTGCATATCTACAATACACGCCCACACACACATGACATACCATAGACATACCAGCAGATGCAGAGGTATTGGAATACATACATATAAATAAGTTTGCATACATGCAGACTTACACAGCCACAAATGTACAAGCAAAGACAGAAATGAATATATTCACTATGCAACCACTCACATGAAGAGACACACACACCTACACCTACAACTACAAATGCACAAACACACAGCGACAAACAGTCACACTGTTGTCTCCTTGCTATTGATATTCCTTACAGCTGTGGCCTTCATGCACTTACAAGTCATCATAGGCTGCCTTCAGCCACCACATATAATGGAACTCTGTAGCACTTCATTCCTGTCTTTTTCTTCTCAGGAAGGAATGTGAATGCATGCAATAGTCCATATATGTGTACACGCATATGGCAACATACAGCTACATTTAAAAATGCAAACAAACTCACAGAAATACACACCCAGAAACTCATACATTTAGCGCCTCAGCAACACGATAAACCATCTTTAAAATGAGAAGACCTTCAGCCAGAGAGGTCTGTGATTAATGCAAAGCATATATCAAACTCACAGGGCGCAATAATAAATGGTCCCTCCTTATTAGACATAAGAAAAACTGGTTTTACCCTGTGTATCAGCAAGATTCCCTTATAGCCCAGTCTCTATCTACAGAAAAACCATCAGCATCATCAGTGAGCAAGCTGTAACACACAGAGGACTGTGAACAGGAAAGGCAGCAGTGCCTGTCAGAGATTCAGCTGTTAGTGTAGAAGACTGACAACGAAGTGAAAGCGAGAAAATTCAGGCTTTCATGTTAACTGCATGATGCAGTTTTGGATAACCCTGTAGTGCTGCTCTTAAAATGTAATGATCCCCGATTGGTAAGCAGTTATGTGTAGGAGAATTTCAAGGTGATATTCCAGATATGGGAAAAAATGGCTCAGTGAATATAGTGACATAAAAATGGATATCCACATTATACTCTATTTTTTTTAGTAGTCTTTAACACTGGAAGACAGGAGAGTGGAATGTTCAGCACAGCTCTGAGCCCGTTTTACCACATACTATCAGAGGAAATTATACATCCATAGTGACAATCACAGCACCCTCTGAAAGGCAGGGTAATGCTTTCATGTGGGGAAAGTGTATATAGAATTGTGTGTGTTTGCATGTGTGTGTATTGCCAACCATTATTTGTGTTGCAAGATTTAATTGTTTTTTCCTCATTTTTTCTTGAAATACACCACCATGCCATACCCCAATTGGAAGCTGTGATAGTGTTGTTGCAAAAACATCTTCATAAGTCCTTTAATTTTATATTCTGCCTTTAAATATGATTTGTAAGTAAGTACACTGCCAGTGGGATGAGGTAATGTCACCTTTTCCAATGCCTTTGCCCCAAGACTTTTCAAGAAAATCTGCCTTTAAAAATAAATCAAGGCTACAAGATTAATTTTAAGCAGAACACTGATAACGGTTTCATGAGTGTTTTATTCTGCTGTCATTGTGCAAGTGGCGTTGATATTTTTTTTTCTGGCTGAAAAATACCTCTCCTTCCCTCATTTCTCTAACCCCTATCCCTATATCTTCCCTGACAATCTCTGCTGTAGGCAGAGATTAATCAAAGTGTGATATATTTTACTCTAGCAAAAAGACTTTACTTAAGTTATTACCTTCGCTCAGGTCACAGCAGAAAAGGGAAAATTCCTTGATTATAGGGTGAGTCACTTTTACCACTATACAAACACTTTTAAGCAAAACTGATTTGCACATGCTCCAAAATCGACACAAAATCCAGTGAGTCTCTGCACTGGCTTGGTCATTGGAAGGGACTCGATAACAGCCAAGGGTTTGGCGATGGTTCCAAGTTAGCTTGTTATCAACAAAGCTACAGTTCTGGATCAGTTTTGGGAGATAAAGCCCAGAGTGGTTGCCTGACCAGATATTCAGAGGCTGGTTAAACTCAAAACATATGTGTCTAGATTAAATGAGAAGTACATCCATGTTTCTTTAAAAATCTTTTATCTACCTCTGGCTTTAACCAGTGCCATCCTTTAGCATGAACGGTGCCCTTCAGCAGATTTTCCACAGCCACATGCTCCCTTGTCCTATGCTCCTTATCACTGTCCATGTTATTCACGCTCTCATTAGCACTGTGGATGGAGGCATTTGTGTCTCCTCCATGCATTAAGATATTTTACATCTCAAATCCCAAAAGACAACACACAGTGGGTATTAATCTTTATGTGGTTTTTCACTCTGGTTACCTGCTGAGATACTGCGTGTGAGCTTTGTATGTGTGACAGAGAGAGAGAGAGTTGCATCAGAAGTAGTGGGTAGCGCATGGCATGAGAGCTCTTTGTTTTCCAAAACTGCCAGCTGTGAGCAGTTGTGTTAAGTACTAAAGAAAAGTACTTTTGAGCAGATTTAACTTGTTGCTGAGTTAGTTGAATTTCCAAACGCCTCATTGTACCTTGAATAACCTTAATAATAAAGTTAAGAAACACACGTTGGTTAGCTATATTTGTGATATTGTTCAGTATGCATAGCTTTTGAGAAAGAGAATATATGTATTATGCAATATTAATAGTATGTATTGTTAGTGTGGATAAGTACACATATGCTATACATGCAGACACACAGATATATATGTTTGTCTATGCATGCGTGTGTCCATGTGTACTTCTTTCAGCTTGTGTGCATTTGTTCTTTTGTATTAAAGAAGTCCAACAACATGTCAGCATGTGGCTCAGGATGACAAATCTCCTCTCACTATCTACAGCCACGCAGCTCTCTACTGTGTGGCCAGGGCCATGTTTCCCAGCCTCTCTGACACACAGGCAAGCGGCCTGCCTGCTAAACTACCCCCGTTCCCCAAATGGAGTTCTCATTTTCAATGGGAACGGCTGCATGGCATAACACACTTTGTCTTGGGAATTACTTTTTCTCTGCCTGTGTGGCTCTCTGGGATGGACATGGCTGGCTGGCTCTAGGGGAGACAGATGGAGGCCGCTGGCTAGCCTGACACATGTTGAGAGGCTGTGATGAGTCAGTGACGAGGGGTGGGCAGGATAGGCGGGCACAGCACTCTGTCTATGTGATGTGTTGATGAGAGCGGGGAGAATCGGAGGGCGGAGGCCCTGCTTGGCCTGAAATCTGCTGTACCGAGACTCTAGATTGGAGCTGCACTAACCTGTATAGTGAACGTGATTTGGATAGGAATAAGGACACGTTTCATCACCATTGGGGAAATCAAGTGGCACTTAGAAAAATTAAAACTCTTATAACATTGTGTTGAACATATTTATAAAACAGTGGTCTTTTGGTTTTTTATATATTTTCTGTCTAAAGTTATAAAGCACACCAAAAATGTGTTTTATTGTATTGTAGACAAGAGTCTACAGCCAGCTAGCAGCTCTGTGAGGCTGTACTTAAAGGTGAGGTATACGATTCTGGAGAAAACCATTACCATGACAAAACGCATGATAAAGAGCGTAGAACGATACAGCAAGTAATGTAACTAACGTTAGCTAGGTTGTGGGTTAGCAAACTGTCCCTACAGTTGCTGCTGCGAAGCTAACAGCCAGAGAGGACAAGACGGTTTCACAGAGCAGCACACCAGCTCCAGACAGCGATACTCACAACTCTCCTGCTGCTATAGCTAACATCACATCAACAGCATATCTTGGCAAACTAGAAAGTAAGCTGAATGTCCGTGGGCAAGTCATTTAACATTACCTGACAAACAAATCATGGCTGGAATGGCTGGAATAGTGTTGTATGGCTCGGTCCGAGCCACTTTGTTTGCCAGGGCTGCGTTAAAACACCAGAGTTATCAGCGCACACACAGAACGGACAGCTAGCAGACCGTGAGGAGATACTTGCTGAATTTGGCAAAAAGACATGTACTGGATTAGAATCGCAAACCCCACAGCAGTACTTTGAGCTAAATGTTTACCACGTTCACCATCTTGTTTTAACGTGTTAGCATGCTAACATTTGCTACTTAGTACTAAACACACAGTACACAGTACAGCTGAGATTGATGGGCATGTCCTAAACCAAAGTATTGTACAAATTGAAATTTTGACCTGATGATGGGCACTTGAGGAAAAGTAAAGGGATCACCAAAGTGAGTCCTTTATGGTCAATCTAATTGTTCAAAAATTTCAGTCTGGACCAAAGTGGTGGAATGCCAGACCGACATTGTCATCCCTACAGCCATGCATGGCTAAAAATTATGATCTGACTTCCAAGACCCAGGTAATTATCCTACTTCATTTGGTACAAATAAATTAATGAATATACGTTTTTCACAGCTTTGCAGTGCCTCATTAGATTTCTATTAATTACAACATGTAAGTCAATCAAAGGCTAACCTCATGCTGGTGTATAGGAGGATACGACCATACTGTTCCTTGTGTGCACACACACACACACACACACACAAACATATACATCTTTTTTAAATCTTGTGCATCTCGTCTGATTTTTTTTCTATTTGGTCATATTATCTTAAACCATAACATTTCAAAAGATTTTAACAGCAACAACTGTGAATAAATGTGAGATTTAATTTAATTTAATTAAGGAAGCAAAAATAAATACATTTACACAGATGGGGGGTGGGAGTGGGTTATGTTTGTATTGCAGACCAATTATTAATTATTTAGAAGTGGATAGTTTGCGTCATCTTCAGCAGATTCACATACAACCCATACATTTGAATATTATATAAACTTTCATCACAAAACAGATCTTTCCATTGGAGAACAGCAAGGCAGAGTGTTTACTTTGATGAAGTGAGATCCTGAATTGAGTTTGAGATCATAATGAACTGATCCATTGATTCATGTAATTTGTAGCTGCCTGCATTGTTACACCAGATCTTGACTGCTACTCTACAAATGCTAACTAGAGGATAGCAGTCTTCCTCTGGTGTCTCCTGCTAGACTCCAGACCATGGCAATGAGAGAGGAAATTGGGCTGCCTAAGGCAATGAAACAAGAGTGGCAGTAGCCATCAGGATCGAGCTGAATAATTCAGCCCCTGGATCACAGTACATTTTCATATTCATATTTTCAGTGGCACATTTATCTGAGCGATCCTCCCCTCCTCTGCCTGAATGCATCTTCCTTTTCAGATCCCATAAATATCTGAATCAACTAATGACTCCTCTTGAGGAATTAAAAAGGCATCATTAACCAGCACCTGAAGGTTGGGTCTGATGTACTGTGAGGACTTTGTCGATGCCGATTAGGAAAACAGTCTCAAGGGTTGATCTGTATTACAGCAAAGTCATATGTAATGAGGAAACCAGGCGTACATTTAATATACAGCATTTCCCTGTTCACTATTGTCAACACAAGGATTAAAGATGAATTACTGTATTTCTTGCTGAAAGGAAGCGATGGCAAATTCATGTTGGCATACTATTCAAAACTCTATACAATGCATACCAGTTATTGGCAACCAGACCATCCAGTAGACGGCAGAGGCACATAGCAAAAAATGTATACATTATAATTTCTTTTTATAGAGTGACAGCTTTTACAGACTCGGCACAGAAGAAGTCAGCCTCTGACTGACATTTACATTACAGACATTGTATGGCAGCTCTGTAAAACTAGAAATAACAAGACTTCATCTTATAAGTCCATTAAGCAAACAGCAAAAAAGACTAATCAATAAAAAAACATGACATATAGTAAAAATACATTTCTTTTTTTGCTCCATGCCATTTTATTTCAGCTGTCTTGATGTTGTCAACATGTAAATAGCAGGTGTGTCACAACAGCAGCATATTGTTCTAAAGGTAATGTCTGAATCCCCAGGGGACACACAAGATTCAGTATGTTGCAAAATAAATCAAACAGTTTTGACACAAGAAAAATGGCAGTAATTCTCAAAAGCTCTCTTTTAAATATTTTTTTCCAAAATCTCCCACTTTAGAGTGCTCTCTTTAATTAAGCTCTTTCTTGTACAGGTGACAAACACATTAGTGATGATTTTACTCTCCTTTTCAAGTGAGGTAGACTTGCAAGAGAATACATTTTATGTACTCAAGTCTCTAGCACAGCTGAGAGAAATAATGCTTGTCAAATAGGCAACAGGTGCCCCAAAAAAAAGTATGGGGAGGAAAAGGGGGAGAAGGAGGGGCAATGAGGAAGAAGTAGAGGCAGCAGAGATGACCCACATTGGTGCGACTCGTTATGAATTCGCAATGATGCTGCTGGGCTTGTTAGCACACGGCTGGGGAGCCAAGGGTGATGGGAGATGCACAAACGGCTATCTCGGCTAACCCCTCTGCAATTCTGTTACACTTGTTTATAGCTCCTGGCAAACAGCACACCAAAGATACGTTAGCTTCTGAGAGAAGGGCAGGGTTAAAGGGGGACAACTACTTAGCATTTCACAAGGAGACTGAGAGGGCATCCTGAGCAAAGTGAACACGCAGGGGAAGTGAGGAAAGAACAGACTGAAAGATACAGATAAAACTGTTAAAGTACTGATGCATGGTAATAGGACCAAACAGCACAAAAACACTATGGGATTAAACATTATCATGGATTATGTTTTTCCTAATCTTTCTGTGAATTTGAACCTTTATGTCCTATCCCTAGCACAATTTGAGGGGATTTGTTAAAATCTCCCTGGTCTGCATGAATATTGAGAATATATTTGAGTGACATTCCCTCATCCAGTTTCAAGTGCTGTGCCAGTTTAAGAGATCCCAACTGCCACAGCTAATGTAAATGCAGAGTTGGTTACACTATGCTTTTTGTTCAGCAGAGTCAGTGGGGATGATAGTTGCACCTGCAAATTAGCAACTCATGTCACTCACACACACACGCAGACCCACAAGGAAAAGTGTTTGTGTGTGTGTGTGTGTGTGTGCGTTTGTGAGAGTGAGAAAGATGATGTAACCTGAGCACAGCACTCTAACATGATTGGTTTAGGTGTTTTAAAATGACAGGACCTATTCGACTGTGTTATACACATGGCTACTGACCTACAGGTGTTAACAGGTTTTCTTCATGATATAAATTATGGTAATTTCTGTAAATCCTCTAAACTGCAAATGCAAGATGGTGAAAAAATACTCAATTGAACTAAACAATCACTTTACCACAGCAGTCAAAAATGGTGCTTACCATGAACCAACAACAAAGCTTGCACAATATAATTTTAAATTCAATGGCTGAATAATTTATACACATATAGATTGCATAACCTTATATTGAAGATATTCTGTATGACCTGCAGCTTTGAATTTCATTGCTATCCTTTCCCTCTTTATCTTCCTGATCAAAAGCTGAATTTTGCTTTGACATGATGTACATCTGATGATGTACATTTTTTTACCACCTTCCACAGTGCAAGATAAAGCCATTTTCTACTGTTGCTGTGAATCCCACATTTCTTAGCAGCTCTTAGCAGAAGCATAATGAGGGCAAATGAGTCCATAAATGCAGCATAGAAAGTCTACTATCACAAAGAAATAGAAACATAAAATGATGACCTGCTGGCAATCTGACTTAATTGGACCAACTATTTCAGCAGTATTCAAACTGGTCCAAAAGCATCCAAGTATTATACAGGTCCAAGGTAAGCCTGTCAGACAATCCTACAAGAAACAAAAATTTCTGCACATTTGTTGAACAATTAATCAAACAAAGTAATGAAACAAAGATTTATCTTAGGTGGTCGATGGCTGAGTGAAACAAATTCATTTTTGCATTTCTGAGTAAGAAGCTGCTCTTGACCCATGTCATGTTTTTACTTTATCCTTATGTATTTCTTGCTGGCTCTGTTAACAATCTACTTTACAGATAAAGACGGGGGTGGGGGTTGTTTTAGTAAATGTAACAGCAGCATGGATTTCCAGTACAACAATAAATAAATTAACAAGACATACATCAACTAGTGGCAGTTATTGATGGAAGAATGATGTATTCAGGTTTCTCACTGCATATGGCTTTCTATCCTTAGGCCAGTGGAAGCATATATAATGGAAGCCACAGCATGTCTTGGCACGCTGGGCACATTTCTATTTCCACTGCATCCTCACAGCAGGAGACAACCACGCTGACCCACAATAGCAGGGCCAAACCGTGCCCGGCCTCAGTTGTGCAGCGTTGACGTCACAGTTTGGCTGAACATGTGTGTTTATGCTGTTAAGTTGGTGTTAATGGGAGCAGAACACTTCTTGCTGCTGTTTCACAATAAAAGCTTTGCAACAGCAAACCACTGGAAGGGTGTAAATCAACTACAGCAAGTGTTATGGTGACCAACTCCAACCTCCTATTTTAATTAACCTCTACTCTACATCTAGTTTTGGGCATTTTTGGCCCTTGTTTAATTGGTGGATATGTTTTAAATGTTTCAGGAATTAATGGAAAAGATGGTAAAGATGCAGGCAAAATGAAGTCTGGGTGAACCTGGGGGTGTGGAGCAAGAAAGAAGTGCGCTTACTAGACTTAATGTGGCTTGCACCTCATCCCTGCTTGAGGCTAATGGCTTGAGGCTACATTAGCTGCTACTAACATAACCCCCCCGAATCTCTGACTGAACCATTGGCGGTCTAGTTGTATTGTGGGTAATGTAGGTGCCAGGGCTCGAGACTAACAACATCCCAGGGATGATAGAAAATGTGTCTTCCCCAGGATGCCTCCGGGACGAAAGGGATTTTTGTATGTGTGTATGTATCTGTATGTATAACTTAAATCACTTAGCAAATGACAAACTGAACTGAGCGGTGACTTACAGCGGAGCGCGTCTTCTTATGCTTCTCACTGGCTGAGTACTCAAGACCCACGAAAAATATGAAGATTCTGAAATGTTCCCACGGCACCTGTCCCCTCAGTCACAAAGGGCTTGCTACAGGACCTCGCAAATATGTCGCGCTAGTTACAAATCGAGCGCATCATTTGATTGAAACTGTCATGTTTCACGATCTAAGGACCCAAAAGCAGAACACAGCGAGGTGGAGAACTGGATAGTAGTTTTAACAGTTTTTATTGTTGTTAAAGTACTGGTCGCTGAGCGCTCTTCCAGAGCGAGCGGGTCAGGTGAGGCGTTGAGGGGCTTCTGGATAAGGCTTGTTTAGAGTGGTAGGCAGAACAGGGAAGCGCACTAGAGTACACAAGGATAGGACGAGAGATGTGGCTAACTACGACAGAAACAGTCTAGCCAGCTGCTTTCTACTAGCTAGCTAACTTTAGCCAGGCATTACCCTGGCTGTGTGTGAGTGTAATATTTTTTACATGATAATGCTACAATGTGAACAATAAATCCGTGTTGAAATCGGCAGGAGGAGAGCTAGTTAGCTGTTAACTGCCGGTGGGCCTGCGGTGTGTTTACAGCTAACGGAGCAAAACACTGGGTCCACTCTATTTCAGTGCGGCGGTGCACCGCTTAACGGCAAGGGCCGGGAAAACTGTTTAAATGGAGTGCAATCTGTCAGCCAGCGGCAGCAACCATGTAATTGTCAGCTGACAAAACAAACAACAATGTCGGCCTACAGGGCAAAAGCCTAGTTGACAAATAATTCTCAACATAGACAGTAACGTTCACAATATGATTTTATGTAAGTCTGAATGACATTCATCAGTTCTCCGTCTCATCAATCTCCCTTGACTTGTTTGTGTTTGTATGGGCCATGTGGTCGTGATGACGTAAACGCCGCTGCTGTCTTACTAAATTGCGTCCTATTTAATTTAATTTATTCTGTTTATGACAGTTTACAGATCATTTTTCAGGTTTTGTTTTAAACCTATTTCTTTGAATGGAGCAAAATAAATATAATTATTTATTTCCTCGACATTTTAATGGTGTTTTTATTATGACTAACAACTAACAAGTATAGATGATACTAACAAAGTAAAGAAACACCATTTTGATTTACATTCACTTTGGTACGGTTAAAACTATTTTTTGGGATGGTTCCGTGACGGTGATGAAAAAAGGTAGTCTGGAGCCCTGGTAGGTGCCAGGTTATGACAAGGAATAAGAATGCGTGGAATTAAAAAAATTATATCTGCTGCATCAGTTCTGATCCTTTTCTGTCCAACTTTTAACGCTATATTGGTAGAGGACTCAGACCTTTTATTGTGCCACTGCTGTTGTCCTATGAAAAACCAGGCAGAGGCCTAGACAACAGAGGTTAAAGAAGCAGAATTGTAACCAAAGGGTGATGCATATCCTAAACTGACCTGGAAATTTGATCAAGTAACAGTGGCAGCTCGTAGTGTTGATGGGCCTCAGTGCAAGATTTTTGAATGGCTTCATCCTCACCCTGAGACATACACAAACGTGTTTGATTTGATAACCCAGGCTACAATTTATAGTCACTAAATCACAATTAACTACTGTGTTCGGACATTTACGTAAACTGAAGCTACTTGTATCAGTCACTGAGGAACAGCACACAACACATCAGACAAAACGCTGCATATTGGTGCAGAATTCTGAAACACAACACACTATGGCAACACTAATTGTAATACTGCTGTTTTGCACAGCAGCTTTGCTTACATCTTATTAAAAACAGATAGGTAGCGACCAAAAACCCAGAGTCTCCTCAACAATGTCCTTTTTATCTGTCCCATACTATGATATCCTCTCAGAAGACATAATTTGTCAACCAATTTTGACTGTCCTGAGCCCTGCTGAATGCTCCACAAGTCATTTTGGATTAGCTTTGATTTGGAAAGGATCACTGCTGTTTCAGCTGTGTGACAGTTGTTATTTTTCACAGCTTGCTTTAGTCTGACTTCTTCTGCAGTCAAGTCCAGATTAGCTTCCTTCCACACATGTATGTAGTTTCTTTCACTTCATGAAGCGGATAAATGGTCTCCAATACCTTTGGTGGCATTTATATTTGAATCGGATTTGATTTCCCTTATATGTGAACAAAACATCCATCCATCTTCTTCCACTTATCCGAGGCCGGGTCGCAGTGGCAGCAGGCTAAGCAAGGTAGGTGAACAGAATAGTAGCAGACAAAAGCTTTAGCTGTATTCACACACTTTCAGGATACCCCATCATGTCACACTCTAAATTATAGAGGCTCACATTGATCCACAATAAGGAGACTGAGGACTGTTCGGTAATTTCAGCTCAAAACATGTCTTGAATGTGACACAAGGCCACTCTTTACAATGAGACCTCTCAAGACTAGGGGCCCCGGTGCAGCTGCAAGCCTTGACTATATTTCCACCACTGGTGAGGAAAGTAAATGAGAAATCAATCAAACACTTAAGCTTCATTTCATTGTGTAAGAGCACTGATCCATCACTGGGTGTTATGGTCTGAGACAGCCTCTGCTCCTCTGCATGCTGCACGACTGCTGGAAAAAAAAACACACACACACACACACACACACCCACACAGACAAACACACACAAGATGCAGACTGAAATATCAAAAGGTCAGTAGACAGGCAAGAGGAGAGACTGGTGTCGTTGTACAACAGGCTGGGCCTCTGAGCTCTCTGTCCCTTAATGTTTGTCTGTGTGAAATCAAGGACACAACTGGAAATCGTAAACAGGGCAGGTCGTCTATGTTTGGCCATGCATATTGTAGATGCCAGATGTGCCTTCCAATTCCTTTGGTTCATAAATCATCATTCAGTCTCAGCCATCATAAAGGCAAAAATTCAACTACTGAATTATGATGGCACAGATTATAAGGAAAAATGCTTAAGCGTCTTAGTGAGAGTATCAGTGGAAATCATTTGACTATACATACTTATATACTTTTAAATAAATTATGATAGACATGAACTGACTGCCAAGGATCTCTTAATTTTTCGTTGAATGTGCATTAAAAACTGCAGTTAATCCTCCTTTGATTTCATCATGTTATCGTGTCATTTCTTCACACACTAGTCATGTCAAATAGTCAATTACCAAGAACATGCAACTTTTCTCTGTCTGACCACCATTTTAGTCCTCAGTCAGAGCAGAGAAAAAGCCACATGTCACAACTACACCACAGTGCCACACAATGGCAAGGAGAGGAAAAGCATAATGGATGCAGATTAATTAAAGGGATAATTCCAAATTGTAATAATAATAAAAAAATAATTATTGTAGCTTATCTCTTAAAATTAGATTTTGATGATGATCAGGATGTGGGACTTCTACGATTAGACAGTGTTTATTTGTTGCTGGGAAAGTCCAACATGCAAGTACCAAGTTTGGGCTCTAAACAACACAGCATTATGCTTCTTTGTTTGAGAATCAAAAAACAAACAATAAAAAAGCTTTCAATGCTATGGAGGCTGCATATTTGAAAGTTGGATAATTTTTGTACATTGGTGGACTTTTGTACTCTAAAAAGTGACTCTTAGCTGCAAAACCCACATCTAGTCCATCACAGGTCAGAAAAGGATATAGATAGATAAAAGATATATCAATTATGCACATGGTGAGGATGTAAGTCAGACATTTATGCAAATGAATTTCAACTTGAAGTTTTGGTGAAAATGAGAATGACTAAGAATCTCGGTTAAATGACAAACATGGTTTTGTTTTAAGCACGTAAGAGCAAAATCCCTTGTAGAAGACAGGAGGAACTGTGTGTTTGCTGCTTTTTGAGCAGTGAAGGGAATCGAAAGTATTGAGGACTGAATGAGAGCTAATTAGTGAAGAGGAAAGAGTGATGTATTGCTGGAGGAGGGGTAGTTTGTACTCTTGAGGCTGGAGGGAATATAGTCCCACACAGATCCTTCACAATGAAATGCAAAGATATTTTTTTTAATAACATAATAAAGTGAATAAGCATTTCCCCCAAAAATTTGAACCTACAAAATGCAATCAAAATGCAATTTTTTCAAGATGTTGTGGATTCATTGATTTTAACCAATTCTATGAGATCAACAGTCCAGGTCAAAGGATGAAGGCTCTTGTCATGTAACGTAAAGAACTTGGATGTCTTCCTACTGGTGTCAAGATTTGTAGAAACAGCAAAATAACTGCAAAATTCATTTTGGTGATTCAAAAGTAGAAAAAAGGTAGCACACACCATCAAACAATGCCTGCTGTTGTATCCTTCTATTCCTGTTCTCTATACTAGATTGTATTTTGTTGGAGTTACAGAGCGTGGGTCTCTGTTGCTATCCCTTCACTTACCTCTTGTGGCTATCTGACTGTTTACACCCCTTTCAGGTGTGGTTTGCTGTACACCTGTGTTGAATTAGGTCATTGCCTTGATTGTCTTATATGCAAGTGATTTGCTGTTAACACTATTCATGCTCTGAGGAAGGCATATGGAAGAAACATGTCAGTGATGATATTTTTGAGGTTGAGCCTTTTTTAAAGTCTCTCTTTTGTGTGAAACGTGTTTTACTTAGTGTTTCCTTCAGCCAAGTCTTTTCTATTAAATATAAAATTGACTCGAGTGTGTCCACTCATAAATAAATCAAAATACTCCTAAGTTAATCTTACCCGTCCATGTAATCATACATGACTACAGTGTTTGGAGACAAGGAGGATATAGCGTATCTATATTGATCGTTGCTATTCGCCTCTCTCCAATTCATCATAAAAAATAAATCCTGTGCACATCTTGTATCAGTGGCGGTGAACCCAGAAACTGCGTGGAAGGTAGCCAAAAAAAGAACAATAATAAAAAAAGACTGATCCCTGCTGTATCAAATAAGCAAGAGTATGATAGCTTATTGGGAGGTAAACAATGCAAGCCATATACAATCTCTCCTGGGCTTTATTCTTATGGTACCAAATTACCAATATAGTTTCCTCTGGATAGGAATGGCTCTAGCCTGGAGTTTATGTGTGTGTATTTGATGTGTGTGTATGTGGCTCTGTGCCTATGTGCGCCTGTGTGTATTAGTGTGTTTATGCATCTTTGTGCTTGTTTGTGAGCCTGTGCCCGACCAGAAAAAAATTACGTTCTATAAAACGTCTCCATAAACGGCATGGCACAATAAATCCAAGGCAGAAATATTAAGTGCAACCAATATTTTGCTGGACCCACTCCAGATTCCTAGTAAAACTCACGAGTCGGGATGACCTTAGCATTAAAAAAATATATATTTTACAGGGGGAAATAATCCAATTCCCTTCCAATGAAGGCATCACTGACATGGAGCTATCGGCACTGTGCACCTGGGCCTTTCCACTGAGAGGTCATTTAATCTACATTCTCTCTTTTAGGGAGAGCTCTATTAAATACACCATGAAATATCCAAGCAAAAAGATATTTTGCAATGTCAAGAAAAAAGGAAACGGTGGCATGAAAAAAAAAAACAGTGTTACAAACTGTTGCTGTGTTCTAAGAAGGGAGCCTCCCATATGTGCAGAGACTAAGCAGTGAAGCTACAAAGGAAGCATGCTCAAGGACAGCTGTTTCTTGGAGGGAGCAGTTTGTGTGAAGCATCTTGTCTGTGCAACGCTGCAGCAGCCATGTGTAAAGACAAGGAAAGACACAAGATCTCATTGCAGTCCCCCAACTCCACACAGAGCCCCAATGTGATTTGGAATGTGACAACATATTAAAAATTTGATGAAGTCCTAAGATGACACAATGTGACTGTGTACTTAGAAAAGGATAACATAGAATATGAAGCATTTCTGTATTATATTTTTTAAAAGCCAAACTCGATCATTTATTAATCAAAGAAAACATGCAAAAGAAAATTTATTATACTGGAGAATATTCCCCCAATTACCCTTACAGCATCAGCATAACGTCTGTGATCCTAGTAGTAGAAACCACAGAGGACCCCAGAACAAATTCATCTGCATGGAAGATCTACCTAACCTGAATCCACTCTGCATTTCTCTTTACAATTATGCTAAGGAATGCACTGAGCCTCTGGCTGTTCAGTAAAGTTATCTGCCAAAACCCTCTGGAAACTGGCGTGCATTGCTCAAGAAGTTGTCATTATGAATTTGCTTTACTGTTACATTATCTCCTTTAGAAAACTAATTTCATATTAGGGTAATTGCCTGTGGTGGGGTTATGCAGGGCTGTTGTGTTGAAAAAAATGCTGATGAAGAGGACGGGGGAGAGAAAAAGTCATGCTGGCCCTCCCTCCCTATTTCTGTCTCTCAGTCAGATGAGGTCATCAAACACCAACATGCTTTGTATATTAATGATGTAACAGCCAGGGATTTTTGGACACCCCGTCCCCAGAGACTGCTTGGCTGGAGACAGAGAAAGACTTCATCTTAATTTAAGAGAGATATAACACCGGCAATAGAACTGTGACAAAGGCTAGATAGGCAGTGTGAGAGGAGATAGTGAGGGAGTATAGACACCAGCAGAGAGGAGAAGACAGGAGAGGAGCGAGGCAGAGGAGGGACCGCGATACACTGTGCCTTTAAAGCACCAAGCCCCTCCTCCACAGAGCCGAGCAGAACAGCCGAGTGGTGCTGGCAGGAGCCTGAGTCCCACGATAAACTCTGGCATCAGCTTCCCTTCATCCGGCAGTCAGCGAGGACACAGTGAGGGCGCAGGGGCAGAGAGACGGGGACGGAGAAAGGGAAAGAGCAAGAGTGACAGAAAGGGAGGGGAGAGAGAGACGAAAACAGGCAGATAGACAAAGAGGGAGAGGCTGTCATAGGAATCACACAGCTCCTTTTTCACAGCAGCAGCTCAGCCGTTCTGTCTTGCTGCCTCCCGATGCAAGCGAACGCTGATGGGGATAACGGGTGGCGTGTTTTCAGCAGCACAGTTAACTGAGCGATGGTAGCGGCCGCGGCGGCTTCACAATCCCAAGCAGGAGCTCTCCTCGCCACTCTGGCTGTTAGTCATCTTCAGCCTCCTCTCTCCCTTCTCAGAGTGCTATCAGGGCCATTCATCGTTCCCATCTCATGCCTCCTGCCTCCACCTCCTCCTCCTCCTCAGCTTCATCCTCCACTTCTACTCCTCCTCTGATGAGCCACAGCCTCAGAGTGAAATAACCCTGCTGATAGAAGCTTCTCTCTCTGTCAAGACAGTAAGTAGGGGAGGGAGGGAGAGAACTGCGAGTGTGTATGTGAAGGAGAGAGTGTGTGTGTGTGAGTGTGAGACAGAGAGAGAGAAAGAGAGGAAGAGAGAACAGCAAGGCGGCGAGAGGAGAAGATGTCAGTGTGTGCGACAGAGGGACTGCTAAAGAACCAGCAGGTTGTGTGTAGCTTGAATGATCCTGCTGTGCATGGACAGTGAGCTCTGGGCATAGCAACAGCAAAGTGATGCACAGGAAAGGTGAGTAGGTGTGTGTTCTGGTGTGTGTGTGTGTGTGTGTGTGTGTGTGTGTGTGTGTGTGTGGAGGTGAGGCAAGTGCTGCTGAAGCAAGAGATGCATTTTAACAGCAGCTAGAAATCGTCAACGCAGTTAATTCTTGTCCATCTCTTAGTCTCCTTCACTCTATTTCTGTTCCTTTTTAGGCTGCTCTGATTTGGAGAAAGAGGGAGGAATAGAAAGGAAGGGAGGATGAGACACGAGAGAAAAAGTGATTGCTTTCCTTCCTGTCTGTTCAGGTGCCATGTGTGATTGGCCAGCGCACCCTGTGGCAGTGGCATTGCCCTGGATTTGGCGAGAAGCTCTCCCCGCTGCTTGTTCTCTGGGGCTCCTCTGGGAAGCTTTCTTAGGATTTATCTCGTCCTGCTGGATGGCACGGAGCTCTCTGCCTCTCTGAAAAGAGTCCACAGAGAAAACATACACTACACGGATAAGAAGTAAAATAATTATCCAATCACAGCACAAGGAGGCAGACCAGGTTCCCTTAGCAACAACTGAAGAAGAGAAAAGAATCCACTTCTCTTTCTGCTCCCTTGGTTTTTGGGCACACCCCTGTGGACTGCTGTGGGTCAGTGTTTTCTGAGAGGACTTGGATAGTGCTGTTGTATAACACAAGCTGCCACCCAAATTCCAGGGGAAGGTGCTCATTCGCCCTCCAGCCCCCTTGTAACTGTGTTTCACCGACACCATGATTTTTTTGTTATCCCTCCACAAATTCTCATCACAAGTCACGTTCCGCTGGCTTGTAAATCAATTCATTCTGATCCCACGCCACCTGGAATAAGCCCTGCTTTGGGGGGAGACTGGACACTCTGTGAAAAGAATCACACGTTCCTTCCTCCTTTTCATGGGCAAGAAATGAAGGACAACATGAGTAAGTCATCATATGCAAAGAAAATGGATGTGAAGCAAAGTTTATTTTGAAATGAGTTTCTACTGACATTCTTTTTATTTTTCCTGGAGGAGGAAACACCACACTGCACAGAGGAATATCCCCTTTTTCCACACAGGATCTGTCCTTTCTCTCTTAAAAGACAGTATCCTCACTGAGGGACTATATTTAGAAGGCAAATCTTGTCCCCGCTGGCCAATAATGTAGAACACGATCATTTTGAAAATTGAGCCACTGCTGGGAGTTCTATTTTTCTATCTATGTTGGATAGCTTTCTCTATAGAAGGGTTAATACGAACCCCTTTTCTGCTTTCACTTTTGTATGTTAGCCTGCCATTATGTCACTGTGTTCCACAAAAAAGATTGTACAGGACGAGTGGATGAGGGAAAAAGTCTCTTCCCTGTATAGACAGGCATTTTAAATAGCATCTCCTCTGGAACAATTTCAAACACACTGACACATGAGATGAGTTGGCTCAATACGATTATGTAAGAATTTCATACCAGCCTTAGCCCATGTATTTTGCCTCTTCCTTTTCCATGGATTTACAGCGTTTGACTTTTCCCATGCTCATTTTCTCTTTGTTTTTGGAAGCATCTACCAGAGGGCATGGATGTCAGAGGGTGACCCTGTGCCGAGTGTGCGGGCGAGGCAAGGTGTTTTGGCTGCCCAGGTGCTTTTAAGATGTTGAGGTCTCCCTGCGTGGCCGGGGCCCCTGTTCGGATCAGTAGCACTGAGGCTCCTTGTAGCCAAAGACATGGACCCCGACTCGGTTCCCCCACGCCCTCAGCCTGTTGGCCACTGGCCCCACGTCGCCCTGTAAAGGATGTCCCTCAGCAGAGCTCCGGCCCGGGACACCTCTGAGACCCCCAGCCCGAGAGAACGCATCCGCAGCCACATGAAGATGGTGATCAACCAGCTGGACGGTATCCTCAAAGAGCTCAAGGATGTGGCCAAGGAACTCCGGGAGGTGAGGTTCAGAATCAGGTTACACATATCAGGCATTTGGGGGGATTTAGAGAGGAACAGGGGAAGGAAGAGACGGAAGCAGGGAGAGAATGTGGGTGCCAGGTGGGTGTGCTTCTCAAGTAGGCTGCATTTAATTAAGTGTAAAAATCTTTTCACAGCATGGAGATTTTGATTAAGATTTGAAAGTGATGAGATCTCACTTTTTTTGTTTTTGTAGCAGGAGGATATTGTTGATTACAACCGCAGCAAGGCAGTCTTCCTTTTCCAATCAAATAATTGCTTATCGCCAATTACAAATGTCCTTCATGTGTTCAGTGGTGTCTTGTGTGAGGTACAGTAGATGTGAAGGGCTGTTGAAAAGCAGTAAAGCCAGGCTAAAAGGAAACACAGAGGCAGGCTTAGATAAGATACAAGACTTAGCGCCGCAATAGTTATATAACCATTTTGTTAAGGATCAGCTGGATTCCTACTGTATTTTTGCAACTGCCATGGTAACACTGGGAGGTTTGTGTGTGTGTGTGTGTGCATGTGTATATATGTACAGTACACAGTTTGAACAAGGATCAGCAAAGAGAGACACTGTGCGTGTACATGTGTTCTTACATGCATCTACAAGTATTTGGACTAAAAAAAACTGTGTGTGACGGCTGATAATCAGTACATCTGTTCATGCATGTGGGAGTGCAAAATGGCCCTCATCATGTCTTTGGTATCTTCCCCCAGCAGTGTCCTCAAAGCTGGGAGCTCTTCTCACAAAGCTCCTCCAAAGAAAGAGATAAAGGCAGATAGAGAGACAGAGACAAATGAAACCTGAGCAAACAGTTGGGTCTGACCCATCCCACATCCTCCAAGCGCATCACATGATTAACCTCCAACCTGTTTCTGATCAGGGATGCAGAGGGAGCGTATGTGTGTGTTTGTGTGTGTGTGTGTGTGTGTGTGTTTTTCTAGATGTGTTGAAGGACTGAAATGGGGGATGTTAGTGCATGTAATGAGGAGGGAGGTTTGAAGCTGCCATAACCCCCCCCGCCCCCAAACTCCCAGCTCTGTCCCACTCACCCCGCTCTACTTTATGTACTTGCACAGTTGGAGGTGTAAGGGCACAGCTCACAGTGAACCTCCTCTCTGGTGAGCAGGAGAAGCCGGCCTGCGAGCGGGAGTGATTGATGATTATGGGACAACTGCAAGTGAAATAATGCTGGCTGGAGCTATTTATAAACAAAAACACGGCCTGTGCCTCTGCCAGCTCCAACGCATATTACCATTCTTATCCCAGACCCTATTAGAGAGGCCTCTGCACAGTGGCTCAAATGTCATTTTTTATTGGGAGAGCACAATCCCACATATTGAAATGGCTAAGGAGTCATATTAGCTGCAGTGGCGGTCATAATGCTGGTATCAATATCCTGCAATTAACTGACCTGTGAGATTGCAGACTGTGTCAAAGGGAGATGAAGAAACAGAATCAGTGTAGCACCATCAGATGCATGGAAGCCTAATGTTCCATAAAATCTCTGATTCTTGGCCACATGAAAGGAACAACATAATAGATAACAACTGTCACATAAATAAATGATGAATTGCCGTGTGAATGTGGTGAAATAAATAACTCAGTGAAGGAGCAGTAATGACTGATTATCACCCACAAGGTCTTTGGGGAACTGGAGATACTGCAGTGCTCTGAGGAGTTAAAGCTGACACTCCAAAGCACGTAGCTGCCCAGAAATGACGAAATGACTGGTCTGTTACTATACTTACTTCACAGTACTGTTTTCATAGCTCAAGATCAAATACGTACAGTGACATTGTGCCAATTGGACAAAAGCTGAAACCAAAAATTGATTTAAATACCTAATTTCAAACCCTTTATTAGTCACAGCGCTATAGAATCTGCCATCTGTCCATTGCCTCAAATATACATACACTGCATACTGGAGTGTCCATTTGGTCTATACCGAATTACAATGTGAAGTTTTGGGAGGTTTTCTAGTCAAGTTTTAGCTGTCTGGTCTTCATAGCCTTATGCATCAACCATTAAAAGATTTTTTTTAGTCCATTAGAATGCAAGGAATAATACTTGTATTGCTACAATTTAAATGAGGATTTACTAAGTTTTTAATTTAATAAATATTTCAAGTCCCGAGGAAAAATTTAACAAGGCCCGAGGGGAATCTCACATCCACAAAAGTAGGTGACACAGAAAATTGTTTAAATAAATTTTAGAGATTGATTTGCCAACAGTGCACGGTGGCAGAGCGGCTACAGCTCCTGCCTCCCAATAAGGAGATCGTGGGTTCGTGGGTTCGATTCCCGGACCGGACCAACATCACACAATCTCTCTGGGTGGAGTCTGCATGTCCTCCCCGTGTTACCGTGGGTTCTTCTCCGGCTTCCTCCCACCGTCCAAAGACATGCATGTGTAGGTTAATTGATAACTCTAAATTGCCCGTATTGAATGAATGTGTGAGTGAATGGTTGTCTGTCCTTGTCTGTGTCTGTGTTCGCCCTGCGACGAGTTGGCCACTGTCCAGGGTGTGCCCTGCCTAAGGCCCGAAGTCACTGGGATAGGCTCCAGTCACCCGCGACCCCCTAACGGGGACCAAGCGGTAGAAAATGGATGGATGGATGGATTTGCCAACACTTGGCTTGGTTTGTGAGAGGTCCAGGGGAAGGCAACTAGAGTACCGCTGCAGATTTGGGATGAACAAACATGAGAATGATCCATGTACAATGTGGTATTAGATAACAGATATTAACAAGCACCAATAACCAAAGTGATTAAATATTGAACACAGTCAACATGATGGTATAAACTAAGAAAATAATACACATGTACAATAACCAGTCCTTTTAGAAAGGACTGGTTCCCCAAAGTGGCTTGTTTTTCCTCATAAAGGCACATAAATCTTAAAAAGAGGTCACCCATGGGTCTTACTTTTGTGTCTGCCAGAATTAATCATCCTCATTGCCCCTTCCCTGGAGAACAAGTGCCAAGTGTTCATCATTTGGGCCACTACAAACACTCAGTCTAATCGAACCTTGTGGTGAACCTATCATTAAACTTTAATCACAGTTACACTGTAAATAGAAACTGTTTCCTGTGTGGCATGGCATTAAGAAATTTGGAATACTAAAACACAGAGGACATCTCCAGAGAAAAAAACTTGCCTTTAATAATCTCATATTCTGCACACTTATATTTATTGAAATTTTAGCAAACACTCAGCAAACAGCCATTTTGAGGGAACCTGAGAAATGAGCAATAATGAATGTTAAATTAAAAAAGCAATACCAAGGAAATGTGAGGCCTGTGCTTTTTTCAGTCAAATCTTCACAGAACACAGCAGATTTATCCATCCTAGTACTCTGGTCCCTGAGAACATTAATGCTGGTTTTGTATTTTACCAGGTACAGAGGTAACTGCAATCATCTTCACTAAAATCAGCTGGTCTACTGTGAATTAAAATCTACAGACATTTAGCAACCCATGCCATGTGGCTACCTTCCCCCAAGCTAGCAGATAAAAACATATTAAATTATAGGCTGTCACTAAAACTTTGCATTTACTGTATTATACTGAACACATCTATATACCAATAGTATACATAAAGCTGTTTTATTAGAAAGATCAATTTAAGTATGTAAAGCATTACAGTTGCTTGTCCATGCTACAGTACAGTCTCAGGCAGTACATCTCCTTTACATGTCAAAGAAAAATGTAACACAGAGCCTGCATAGTTTTTCAAGATTGCTCCCTTCAAAAGCCTATTGCAGTCAAATGCATCCTGTCTTACTTGTGAATCCCATTACAGGCTCCATGACAGGTAAAATGAGAAGGATCTAAAGGAAGGACATTGGAAGGTAACATACTGATAAACTATTCCATTTGTAATAATAACACTGGCGGGAGTGGCAACTGTAGAGGAAATAATTCATTTAGGTATCATGTCAACCTTGGACTTGGAGGATAAACAAGGGGGGAAATGGCACCAAACAGAATGCAAAGCAACCCCTGAAATTTCTGATGTTTAGTTCTTCCTTTTGTTAAAACTGAAAAAAGGGCAACTAAGGAAACACAAATGTAAGAGTGCACTCATGTTGGTCATTAGAGAGATACAGACTGGTAAATTGAAAGAATTTAATGACGCGCTATTAAAAAAAAAAACTGAGACTGGGGAGAAGAGGCAGTGGCATGGATTGGGGGGAAAGGGGTTGGCAGTGAGTTACACATCTTTATACGGAACCAAACAGGAATGATGGACTGTTATTATGTGGATGTAGTTATTATACAGAATCATACTATGAGCAGACGATGCTGCACGTCTGTGCTCAGCTCAAGACAAATGAACACAGGGAAGGCAATCAGGACTCGAGAATTAAAGCTCCAATTGAGAGGAGTGAATATAAGCTGGACAAAGAGCAATTATCAGTTTTAGAGTACAGCATGTCCAGGACACTGGCCTCCATCAGTCAGTCTTGTGGTAGTTGTCTGTACATTCTCATCATAATGCTGGCTTACTGTTTCTACTCAGCTGCAGGCCTGAAGACAGAGGAGGGAGGCAGCAGGAAAACACTAGTGTCAGGTAAAAACTGCATCCTCCAAATGTCAGCTTTTTAGGAATCAAGTTCTGAGTAACAGCTATATTAATGAGTCTGGCCACCACGCAGTTTTAGAACTATATAATGGATTTTTGAAAGTGTGTCATGAATGCTTTTGATCTACTGAAAATCACCTGTGAGTAGAAGCAGCATTTCAGGTTTAGCTTGCGTCTAGAACAAACAGTCAACTTTGTGCTTGACAAGCTTAGCTCACCACTATGCAGGAGCACATCTCATTTAAAGTTACAGTCATCCGTGGGCACCATGGCAGACACAGTGGCACAAATGGGCTGGTCTATTCAATTTCTATTCATCACCCAATACCAGCCGCATGATCCCACTGGCCTGGCTGTCACATCAAGGAATTTGTGCTAAAATGGAGTCTGTCAAAGAAAACTGCTATGTAAATGATTTGATCAGAAAGGCTACCGTGTGGCACTCTTTCATGTCTGAAGCATGCTTAAATGCTGCATTGTTAAAGCTTGGTGTGGAAGGGGACGTATCCAGGTAACAGCTGGCCCCAGATCAGCCAGCCAGCGGTGTCTCCTTATCGAGACTGAAACCAGTTATGACACATCCACGTCAAGGGGGGAACCACGGTCCCTCTCTGCAGAAGCTGCGCTCAGCACTGAACCAAATCTGTTCCAAACCCAGAGGCAGCCCAAGGGAGACCAAAGCCAAAATCAAAGAGCCATTTTTTTTTCTGCAGGGGCCATATCCTCTCCTCACTCTGTGTTTCCCCCTGCTGATGCTACTGCTGAGCAGGGCAGGGAGCAAAAAACTGCCTAGCAAGAATCATTCAACATTGTAACCATGAGGGGGACTCCAGTAATCACTAGCACTTTCACTCAGGGAGTAGAACAATATAAAGCACGGCAGGTAAACACACTCTCATTCCATGAAATAGCTGATCCTATTATTAGGGAATATTTTGGGAAACGTTTAAGGGCATGACAAAGATATTAGGAAATGCGATGATTCCTGTGGGGAAAATGGGTCATTGCAGAGGCGCGTGATATAATAGAATAGAATATTTTAAAACTATTATAATAATTATAGTAAGTAATTATTGTAAGCATTCGCAAATTCCAGATTTACCCTCAATTTATTACTTGGGTTAAATCTTTACCCCAAATTAAGTAGATCTATCTTTATAGCCACAGAGTTGGGAGAATATAGGGAAAACATTTACACTAAAAAAGTGCTTCTACTGTGCATGTGCCAACATGCTCAAGTAATTACATTGTAAATGAAAAAAACTGTTTCATCAAACCATTAACGATGACTTGATATGGCTGAATATCACATCATTTTGGCTGGAGATTGTTGTTCTCTCTGTTTGTCCAAATGAATGCCTACACTCAGAAATTACAATCAGTCACAAAGCTGTGTCCTGGTGGATCATTTCCCACAAAGCAACCATTTTGACTTGGCCACCAGTGTTCTGGGTTTGCTGCCTAGTTGACCAAAGCCCAGTGATCTCCATTGAGGATGGCCCAGCCTGTTCTCCACCAGAGAATCCATTTACTTCAGATTAAGGCAGGGTTTGGCCCAGTGTCCGACCTGTGAACATGCCGACCAGCTGTCCTTGCAGGCAAACAACACTCAGTGGGCAACGCTGAAAGCTTAACCACTCACAGAGGAAAGTACCCTTCAACCTGACATACCTGGGCCAAAGGGTTTCTTCTCATTAAAAGCCATTTGGAAGAAATGACAAGTACCCGCCTGCTGTGTCTGTCAATTTGATCCTCCTTGCCTGACCTCTTTTGTGTGTGGAAATTAAATTCCTAAATTAAACTTGGTGACGTGCCTCCAGCGGAGTTCTCTTTGCTCAGGAAAACAACAAGAACAAGGTACCTCAAGCCTTATCTATTCTTCGCTGAACACAAAACACCCTGCCATCTCCACACCTGTGTTTCTGCCTTGAGCTGAGCTCCACATAAATTTGTCCGCACTTGGAATGAATCAGAGGCTCAATTATTCTCAGGACTGATGAAATACTGCTTTGGGATTTGAAGTAAAATGTCAGATCGTCTCTTGGTTGAACTGATTTTAAATAGATTCTGACCTGGCCACAGTCATGCTCATGTTTGCTAGTACAAAACCATCATGGTGACCCCAATGACTAACAGATAATCTGATACAAATATAGCCCATCACTGCATTAATGAAAGGAGAGGATATTAAATATCTTGTGCGTTCAGCTGTTGCTTTTACAAAGACTAGCTTGCAATGGTAGCAATATCAGAATAATCTTTAATTCCTAGATCCCCATATTAAAAAGTAAGCAGTGTTAAGGACTGAAAGGAGAGCAGAAAAGGGAGGGAGTAGCAGTAAACAATGGGTTAAGACTTTAGCAGCATCTAACCTTGACAGCTGTGGAGAGAAAAAAAAACTGCACAGTGCAAAGCATTCCCTTGAGCCTCTTTTACCTAGCGTTGCTGTGGAGCTCCAGCTTCTTTAGGATGCAGGCCCAGCATATTGACTAGCCCATCATGCCTGTAAGACCCATTGGATTAGCTGGCCCTTTGAGCTCTGCCTCCCTCCACGAACCCTGCACTCAGCATAGACTGCAATGAGGGCTTTAGGTTGGACCTCTGCTGAGGTAAACACTCCAAAAATTGCGCTCGTCTTGCTCATTGATTTTTATCAACTAACACGCCTACTGTGGGCTAGTTACAGATAAAGCAGTGAAATTTTCTACCATTCAAGTTTGTTCTTTGTGATTCAGCCACGAACCCTTTTGCTTGTCCCTAGGCAAGGATAGAGCTGAATAGGATGAAAAAGGAGTTAAAGGCAGAGCAAGGAAAGAGAGAGAGACAGAGAGAGAGAGCGAGATGAAGGGTGGATGGAGATAATGGTTTCTCCAGCGGCACAGAATTGCGACAGACTGGGTGGAACAGCTTAGATCAATTGTTGCAATTGTGCTCGTTCGTGGGCGTGTTTAGGATTGTTTTGGCCTATCTGTGTGCTGTGAATAAAACCAGTAGGCTGTAGTTAATGGTGTGAAAAATGGCATCCATCGAAGTGCACAAGCAGCCTCCAAGAATAGCTACATCATTTCATTGTGTCAAAGCATACTGTATGCAAAGGGACAGCTTGCTCTCTATTAGGCCATCACACTGACTGTCTCTTTTACCAGGTGAGTATATTCATTTTTACCCAGAGTAGAGATGCACGTAAGGCGTAATGAGAAATACAAATTAATAATGTGATCTGACTTTGAAGAGATGATACATTTTCCTCCATTTCCGTAGTCCGTGTAAGTGCTCAGGGCAGCGTGGGCCAACCCACTCACCGGAGTAGCAGCTTAATCCAGCTACAATCTCTGGAACTGTGTTATACTGAGGGATCATCAGGAGGCTGTTTTATCCTTTCTTTTATTTTTAGCCGTAGTCTGTGATGCATCATAAATCAACCCAGTTTCGAATAAGATTGTTCAGATTTAACCAGCAGAAATAGCTGAACTGAGATGGCACACAACCGAGCATCTGTATCCTCTGGCCTTAAAAAACTTCAAAGCTTTTTAAGGTCTTTTTAGGAATTTCAAGTTTATGCACACAGTGTGTCCAACCTGACATAACGTTAAGCAGGTGCTCACAGATAACTTATAAGTTACGTTTTTAGTGCTATGAATATTCAACATTTATAGTAACTGAACCATGGAAAATGATATTGCATCTGGTAGTTTGTTCTGCGTGGTGAGAAAAGTTGCTGAATAACAGAATTATGTTTGGCCATTATTAATGGCTTGCTAGTTAATGTCAGCTGCTGAAAGAGTAGTAAAAATAGTTTACAGCATTTGGTATAGTGGAAAGGTTGTTATTTCCACAGTTATTTATTGTAAAATGCTACATCATGTGTCATTGGTCACTTTATTGTAGCACTCTAATGAATTGTGTTAAAACATGTCTAAAATTTGTCATAATTAAAACATATTATATAGATTAACACTGAGCATGACAACTTGTAGAATCAATGGGTCCTTATAGTTTGACACATTAAAAGTCTTTGTCATTTATTATGATGCCTTTGTATTATTATCTCAAAACACAAATGTCCAATGATTATATAAGGAAGTTGTCAGAGTTATACATTAGCATAGACTCTGGTCATTTATTACTAAGCTCATTTCCCCAAGCATAGTTTCTTTCTGTCCTGAAAAAACGGAGGACAAAATAAGGACACATCGCCACGGAAAACTCATTTCTAAGGTCTATAAATTTTGGCACAACATCTGCTAGGTTGTCCTGTCTTCACTTAGACTTGATTGTGTTGGAGTCCAGACAGCAAAACCGCAAATTAAAAATCTTCTCAACTTTGCAAAAATGTTTTTAATTATTTCAGCTGTATTGTTGCTAAAGCAATGTTACTATCAGACATGTCAACAGTATGTCTCTGAGGATTTGATAGTTACATATTTGGATACTTACATTTTCACATTGTGCTGAGAAAACTGTACAATGCTAAACAAGTAAAATTCTGTGGAAAAGTCGACAAGGAACTAACACCCTTCCCATTATTCAACAAAATTTTAGATAATGACATGAACTTGAGTAATAAAATTATTCTATTTTTAATAAGTAGTTACAACAGGGTACTTAGGTTACTATATTGAACAGTAATTATAAATTGTTTATTTTTCTGGCAGCAATGAGAGCAGCTGTGGTGTTTTTTTACAGAGCAATACAGCACCAATTTGCAACAGGTGCTCAGAAAAGAATTACTATAAATAAAACTGCTTTAACATCTGAAGTCATTTCAGCAACAAAATGAAATAGGATCTTCAAAAATGCTGACAGAAAAACACACATATGCTTTCTGATGTTTCAACAACACCTCAATTATTCTTCCTCTGAGTTAGTAGTTTAAAAGCCAGAAGTTAGTATTTCCAAAAGCTAGCCAGGAAGTTGACTGTTCTCGAAGGATATTTTTCCCCCAAATTAAGCTAGTGCTTACTCCCAGCCTGTGTAGTGCTCCCATGAAGCTCATAAATAAAATGGCAACTTTAAGGTTTTTGTTTGTCCAATGTTATAAACTGTTGAAATTTAAATTGGCGTAGCTTGTTGGGAGTAAGCACTGCCTTAGAACATGACTTTAGAGGGAACAAAGTCTAAGCTGTATAAGTATGTGCATGTAAATTGGTCTGTTGAGGTTGAAGTGTAACTTTGGCCTGGATTCATAACAACATTTGCGAATTTGACTTTAATTAATAAAAGTTGCAAGATTTTTTCAGTTTGTCTTCAATTTTGTAAATACTGCAGAGAACAGACACAACTGCAAGTTCTGGCAAATTAAGCAGGGATTGGTAGAATTTGCTTTAATTTCTCTGATTGCGAGATCTCAGACTCCTGGAGGGAATAATAGGCTAATACAGAGGTAATGCACCTTGCCATGTGAGCAACAAGACTCCAGAAATGCCAAAACATTAAATTCTCTTACTGGGATTTGTTTCTAATCCACCTAATTAATGCCAACTAGACAGAGATCCATTTAACATTTAAATGTCATTAATTTCTTCACTTTGTGAGGAGCCTGTCTGTCTGAATATCAAAGCAGGGTGTCTAAGCTTGGCCCAGGGTGTCCTAGTTAATCTACAATTAGTCTACTGACTTTAAGTGAGTCCGTACTTGTTTTGGGTATGGATATTGTTATCCTGCAGTAACGTGGCCACCTGAGTATTGCAGAGAAAGTGCTGGAGATATTAATCGTCAAGAAAACAGTGAATGCTTTAAACACTCATCATAGACAGCTGTACTAAACCCATGAATCACAACATGTTTAAATTTACATGGAAAACGAGCCAAGTAAAACATAGTGACACACAGAGCTGCATCAAGGTGTAGCACCTGTTCACTCAGGAAGCCTCTTTGCATGCTGGGAGTTGAGTGCATAAACGGGGAATAGGAGACTGTGACCAATGATTAGGCAGGTTCCTACATTTCTGGGGTTTTCTTTGCTTCAGATTATCATCCGGCTAGGTCATTTGGCTAGGTGGCTAGTTGTTGGCTTGCAAGTTAGATTTTCTTGGGGAAGATCCAAGGGGAAGACGTCTATCCAACATGGAGCAAGGTTTGTGTCACTAAGTGTTGGTGAAGCAGGTGTTGAGGCTGCAGGTTAATAAGTTGGCCATGATAAGGAGTTATACTTCCAGTATGAATTCAGCGGCGGTTGTGTTTCTAAACGAAGAATGCTTTTTGCTCAGCTTATAAGTGACCTTTGCCATAATGTTTGTACATGTTTCACCACAGTCACTGTGATTTCCCGTAAAGGGCAGCACCTTAACAATCTCTGAGTCTAAGATGTAAAACCACAAAATGTAACCCTGTTGAGCTTCTTCAAAGACAGCTCTCCATGTTTCTGGAATCTCCATCTCTCTTTTTCTCTCATTTCCGTGCCACTGGCAGCACACACTCTGCCAGTGGCACGGCATGGATGGCTGCCACCACTCTCACTGTCAATAGCATGACAACGCACCACCTAATGCAGGGCAGGGTAAGATGAAAGAGGCACAGCAGAGAGGACAAGCTAATTATTCAGACACACAGCTAAGAGCAGATGGGGACAGAACATGTCAACAAACTGTTTGGGTGATTAATATTTTTTGTCATCTGCGCAGTCACCTGTGCAGTTGGCAGCTTATGGCCAAGATGATGAAGCCCAAGATTTCTGACTTTTATGCAAAGTAGACGATACAGCAAGGTCTACGAGGGTGAAAAATATAATTAGACTTTTTGGTCTGCTGTTATTCTCAAGGATATTAGGTGGGGATGGGACTGCAGGTTGATGTGGGCTGCGGCAGACCGTGTGCTGCAGGTTCTGATTAGAGAGAAAAATCCTAATTATGATTATGCAAAAAGCAGATTGGAAAAAAATTAATTTACTGATGAATTTACTGATGAACATGCATTAGCAAATTCCCAAGGTTAATAACCTTCTGGACTTTCTTCTTTGCTTCCAACATTGTCCCTGTATTTTTAGTGAAAATTATGATTTGGTCCATTTGCTATATACAGTATTCAGTAATTTATTATTTGAATTCCATAGATTCCTGATACCTTTACTGATATTAATAAATTATATTCTTTTTACATTTCCCTTTATTAGTATCCAATGTTGTCATGGGAAGGGTCCTCATGATCCTAGTTCATTTCCATGTAAAATATTAGATACTGTATGTGGACACACTGATTCGTGGCTACTTGCTTGCTTTACTCCAGTAAACACAGTCGTCAATGATCACAGGTGGGAGGCCTATTGGGAAGCTGCTTCTGTTGTCAAATGGCTGTATGATTATAAAGAGAGTGATCTGATCAAGGGTCTCAAAATGCTAACAGCCCAGGCATTACCATTAGCCTTCTTAGCTAGTTTTATAACCATGTACTGTATGACCATGCATCTGATAACACCAGTATTGAGTGATAAGATACATCACATAATAGTGGTGTTATCTTTATCTTATAGTGGGCTTTTTAACAAAAGCAATGGGAGAAACAGATCTGTAGAGATCTGAACGGACCCTCTTCATGTATGGGATGTATTAAAGAACATGCAAAGCTAGGCTGTTTTTTTTAGCATAGGAATAAATTAAGAGAAGCAGGACCTTTCTAACGTAATATTGATGCAACAAAGCAGTGATTAGTTGATTAATCAATTAGTCGACAGATTACTTGTTTAAGTAATTTTTCAAGCAAAAATGCCAAAGGCAATCTCAAATGTGAGAACTTGTTGATATTCCTTGTCTTACATTGCAGTAAACTGAATATTTTGGGGTTTTGGACTTTTGTTCGGACAAAAAAAGACATTAGATGACATCATCTTGAGCTGCAGGAAATTGTGGTGGGTATTGTTTTACTGTTTTTGGATGTTGTACAAACCAAATGAAAAAACAATTTATCAAAAAAAATTAATCTGTAATAAACATAATCGTTAGTTGCAGCCCTAAATACATTTCAGCATTTTACCCTGCAGTTTGTTTGATTTTAGGCCCTCCTAGAAAAAGTGTTCACTATGTGAGAGGCCTTATGGTTTCTGATGTATAGGTTGTTCTAAAGCCAACAGAGCAAAGGATGATCCTAAGAGCAATAATTCAGCCTCTAATTGTAACATTATTACAAGGTTACACAGGTCGACTGCATGATTTATTTTATTAATTTAAAGATACAGATCAACACAAAAAAAACATTTTAAAGACATATCCCATTGATTTTAGTGGTGGTTACCTTGACTCTGGCCATTGAAGCTTACAACTCAATAAGATCAAACATTCTAAAATTGATTGAAATTAATATGGTTTGATTGACTGACTTATTGTAAGTAGTGCATCCATTACTCTCCATAGCTGCCATACAAAAACACACAATACAATATATTTAATACAGCCTACGTAGTTACATAACTGATCATTAACCATGGTCATTTCTTCAGTGAATCCATTATGCAAGGCATGCTCATGTTCGTCTACACTGACTCACGTATACAGCCACAAGTAATGCACATGCATACAGTACATTCACTTCAACACAGCCAAATCCATATTAGCATGCTGTGTGTTAAGGAAAGTACGAAATAGCTGAAGAGTCTGACAAGTAAAGCCGCTCCACTGTCCTCAATTCAACTATGACTCACAGTTTTGTGGCTCCTAGTGAGTGCATCTGTGACTTGCCAAAAGCAAACTACGTGACTAATTGACCTAATGTTTACAGCCTGTCCTTGTTTGGCTTTAGAGCCAATGACATGGATTAGAAGAAGGAGGAAAGGAGAGATGAAGCAGAGGTGGAGCTGCGATGATGACCTCCACAGTGGCTATCAAGGTCATAGCTGGAATTATAACATCTAGAATCAGCTGTTCATGTTGGTAAAGAGGGCAGCTTGATGGAGTGGTTTGCCCACAGTCAGGACTTTCAGAGTCAGGTGAGGGTGAAGACACTCAGGTCATCCATTGTTGGGTTTGAGTGGGGAGGCTTTTGTCAGCACAAAACAAACAGGACAAGGGTATAGCACAGCAGGACATCCGATGTCCGTGGCAGTCTGTATAGGTGTCTGTGCGTGTAGAGAAAATATTTAGAGACCAAGAATCAAGAGATGATGTGGAGAAGGAGGAAGAGATGGAGGCAGGGTGAGAGAGAGGGGGAGAGATAAGGAGCCAGGGAAAGACAGAGAAAAAGAAAAGAGAGACAGACAAACAGAGAGAAGGCTTATCTCTTGGCCTGCAGACAACAGTTCTTTTTTCAGAGCTGGAGCCATGTGCACAGGGCCACGGGGGAAGTGTGTTCCTCTTCGGGGTGCCTGAGCCAGAGGGTCAGCAGTTCATCCCATAATTCTATGGCTGCATGTCAGTCGCAGATGCGCGACAATAAAAAAACTGGGTCTAGCTATTTAACACCTGTCATTTCTGCATCTGCACTGGGAGCTGACTAGAGCTGCTGTTAGTCAAAGCATATTTGCAAGAGTTCACAAAGGAGCACAAAAGATTTCTCTTTATCCATCTGTGCTTGTATTTTTTTTTTTTAGAACTGACTTATTTTTAACTGATGCCAGAATTTCATGAGTCCTTTGCCCCTGAGAAGCATCAGATCCATCTGTCTTGCGTCACTATTGCTTTGCAGAGTCATTTGTAACAACCAAAAATAGCTTTGGTCTACATTTAGTCAATGACATCTGCTATGACCTAAATGGAGGCAATATTAAATGGGCTGCGAGTAGCTAAATTTGTGGTGGCACACACTCTTTAAATGGATCTGTGTTTTCAGTTCTTTAGGTCTAAATTATAAAGAAAGTGAAAAAAAAAAATCACAAGTAACATCAAACAACCAAAAATGCCTTAAAGTCACAATACACCAACTGGAGAGCCTCTTGCTTTCTTAAGCTGATTTTCAGTTGATACAGAATATCAGGGCATAAGGTAATTTGGGTTGGCATCATTCAGAAATATAATCTAATGTAATATCGGTTAGGAAGAGAAAAAGATTTTTATATGATGGAGGGCTAAAGGTGCAGCATACAATGAAGACACAATTTTCCAGAAAGTACAAGAAGAACTAAATTAGTATTCAAATTGGATTTTGATTTTAAAACACAAGAGCATTTTTAAAAAGAGCACTTTTGGGGGCATTTATTGCAATATAAATGTTTTTACATGGAAAATTAGCATACAAAATGAAAAAATAATTCTTCATCCCACTGTGATTTTAAGGCATTTTCAAGGAACTGCAAGAAGTATTAAGAACACCCACCGAGATACAGGTTAAAATCAGCAACAACAACAACACAAAAAAAAAAAAATATATAGTATATATCTCACATAATAGTTTTTGTATTTTGATTGTTTTTGTATGTGTATACAACATGGTAAAAACAAAAAAAGATGGCTCAACACCAAGTTGACCCCACAAATCTGCCAAAGTAGTGCTTACCCCTCAGCAGGAGACGAGATAACTATTCTTGTTTTCTTAAATTGTAAACTGTCTGAATCTGAATATGTATGCCTGTTTACAGTGTCGCACTATTGTCAGTATACTTATGGTAACTAAATATCATTTTGGCAAGGTGTTTCAATAACTATTATTAATACATAATACTGTATGTTGGTATTAATTCATACTGTATTTAAAAGTAACACAAATCAGAGACCTATGTCTTCAACAAACAGATTCAAAGGGTCTTTTAATACAGGGATTAGCATTAGACAAACAACTAAATCTAAATAGCTCTTTTAAAGGTCCAGTGTGTAAAATTTAGTGGCATCTAGCGTTGAAATTGCAGTTTGCAACCATCTGAATACCGCTCGGATCATCCTCCCGTTCCAAACATGTAGAAGAAACTATGGTGGCCGCACAACTCGCGAAAAATGTGAAAGCCCCTATCTAGAGCCAGTAATTGGTTTGTCCGTTCTGGGCTACTGTAGAAACATGGCAACATGGCAACCTCTATGGAAGGGGACCTGCTCCCTATGTAGATAAAAACGGCTTATTCTAAGGTAACAAAAACACAATGATTCTTATTTTCAGGCGATTATACACTAATGAAAACATTCTTATAAATATTATATTCCATTTTTGCCAATAGCTCTTCCTAAATGTTCCACACTGAACCTTTAAAACTGGCCTATATTTTCAATGATTGTCTCTCAACAATCTATATGAATAAACAAAACAGATTTTCAAGTCAAACTCCTTAATTATGAATGTGAATACACCTCATATTTACGTGGTCAAAAATATGGATTGCTGCTTTAAACATAACACAACATGAACACACAGCAGTCTGGTTAGGCGACATGCACACTCTTTATGGAGAATTATGCGTTGTGAGACATAATAAAATTCCCAAATCAATTAAGGAAACTCTTGGCAAGCCTGTGAGCTACAGCCATATTTCCCCACATTTTGTATGTAAATGAAAACCTAATTTCCCTACTTATCATACCACTTTGCTCAGATCAATGTACCCTCTCTTTCTGCTTGGGAGCAAGTCCCACAGTGCTTTGTATCCACAGCTAAGTTGCCATTATGTTGCCCCACTTTGATTCTTCCAAAAAAAGGGATCTCATCCTTGCAGAGCTTCATTTCCTTTTAGTCAAAGCTGTTCCTACTGATTGTTTTAGAACTTCAGACAAAGTGTTGAATAGAAATTTAATAACTAAAGATAAACCATTTTTGACATTTAATGCTACTTTTTTTGTCATTGAAGTTAGAAAAAAATAGTGTGCTCTCATCAGCGGAGTCGTGTGTCTCTCTAAAGGAATAACATTAAACGAGTGAGATACATGCAAGAGACTCTAGTTTCAAAACTTTTTCTTAGTACTCTGCTTTGACACAAGCAGGAGACAGTGTGACCTTTGCACATGACATAGCTGTGAATGTAATTCTCACACAAAGCTCTCCAGCTCAACTAATTGATGCCTGCAGCAAAAAGGCAAAGAAATCTGTTGCTTTGACACGCCCATGTGAAGGCTTAGTGGCACTCCTGGACGAGTGCACTTCTGGGAATTTGCAGTCGGTCAAACGCCCTCTCCTCTGCTTGAGCAGATGCAGCCCATCCGGACACCTGGAGGAGAGTGACACTATTACCTCTCCCTCAGTCTGATTGCATGGACATAACATTGGCAGTTGGGAAACTGTTCTGAAGCCAAATTCTGCAGGAGCGGTAGCAGGGGCTTGATGCTCTGAAATTCATTCTGACAGTCCCTGCCTGATTGACAGACTGATAAAGGTTGACTGTGGCCTCTACTCGCTGCAGGTAGACGGGCCGTTTGTCCCGCCTCCACGGGGCTCCAGGGAGCTTAGCTTTAGGGTTGGAAAGTGGAAAACAGCTCAGGAAACATTTAATGTTGGATTTGAATCTGGCTGTAACTGTTGGTGGTCAGGCAATTAGATATACACAGTGCAAAACACAGCCCCATGCTGTTCTCAACCCACTCCTGCCTGCCTGCCTGCCTCAGCACTATACATATGTATGAGTGTGAGCTCGGGAAGAGAGGAGTAGTAAACCACCCATAAGCCATAACTATTTTTATTTTTGAATACAGGTTGTCTCAGTGTGTTTGTAGAGCTAGTGTTTCCCATCACTGACATGCTCTGAGTCATGTTTAACCAATAAATGTCATATTAATTAAGATTTAATATAATATAGATTAAGTTTTATTGGCTTAATAGCTGAATCCCTTTGTTCTCTTTCCAAGGTCACCTGACCTGCCGTGCTGTTTGCTGCCATGGTTGCAGTCTGAGTAATGAAATTAAACCTGCTTTTATGCTCTAAAACAAAGAAAAAAAGGGGTAACAAAGATCAATAAATGCTACTTTCACTTTAGAAATATGTTGGGCTTGTTTTTTTTTTATCAGTGAGACTAGTGGAGGCACGATATTGATCTCTGATCCTAGGACACCAGTGAATATCCTGGAGGAATAAACTTTTGTTGCTTAAACTTAACTTTTGTCAACATCTAACGTATCAAAACACAGTCGTATCTGGGGTTTTGCACACCAAGATCTGGTGTAACCAAGCCTTGAACAAACAAACAATTCAATAAATAATGTTCGAGCACTGCAATGTTAACAGCTTTGCATTGTAATGAGGTGTGCAGAGGTAAATCTGCATACCACCGTATTATCTTAGAATGACTGGTTTCAAATGCTCTGGATACTAAATTCTCTGATCCATGAAGATTCATAAATTGGATTTTATTTTCCACTCGTGTACATCTCTCAATATGCATGTCCTTTATCTTGGAGTGACAAATGGAAAAGCGGCAGATAATTTCAGCCTGACCATCTTTAAAAATAAAAAAGGAAAGGAAAGAAAGAGAAAACAAACAGTTGAAGGTTTCTTCGGGTATCAACTCTTTGAGGGGCATTGAGCCATTAAAGGCGAAAATAAGCATCAAGGAAGGAAGGAAAAAGGAGCGCTGGCACCACTAACAACATCGTCACTCAGCCCACCCACCCACTTCTTACCCTCCTTTCGCACCACATTGTCAAAATAACCGTCAAAAGTGTTTCATGCCTCAGAACAGCTGGAGAAAATGTTGAACTCTGTGGGAGGTGCTGTGCAGACAATATAGAAAGAAACAATCTCGCATAACTGTTCAATTTTGAAATATCATTCATTTGATAAACGGCGCACCACTGCAAGCATTAGCAACTCTTAGCAGTGAGACTCCATTTTGAAGCGGTGGTGAATTTTTCTGACGACAACCCTGCTGTAAACTTTTGCGACAGCCAGTGGCTGTATTTTTCATCCATTTTATACTTTATTGGATTTCCTTCCTTTATCTGCTATTGCTGTATTTAGTGTTGATGATTTCCAATGAGAGAGGAAAAATAGTCCATCGGATTCTCTTAATTCACCGCACACACTCTGCCCCTGTCATTTAATTGATAGATGCATGCTCTTTCTTTTTTCACTCTCTCCCGCTCCTCACAAAGCTATCCATTTATTGCCACTTTCATTACTCGGAGCAGAACGGTGCGTTTTTGAGATCAGTGCTGGGTATCTGGAGGCTAATGAATTGGGTGGACTGCAGTGATTGCAGGAGCACCTGCCTTTATCTGAGGACACTTAGTGACATGTTCAGTGACAATAGAGAGATGAGGAACTAAAAGCTACAGCTGCCTGACATATTTCATAGCAGACACATGAATCCCTTTTTTCCCCTGCATTTATCCCCATTTATTCCTTCATTAGAGGCCAACTCTTAATTGTATAGCTAGAGATGGACGGCATCTTAATATCAACTCCACATATGAGAGCACTTCAGATACATGTTTGTTTCCATGTTTATTTATACCACTGATTAAAGTGCCTCCCTAATGGCATGAGAGAGTAAGTATTATTGATGTGCCATCTCTGAGCTGGATCCTAGCAATACAGTAGCAGTGCTGGTGTAAGTGTGGGCCCAAAGCACCCTGCCAGCAGTCATTAGAAGCACCCAATCAGGCCCAGGCATAGGACTGTGGCTCAAGTGCCAGAATTGTGGCCAGAGGCAAAAAAAAAACACAAACATTGGTCCTCCAGCAAGTACAGGAGCAGTTCAGGTCTGCTCAGAGTTGGAAGGGTGAGTCCAGTTCCTTATTTTTTATTGGTTAAATTTAGACCAGTGTCCTACGCTGCAGATAGAATACTAATCAGGCCAGTGTGAAGCCAAAGAGAGAGCAGCAAGAGACTTCCTCCATTTCTACTGCATTAAAGCTTTCAGGCTTTCAGGACACTGTACTACTGGAGTAACCTTAGCCATAAGTTTAACTATAGCCCAAAAATATATTGACTACTTCTCACACAATTATGAGCAGCATTTGAAATGCCCAAGGCATTTTAGTGACACATTAAAGTCACTTAATGGGACGGCAATTTTCACCACTGGACTATCCAAATAAAGTGTGTACCATTAAATGAATATTTCATGTGCATTTTGATGGGATCTATCTGCAAACATTACCTATTATTTATTGTCCTGCTCACATACTCCATATATCCTTCCATTTTGCATTAGAGTGAATGCTTGTGCCCAATCAGTCATTTGTTTGACTATATAAATTATTAAGTACGTACAGTATATTCACATACATAATTAAAAAGTTTTAGTTGCAGATGGAAAATCAGCATTTTGTGTGTTTCTCAATCGATCATATTTCAGAATATAAATATTGTAAATATTGGAATAGGTTTTATTCCAATATTTACAAACATTGCTGATACAGACAACATTTTTACAACATTCTAAACTGTAGTTGTGATCTGGTAGCTGTTATATTGTCAATCAAATATAGCATGTTCTAATCTTTGATTTTTAATAACATACAGCGACATATGGATAATTCATGCTCCTTTAAGTGCTTGCATGGGAAGCCTTCCTGGCGACTTATGCGGGAGCATGTCCGTGAGACTTTTACTGCTCGTTTCTGACCAACATTTCTGTTCAACATCGATAACACAGCTCTACTCCAAAGATTACAGGAAAAGCTAGAGTAACATTTGTGGCTGACCGAGCACACCAACCCCCATCTTGCTCAGTCTCCTTTTTTTTTTTTTTTTTGCTCTGGAAATGAGAGCAGATGCCAAATGAAACCACTAAGCAGAGCAGTACTGAAATAAGAAATAGCTGTAACCGGGACACACTGGGTGAATATTTAGAGCAATGTACATATTTTAGCATGCCATTTCATGTCATTCCAGGTCAAAGCGGATCTCGCCTGTGCCTGGGCTGATTTGACTCCGGGTTTGAGGGCACGTGTATGTAAAATCACAGTACAGTAGTGCCAAGTAAGCGCTGTTGACAATATGTGTTGTTTTTCTGAGAGATGGGGCATGGGTTACAACAAAGGGCATGGTCTCTGGCTCCTGCAGTCTCATTCTCCCAGTCTCTGTCTTTCTTTTTTATCACGCTCTTAGTCCTTGAACTCCCCTGAGTCAATAGAGACACTCCACTCTGGGGTCTAAAGTCAGGGGGCCAGGGAGTTGGTACCCACGTGTCAGCACAACATTTGCTTCGGCCTTGGAGAGAAAAAGAAGGGTTAGGAAGGTTAGAATAAGGGCGAGAAGAGGGAGCTAAAGACAGAGAAGGAGGGAGATTCAGGGTGCTTCATCATCTCCAGTGACAACTGCACACAGAGGCAAGCAAAGTACATGTCCACTTACAATCTGCAACCTTATCCAGCAGGCTGCCAGCTAGCGGTCACCTCGCAGACGTCTGGCCAAGCCCATCTATTAACCCAGAACAGCTGGCCACTTTCCAGCTTGAACGACTGCGCTTTTAATTGTGCTTGTGTTGGGGGGGGGCGAGTTGCGACAATTACATTTACATTTTGATCATTACCAAAGAGTCTCGCCTCACAGGATCACTGCTCATGAGACACAGTATGACAACAATCCATAGACTGAACACCTGCCATCGTTAAAATGTAATCATTTTTGGTGAGGAAAAAAAACCCATAAAAACATAAAATTATGTTTAGTTGTGTCTGTTTTTTTTTTGCTTTAATAACCTTGACCCCCACAAACACACCCACCCATCCACACACACACACACCCCAACTGCTGAATCCTGTTGATGCTGCAGAATGCGCCAGCATCAACATAATACAACAAAACTAATTTCCCTGTCTCCTGCTGTTCTTGAGTCCTGAGAAGATGAAAATATTCATTGCTGTTGTCCTGAACACAGCATAATCATCTAGGATTTATGCTTCTAGCTTGTATCAAATTAATTGTGCATGGAGTGAGGAGGGTCGAGAGAATCACTCATAGCAATGGATTTCACCATGTCATCACACAGTTGCATAAAGGAAAACTATATTCCTTGTTTTCTTCTTTTTCATCCCCAGCAAAGTCCACACAGCTGCTGCCTCCGAATACAAAATGCAGTGCACAGATATGGCGCGGCATTACATATTAGCTAATTTTCAGGCTTGTCAGCATGGTGTGGAGAGAGATGGTATGCACAGCCTTTACATTAAAATGGCTATGCAAGCCAACATATGATGAGACTACTGCTTTAGGATTATCCCATGGCTTTAAAGTCTTTGTTGGTGCAGTGGTTACTTCTGCCTGAACACCCAAGTCATGAGGTGAAACTTGTCAGGAATTATTAATGGAAGTCTACCTTTTCTAATGGATAGTGAAAACTCTTAGAAAATACTCAGAAAATCTGTGATGTTACTCATACGTGTCAAAAAGTATGTTATGAAGCCTGGAGTGTGGTTTATCATGATCGCCACTGTTGTCAGGGCCAAGAAAAATCTAAATTTGGTCCACGGCACAGAGCCTGAGTGCACCTGAGGTGGGTTGAGGTTTTCTTATTGACTTCGATACCATCTAATTTGTTTTGGAGCAAGCCTCTACAGAATAAAAGAACTGCATCATAAAGCACTTCCACACTGGATTCAACATTTAGCTATGGTGCTGAACGCTTGAGCAAATCCTTTGAAACACTCTCTGTCCTCTTTGTGAATTATTATTATCAGAGTTATTATTATCACCCTCTTTCCATGAATTCCGTTTATATTTTAGTTGCGCTCATTTATTGTCATATAGATAGAACTTTTGTCTCGATTAAAAGAGTGTGATGGAGCCAATGGTGATTCAGTGCATTTCTAGAGCGCTATTACTAAAGCTGATGATGAACAATGTCTTAACACAGTTCATAAGTTTGAATATGTGAGGCAAATAATTCATTGCTCTGACATGATAACAGCTTCTAACCTTAATTAAAGGGATGAGATGGTTTTGTAAGCATGCATGATCTTCACATTGGAGCTGTTCTGTAAAAGTATAATGTTCTATTGTTGGTCAGGGGTAGAGCTGCCTTTGAGGAGCTGCAGATTCAGTAGGATTCTCAAAGGTATTAGATAAGAAAAGGCATATGAGGTGTAATTTGTCATTGTTTTCCTCTTCTAGATTGTTAAAAAAACTGAATCAGCAAGCTTTCAATTGAAAACTGACAATTGAAAATGTCCATTTTACCACCTCAAATTAGACATGTTTAATAATTTGCACTGGTGATATCAGGCAAGCTGTGTTAAGGAACACATGTTCACTGCAGTTTTTAGTATTTGGACCCTGAGGGAGCGGAGACTCTAGGTTGGTGTCAACCTAGAAAGGCCCTGAATTTGAACAACAAAATCACCAACCTCCAGAACAACACACATAAGCGTCTTCTGATCTGAAGCCCCTTACGACAGGATGACTGTTTGTCAGTGTCTTCCAAAACTGTTTTATGATCTGGCAACGCTGTAGCAAGGTTTGGTTAGGTTTAAGCACAAACACAACTTGGTTAGGGAAAGTCCACTGTAAAAGTACTTTGTTAAGGTTATAAAAACATCTTGGTTTTGGTTAAAACAACTACTTCATTAAGGTTAGGAGTCCCTTGTCATTACAGTTACAATAATAACCACATGGTTGAGGTTACAGAATGATCAAGTTAAAAGAAAGCCGTGTTGACTGGCCGCAGGAAATGGGAAACGAACAGCGCTCTCTCGTGTTAAAGTCTAACGTTTTGTTGAGCCATTCGGACAAGGGTCATAATTAGAACGGCCGCTTAAGGGCTTTTCACTTGCACCTAAACATATGTTGTTTTGGGACATTTGCTGAATGGGAGGACAGTCTCATACTACAGTATGTTCTCCATCTTGCTCTCAGGCTTACTGGGAAAGCAACAGGGTTAAAATGTTCAAACTACTCAGATTTGTTGTGCGTCTTTGAAACTATCATGACTGTCGTGATCGCCTCATAAACTTGCACTATATTGACTGTGCACAGGTCAAGACATATCATGATGTCACATGTGAAAGTAAAGCCAGTGCCACAACAGCAGCGCCCCATGATAACAAGAATGACCAACTCATCATAAAGGATTGGACAGTGTAGAAATAAAAGAGTGGAAATAGAAAACTGTGCCACATTCGTAAGCCCAGAAAAAGGGAGGGGTTGACAGTACACCCTGTAAATCCATTTGGTTTTTCAGACATGGAAGGAGAACGGAACTGACAATAGCTTGAGGGGCCAGTGCTCCATGGAGTGAATACCAGAGCGGAGGAGAGGAAAAATAAATAAAGAATGTGTCACCTAGTGGGAGGAGGCACCGAGGCAGGATCTGTCAGAACTCTGCTGCTGTCTGCAGATTAGATCTGGGGCTATTTAAAGAGGGAGAGCACGCCAAAGCCCCCAACGCCAGTGTCCACACTGCACCCGCTGCCACTCTGACATCACTGGCAGCCATCACCTTGTGACAAAAAAAACATGAAGCATAAATGATGGCTACAAAGGAGGTGTGGAGGGGGGGCATTTGCCTCTGCCGTGACTGACCTGATCACGTTGCACATTCTCTGCATCTGTGTAGATTCACCGCATAAAAGCCAAGGTCACACGAGAGGGAATTTGCCTGATGATGTCAGAGATGCACTCATGGCTGCAGTACACGTTTGTAAGGGTTATTGTTGGCCTATAAATAAAACTCTATAACCCTGAGGTTAGACGTACGAGCTGCCATCAGAATAATCACTGTTTCCCATCAGGATCAAAGTGGCATGAGCCAGCCTGGCAGTCAGACTGACTTGGTGTTTGCTGTAAATGTATCTGTTGCGCGCATACGACAGTGTGTTTTTATTTGAGAGGGAAAAAAAGAGCTAGTGATTGATGCATGCGTTTGCGTGGGTGTATGAGTATCTGCCAGAAGATATGAGATTGGCTGTGTGTACAGGAGTGTGTGCGCATATACTGTAGTTTTGTGGGTGCCTATTGTGGGTGTGTGTTCTTGCATGAGTGCATGTTGTTTGTTTTCTGTCCTCTCGCAGTAGATTGATTAGGTAGAATGCTGTTGGCGAGGCCCCCGCTGTGTGTTTGGTCACATCACTTTGACTGTCGGTGATGTTTCTCTTCTCAAATAAAGCAACATTAGCCCAGTCATGTTTGCCTCCCAAACATGAGCCAAGGATGATGAAGCTATGTGCTCTACCAAACTGCAAGGCCTCATTTACCCCGTGATACCTTCTCCCTTTCCCGCTCCATCTCGCTCTTGCACTCCTGTCTCGCTCTCTTCCTCCAGGCTGCAGCAGACTAACCCTCTGCTACAGACTGAGTCATTCTGAGCCAGTCAGTTATCTCTCCATCCAGCCCTCAGATTTCCCCACTCCTTTTGTTGTCATCAATCAAAGCACGGCTGCCAGAGAGAGAGGGAGAAACCCTGAAAGGTGTCAAAACAGTGGCCAACTAAGGACCTGCACTTGTAGGTTGGCGCTGCATTTACGCATGGACACAGAATCCATGGATTATTAATGCAGCCCCTTTTCAAATGTTTCCAGGAACCTTGTAGAATGGTGTGTGAAAAGCGAGGAGCTTGCATCAGAAGGTGCCCTGGCAAACACTTGTTATTGCATCATGCAGACTTGCAAACAGGCACTACAGTAGGTTTTGAGGAGGCGATGTGCTGGCAGGCTGAGCATATAGGGGAGAGGGTCACGGAGAAACACAGGTTAAGACAAAGAAGCAAGGGAGGTTCAGTCGCAGAGATCCTCACAAATGTTGGCCACAGATGGCTCGATGAAGCGTCCGTACTATACCTCTACCTGCTAATTACATGCTGCGCCTGACTTCACAATTTCTCTTCCCTACCAATGCCAACTTTATTGAAAAGATGAATATGCTTTACATGGAATAATTTTTCTAACAAGGCAGCAGAGCACAATGTAGCAGACAAGAGGAAATCTGAAGGATGATGCATGTTACATTGGACTATATTTCTGGTCGGCCACCATGGACTTCCTATTTAGATCTACTATATGTGAGCTTGACAATCTAGATTCATCCATTCTGGAATTGCACTTATTTTTCTGTCACTGGGCAGACATTTGACAACTGGCTTTAGTTAAATGCAAATTAACTGAGTTAGATATTATATTTTTTGTGATTATGCATATTGAAGAAGGACACCGTTATCTGGTGGTGTGCCTTTGTCTGGACAACCACAACCCCTTCCCCTACATTGGGGACAAGAACTACCAAAAATTTGTCCAGAAAGTGGTGTAGCAATATTAATAGTGCACTAAAATACTGCCCTAGTTAAACAGAATATTTTCTCTCACATTGGTGAGATTTGTTTACCAGGCTCCTCTTGCCGGAAGGGCTTGTGTGAGTGAGGTAGCGCTTCTCCACACACCACCATGTTTCCCTGCCAACTCTGCAACCTATAATTATCAAGAGACACACACATACACACACACACACACACACACACACACACACACACACACACACACACACACATCAGAACGCAAATCAAGAGAATTGTTGGGAGGAAAATATGTTGTGGAATTGCTCTGAGGGGAACATATATGTATTCTCTGCAGGCAAGTAATCAATATGTTTTTGAGCTTATGAGTAATATTTCAATATGTAATTAAAGGAGCTGATCCATGCACTTTGACTAATTGTTCTTGCTATGAGATAGCTGATGAAATCCATCCAAAAAGAGAGAGAGAAAGAGAAAGCAGCTTCTTAATGGGGAACCGTGCCAGCACATCTGGATTTTGATGACTAATTTCACATTCAAAGGCTGTATTTTACATTGGAATTACCGCCCAGTGACCTGAAAAAAATGTAGCAATTGTACCTTTTCCTAATCCTAACCAAGTGGTTTTTGTGCCTAAACCAAACCAGACTTTAACCACAGCATTTGAAACTTACATATTGCACATATCTGTGGTTTGCAGAAACGTGCAATTGTTACATTTTAATCTGGCGTTTGGGCTGGGAATTATGTTAAAGTTCAGTCCTGCTCTGAGAGGATAAAATCCTGGATCAGGGGCGACGTGCAAGCCAAAATTCTGGGGGGGCACAATTAGAGCGGGGGCATGGGGGTCATTGCCTTTCTTGCAATTTTCTGCAATTTGACAACACCTATGTATTCAAACACTTTGGGGGGCTAAATCAGCTTTTGTAGCTCAGTAATCTTCCACTTTATATTAGGGTAAATACTTTGACTTTCATGTCAATTATTTGTGCTGGTATGGTTATTGAAATTGACACTTACAGTATTCCCTCACTTCTACACTAGCTTCTACACTGCTGCCACTTTTCTTGAAAAACAGCTAAATCTTGTCTGCTTCAGGGGCATAAATTCACATAAAAAGACTATATCCACAATGCAAATTATTTTAGAGAACATAGATAATAAAGCCACAGATGAAAGAAACATGCCAACATGGTGATAGCTGCATTTTCTAACACAATGCATACATAGGAAGCAGCATGAGTAAAGATGCTCCATTTCCATTAAAAGTTAAGACTGAGCAGTAGTAACCTATTTTCCAAACTGCTCAGCATCCTCGAAAGATCCATCATCAACACTAGCCTGAGTACATATAACCTGTAACCGCACCTACACACACACTGATATAACTACAGAGAGAGAGAGAGGTGGGAAGCAATAATAGCCAAGGATGTTCATGCATTGCAATGAATTTCTTGCATTTCATTTTCACATGTTTGAAAAAGGGATTGATGCTCTACTAACCACTTCACCAACACACCATTAAGCTGTAGCCTCCTCCTGCATTGGTGCACAACAGAGCGCTGTCTGCGTGCATATCTGCTGTTGCGATCCGATTTCATCCTGCAACTTTTGGAAAAAAACAATACCATAGAGAAAGGAGGTGTGTGACTTTTTGAGGTACGATCTATGACATAATTAGAATAATACGTTTGACTCATAATATAAAATGATCATAACTACATATTATAAAAAATAATCGTTACAAAATAAAATAAAAATATCAAAATCATATCTTGAAATGCTTGAATGGGCATGACGCGTCTGCCTTGGATTGAACATAAATGGAACGAGGATGTGTTAAATGCACAAATAAATAACGGAGAATTTGTGTTTGGATGCAAAGAGAACATCTATTGGTGAGGCAGTATTTTGTAGTCCTTGCTTGCTTAAGTTTAATTATATGTGACATTTTAGCATTTCAATCAAAAAAGTACATTGTATTGCTGTAAGGGTTCTTATAGCATTCAAAATATAGTCACTGTGGATCTTATGAAAATGCAACAAATGCTTGACTAGCTTGCAAGTGCACGTTGTGTGTTAGGGCTCTCAATATCATTCCAGCGCTGGGGAATGCTTGTTCAATAACATAAAATGATCAGATTTCAGCTTATTCCGCTCAGAGATAAGACACTAAATGCTTTATTGATAACTCTGATAGCTCACTGGTGGTTGATGGCTGACATCCCACATCATCACAAATTCTGCTCATATCAACCTGGAATACACAAAGATTAGATCACGCCCAATACACTCACCATCTGCCCCCGCCAGTCACTGCAGTAAGTTTCTGCCTCACACTCAGGTGCTTCATTCTATTTTATAGCTCATCTCACTACTTACTCATACACAGCCAAGCTAAAAATAGGCGAAGAGTTCAGATAATGACAAAGAAGGTCATTGCCAACCTCAATATCTCCGCAAGGTCTGGCAAGGAGCTGGCTGATTGTTCATTTCTATTGTAAGTGACGGCAAACTGTTAAGAAGACGTTATCCACACATTACGGGGAGATGTGTTGACATCTGTCACCCTGATGATTGATTGCCTGAAGGAGATTCTTCAGTTTGCTACATTTTGGTTGCTGTTTTACAAGATGCAATGTGTGGGTGGGTGGACAGGAGAGCGTCTATAAATAGAGAAGCCAGCGATGGTGAGGTAGTGATGGAGGCAGGTATGTGTGGCAGCCAGATGGTGCCTTGTGGGGAATGTCTCCCAGTGATTTTGTTTGCAAATAGGTCTCTGTAAAGTCGCCGGCTCCTCTCCTCCAACTTGCCTGCTGTTATAGGCAGAGCTTTAGGAACTGCCATATCTGATAAAGGTGCTGCAGACTCAAAGATGTCCTGCCGCTTGCCAGCAAGAGAGTGAAAGTGACGCACTGTGACAGGTTTTGTCACTCTGAGGCCACCGCCCTACAGATTGTCACAGATCGAAATGGTAGAACCCTGAAAGCAATGATAAAAAGAAGTAGGAGAGTGAGTCATGCCAATATCTGTGGCCTACTTCAACACGGTGGTGGGGATAGAGGGGAGAGCGCCATCAGTCAAGATCTTTGTTGTCACTTCCCATATCCGTATGGGTAGCTGTCATGACCCTTCGTGAGGGGTCTCACTGAAGATCGGGTGTTTGTAGTATATAAAGAGCTAATCATTAAGCAAAATTATGTTCTCAGCAACCTGCACAACACAACATTTAACAAAACTACCTAAAGGTATCCTAAAGTATTAGTATTGTCTTTAAAATCTAATCTTATTGAAATGTGATGACACAACTGTTTATTACACCTATTTTGTCTAACAATTTAGGTTGTATGATTTCATATCCAAATTACTGATAAATGGAATTGTCTGTTACCAAATGCCCGCACCAAAGAAATAATCTTCCCTTTGATTCTATAACCTTTAATCTTTCCACCTAAAAGTGGATGAGTTTGATGACGACTCGCATTTTGTCAGTCAAATTACTGCACTTTTTTTAAGCTGCATCATTGTACACTGAGAAATGCAGGAGCAACAGCATGGTAAACTTTACAAATCGAGTCTCAAAATGACCTCACCACAAAACTGTGATGGAAGTAGGGAAGGGTAACGGAAACAAAGGGCAGTGCGACTTGTGTCTGTTGGCTGCTCCGATACTCTCAGTTCCGGTTCTGACTGTCAATGAAGTCCACTAAACTACTTTTGAGCTATACACTGGTACAACTTCCTCTACTGCCGTCCAGTGTGACTGAGTGTTCGGTTGACAGCGCTGTCAGCAGCCCGGCAGGAGAGATGCTCCATGGTGCGCTAGGATTTTATAACTGAACTCTGTGTGGAACTAGTGTTTTCACAACACAGATGATGTCAAATGCAATAAAACGTGGGTCTTGCAGGTAAAACATGAGACTCATGTAAGCTTATATAGAAGTTTAGTGTGAGTTGGCTGTTCTGCAGCTGAACTTACACTAACTTGGCAGGGGAGTAGAGTCGATGTGTCGGATTAAAGTGGCGACTCTGAGTCGACTCTGAACACTGTGATTCGGGGACAGCAATAATGTGCACATGAACAATTCTATTATAATAAAAAATAGAAGAAGTCAAGACTCTCTTTATGTCATCAAGAGAGAAATCCTTGATCTGCTCCACTGAGTGAGTGCGAGTACGACATTGTGAACACAGTAACAGAAGCCAGGGTGATTTCACGGAGATATGGGCACATTTTCTGGTTCGTAACTGCTAGCACCACACCAGATAAAGCTCATTTGGGTGTAAAAGCTCAAACAAACATTTTACGAGTACACAAATTCAATCTCCAATTATTTTTAATAGAGCAGCTACAGGTTTTTATCTCTTGAAGTCTTCACTACTTAGGGTCCTCTTGTTGTCCTCCCATATGTAGCTCAAGAGAAACAGGCTCAGGATTAAATATATGTCTAAGATAAAAGGATTAATAACTTTTTTAATTCTTTTAAAGATCACAAATTTACTATGGAAGTTTATATTTAGTGAATGAAGTATGTCTTTATGAGGCAATATCCATTTTATGTTTTTATTTCTGGAATTGTTTTAAAGTTGAGTGCAACATAAAAAGTCAATAATGCCTTGGGATAATGCATCACTGTAAGTGGGACCCTATCATAGCATATCGGTTACCAGGGTAAGGTAAAATAGACTGCTTATTTTAAACAGCTCACTCCTCCAGACAGTGAGTCACAGTCACAGGCCTGAGGGCGAAAATGCTTTGTTGATGAAAGGTCAGAGGAGACCTGTTCAAGCTAACAGAGTGGCCACAAGTAAGTGCTTAATGCAGCAACAGTGTGAAAAGAGGCATCTAAGAATAAATATTGACCATCAAGCCTTGGAAGTGTGGAAGGCCTGCGACAGCAGTAATAAACTCCTGTTACCTAACTGCAAGATTAGGCCTTTCTAGGCTAATGATCACCACATTACTAAATAGGGGAATTACAGAATCTCAAGTTTGTTGTGACATGGAGATAACAGGTCAGTGTCAGTAAAAGATGGAGGTGATGTGCTTGCATGAAATGGTTTTTTTGGTACAAAAACTGTAGTACTTGCCTTAGAGAATTTTTTGAATGCCACAATGTATTATGCAACCTTGCTGCTGACCAGATGCATCTCTTCATGGTCACAGTCTTTCAGCAGGATAATGCACCATGTGACTAAGCGTGTATCATTTCAAGATTATTCCAGGTGAACAGGAAGGATGGGGACTGAAAGCCTGAATCTACCTCTATCTCAAGCCCTTACCGTACATCATCCTCTACTGACATGGTATGGTTCATGAGGAATAATGCTGCTGTAAACATTGGGAGAAGCTTTGTCTGAAAGTACAAAGCAAAGACAAAGAAGATGGAGCAGGAATGAAATAGTTATAGATAAATTCCTGGGGTCTACCACCGCCGCCATAAGCAGCTAAAGAGAAGGTTAAAATAAAAATAAATTGCATAAATGTTTTTTTCCCTAAGCCTCAATGTTTTCACTTCAGCATGGTAGATCCGGCTATATTTGGTGGGTAATGATATATGGGTTCACACAATAAAAGAAAATGGGAGCACGCTCCCATTAAGATAAGCGCTGCAGGCCAAAGAAACCTAGAAATGCCAGTGGCATATTGATTGCATGCCCTGTATTAATAGTAGGGTTAGCTGCTGCTCTCTCAGCTCAGACATTTCATCCAAAGCCGTGGCCCAACAACAATGAGCAGCAATAAAAACTAAACCCAAGTTTTAACCAAATGAAAAATGGTACAAGTGTTAAAAAGCTGAAAAAACAGCTGTAGTCCATTGAAATGCAAGGCAGGGCAAAGTCGATGGTGGAAACGTTTTTTGTTTTAGACCTGTGATTGAACTATTTTAGCTCAATGTTTGTTCAATGCCTAATAGTGTAGGTGCTCTAACATCCGTTATATTCTTTAAAAAATGCTATATAGCCAGTGTTGGTGGTTACTTGGTTATCATGTCGGTTACATGTTTTGCTGTCATTTATAATGTGTCAGAAAAAAGAAAAACAATACCTATCATTTCTCTAGGACAGATTGTTAGCTAGTGGATATTATGGGATATTTTGTTGTGGTGTTATGACACTTGTTCATTGTGACTCACTTTAACTGGCTAGATTTAAATTTGTAAGTAAATGTAGATGTGACTCACAGATGTAACAGCACATTGTTGTATGGTACCATGAAAATCCACAAGCAGCCAAAAATTAATCACTTGTTGCGGGTGTGATGATTAGTAATTAATATTGATTATTGATATAATCATCACATATATATTCCTAGGTGCCAGCTAATAAGCATCATCAACTATAAGCATGCTGATACAGAGACCAATAACAAAACAAGCCCATGAGCCCAGAGCATATTGATTAGCTTTCTGCCTGGTATAGGCAGGAACAGTTATTGTTTTCACAAGGGCTGTTTCAAGGTTAATTTACATTTCAGTGCAGGATTTAAACTTTTTGTTCTTGGCATGTTGTTGATGGATATGTCTTACTTCATCAGGGTATATGATTTCTGTGTGTGAACAAGTACAGATGCTACACAGTAAACCAGGGCAGTTGTAGAAAAGTTACAGCCGGGCACAGCAGATTCATGACTGATGTTTGAATGAAAGGAGGGACATGCTCACATAATTTATAATAACCTAATAAATTATTGCATATGGAGCAGAGCTGCAGATGTGGCCTATATGGTGAATAGTTTAGGTAACATGTGATGGCGTGTAAATGATGGTATTTGTGCTACTGCCAACAGCTATCTTCAAAGTCTGTCTTATTAGTACATTTTATGTACTGATTCACTGCACACTATAACATGTGTATATACATGTGTAATATATTTTGGTACATAATGCAGATGCTGTCCTCACCAGGAAACCAACAGCATTGGTTGTTCAAACGCTTAAAACAAAAATCTGTCCATGTTTTCCAAGTGACCTTTTGAGGTTATGTGAGTAATGACTGTCCTCTCTGGCTAGCAAAGACAGAAGTAGTGGCAGAAGTTGTTATACCTCCACAAAAAAGCTTAGGAAGACTATTTAGGTATGACCTATTTTGTTGTGTAGGACTGTGTTGCACAAAACGTAGTTCTGCTGATGCCTTTTAAAAACCTAAATTGATTTAACTTTGAACTGGCTTGAAGGTTTTACTATTTCCTTCAGTATAGTCAGAGTTTTCTAGCAGCTAATACCTTGCAACTATAGGTATGGCAGCTTAAGGCACTTCTCCGCTACATAGCAATGGTGGTTGCTGCTTGCTGAAGACAAACAGTGACAGTATGCACAGTTGACAGTGTGAAGCTGACGCTGAACTCGACACAAATTATGTCAATAAAGAAACCATCTGTAATGTTATGAACACACAGAGCAACAAAACACCCCCTTCGTTTACTTATCTAGAACTAGTGTGTCTAAGTGTTCGCAGCAACTGTGACTTGTTGACATAAGTGACGGTAATGTCAACAACTGAAAACAGTCTGGCACCTGTCATGGACGATACCTGAGTGATTAACACTAGGCTGCATGGCAGAGCAGTTTTACACATCCACATATCTGATCCTCCACCAGCAGACTGTATATTCACATCTTCCTTTTTTTATATTCACCACCAACAGAGCTGATAGATCTAAATGCAGAATCTTGTAGGGAAAACAGTAAAAACGTGTTCTCCTCTGATAAAACTGTAAGCCTTCGGGGTAGGTTTTTTTTTTTGCACCTTGGTGTGTTATTTCAGATTTTTGGGGGTGTGCAAATCCATTTACACCCCTGGAATTGTGAAATAACACCCAGTACTGCCGCATAGAAACTGTCATTAGGCGATATCATCTGTCCCCAGCCCAGGAAGACAGACAGTGATAGGAGCCATAAACAGGAATTTGGAAAGAAGGATTTTTTAATTACAAAAAGAGAGCAGGTGATAGCTTTTGCATGGTAACTCCAGACATGGATCATTTCTCACACAACCACCGTTGGCTGAAGGGAGTGGATACTGCAAAATATTTTGCTGAGTGTGTGTGTGTGTGTGTGTGTGTGTGTGTGTGTGGCAGGGCAGGGGGCAGTTTCATCCTCACTTCTGATAAAGGCACTGATGGCTGTGGGTGACTGCATATGAGTTATAACGTGTCTGTATGTGAGTGAGGTGCAAATCAACTGATGTTGTAAAGAAGTTTTATTGTAGGCTATATTTTTTAAAGATATGAATATGTTCCTCATAGATACAAAAGTGGAACAAAGCTGACAATGAGATCCTAAAAAGCTGCGTAAGTTAAATGTGAAAATAAGTTTGGATGAAGATTATTTTCCTGCCAATCAGTCTTTCGCCTGCTGCCTGGCTGTCTCCCCTGCCTCATGGCTGCCTGGCTGTCTCCCCTCCCTCATGTCCCTCTGTCCCTGCATCCATCCTTCATCTTTCTTATGTTCCGTCTTTGAAAAACTTGGAAACGGAGTTGTAATACAGGTGACATTATGACATTATGAGGACATAAATGTAAATCTTTGTGTTTGTGCCTGTCTATGGTTGCATGTGCCTGAGACCCACATTTTTGCCAGTATTTGTGCCATTTAACATCTCAATGAAGCCTAAAATGTGGACTTTAAGTTGGCTTTTCTAAACAAAATGTGTAAAAGCTGTTCACTTTGACAAAAAGTGATTAACAATTGAGAAAAAAAACAGATCTTGTCAATTGTAAATTGATTGACTATTTGAACTACTACTACTATTACTACTACTGCTGCTTTTATTGGTCAGTGCCTCTCCACAACAACATAGGGCAAATAAACAACCCAAACCCTAAGAAGCACTTAAAGCGATTAGTCCTACATAATAACTCAGTCTGTAATAAGACCTTAACATTTTGCTTGATTATATGCAGCATCTGATGCAAACAGGCTTTGACAGCCCAGAAAAATGATTTATATTATGCAGTGATATTTTTATGTACTAACATGTTTACAGCAGTTTTTAAGTGTCTATTTAATTCTATAGTAAGAATTATGTGAGGCATTGTTATTGTAACAAATCAACTTTAACTACAGTGAAAATCTTCATACATTGCTCACGCAACACAAAGTATTATTAGTCAGCACAAAATGGGATAGCCTTGTAGCTATGGAACTGTACTCTGTATCCTTTCTTTTCTCAAGTAGATTTGCTGCTTATCTGCTTACTGGTTTGGCCTGTAGACAAACTGGCAGGGTGAAGTGTCAGGGTGAAGGATTGACTGCTGGACTGGGCTGAGCTGGTTCCTGTAGAGTTGTATTCTCCTCTGCCAGAGAGATTCTCCCCTTTTTTCCAGTACGGGTCAACTACGTTTACCCTCCAACCCACCACACACACACACACACACATAAACACACACATATTTGCTGTGTTCTGACAAACTGCTATCACTTCAGACCTTCTACAGAAAAACACCATGTTGTTCATGAAAAATCTACTGAGTCATTAAAATGGGTCAGTGTGGCCTGGATGCACTCACATGCACACCTTTTTTCCTCGCATGTGGCCAGTGTGACCTGACAGTACTCAGGCCTAATCCGAGTGCTATCTCAGGGAAGCAGACAGACTGAGGAGCCCCGTAGCGTGGCACTACCATCTTTCTCTGGTCATTACCGGCGCTAGGCCTCTCAACACGGATAGAAGCAATGAAGGAGAACCTCAATAAATGATCAGTGTGCTCTGCCAGCACCAACGCATGCTGCATCTACTGCCTCCCTGTTTGTGGAAGACAGAGTTCCCATCTTCCTCCCTCACTGATTGTACAACCCATAACCTCTCCAGCATAATAGTATAAACCTTCCAAATTTGCCATACAGCAGGTGGATGAGTCGGCCCAGTCTAATGACCTTTGGCTAAGGAAGTGGTTGATTTCCCAGGTCTCAAGGACTGCAGAAGCCCACCTCTTCTAAAGCCCCAAAGGGATAAATAAGGCCCATTACGCAGTGAAGTTTGAAATGACGCTTTTGATTAGTGAGTTGTCAGGAGGTATTGGCCCTACACTCATCACAGCGTTGTTTAGCACTTTAAGGCCTCCATAAAGATGAGTGTTTTTTTGAGAAAAGATAAAAAAGCAGGGGGCATGTGCCTAATGAAGTCTTAGGCTTATAGCCCTTCTCATGACAGGATAATTACACCAAATGCTTCCAGCGAACACTTCAAAGGACACTTCTTCCCTGTGCCAACACCACGCAACCCATCTCACAAATCAAGATGGCCTGACCTAAATCAGGTCCCCCTGGCTTGTCTGCAATGTCTCCCGCCCACAAACCCACTGGACCTCTGCAGAGTCAACTGCATTAGAATCACCACCACACTCAATGTAACTGAGTAGTACAATAAGCATACAGGAATGAGTCTTTCTGACTCTGCTGCATAAACATATTGACAAGTTAGTCCCACAGTATGTAACAGGACATCACATGTAGCACTAATGAAGAGAGCAATATAATACAGTAGCAGAGTGGGCACTAAAATTAGGAAACATGCAAACACCTGTCGTCTGAGTCGCACCTTGCAGACCATCAGTTAAGGGGCCCCATCTTTTACATAGGTATGTTTTAAAGGGAGGATGAAGATACAATAAGTGCAGCGTGCATTCCTCTGAATAAGTTCACACAATTTGTGTCTATTTGGGAAATACGATTTGGGAAGCTCAACTGTAAAAATGTGCAGCCATATTAAAATGACACTTAAAATTGTCAACACAAAATCTATCTTTGTTTTACATGGAGTGAGCATGGCCCACCCTCTATCTGTAAGCTTGAAATGTGGCTGTAAGTAAGTTTTGGTCTTTGGTCTTAAAGAACGAATGCTATAGTCAGGTTGAAATCACAGGTGTTACAATGGATTTCAGTGGTTTCACGGCAGAAAGAAAGCATCAAAATGTCAATTTTCTGTCTCCTGGAGCATAATTAATTACTCTGCTGTCCATCCTGCTGTCCATCCATCCAGTATATTCTAAACATAAACATATTTTTTTACGAAATTGGTCTACATACTCTCCTCTGTTTCAATCTTCATACTTGACCTTGTTGAGATTACAAGCAGGCATGCGCATCAGTCAGAGCACCTGCCTCCTGCTTCACAAATCTCCACTGAGCTTTCATGTAATGTGACCCAAGCTTTCAAGCCCACAGTGCAGTGCAGACATTGCAACGTTCTGCATGTTGTTCACATACAGCTGGGTAATTTTAAGTACTTAACAAGAAATTCAAAATGCTCCAAAAATGCTGTTTCATCCAATAGTGAATACAATGTCAGGAAGAGATTACACATGTTTATGAGTCACTGGACAATTTTTCTAGGGAATCCAGTAAATATGTTCTTTCAGAGTAAGTCGGGGATGATAAATTAGCTTCTGGGGGATAAGATAAACCATATCACCACAATGTGTGACTTGGATGCTCCCCTCTTCACGTCTTGAGGAGAATTAAATTAAGGGGAAATAAGCATGGGGTACAGAGTAAGGAGGAACTGCAAAACTGCAGGAGCAAACTGCATTAAAACAATATTTGCGAACATTTTACTTACGAAGCCAGCGTGCGAGGCAATAGTGATAATTGCTGAGACTTCCTAACTGGCATAAACCGCTTCCAGCGCTGGAAGTGCTGCACAGGGGCAAGCTGGAAAGCTATTGTGACATGTTGAGAAAGAAATAACACTTAGATTTGTTTGAATGGCTCCGCTGAACACATTTTAGATTTTCCCATGAAAAAAGCAAAGCCATGCTCGACGCTAGATGCTGCATAATTAACAAACAAGCACTGCAAACTTCTCTCAGTCTACTCTGAAAATGACTCCTGGAAGAACGGGTGGCACAGAAACAGATGGAGAGAGGCCACTTGAACACAGCGTAATGAAGCGATCCACAGAAAATTCACTCATACAGCGCGCATTTCAAATGAACCCAGTGAGGGTGTTATGTCTAATTTATTTTGGTAACTCACACCTGATGTATTTTTTACATATGTACAGACTGCATTGCTACAGATGCCATATTTCAAAGCTGTTTTTATTTGCTGATAAATACTAGAATATGTAAGACGGCACAAACTTGGAAAACATGATATTCGGATCATTAGAAGCATGTTAAAGATGCACTTTTATATCATTTACGTATATAAGACTTGCAAAGGATGGCAATCTCCATCTGTTTACTAGACAGCTAACAAAAATCTTTTCATACAGAAAGTTATCAATGCACATCAAAACAAGCTATTCCCATCAAACATCTGTTTAAAGATCAACAGGGTGATTAGAACATGTGGTAAATATCCCCCTCCTCATCAGAGGCAATTTTACACCCAAATTTTCACATTTACTGATTTTGACCTCAGCCTGTATTTTTCAACAACACATTAAACATTAGTAGTGGAATAAGTTATTCCACTACTAATGTTCCAGTACATTTTCAATTAGCATTAACAGAGGACAGGCGCTCACTTGGGGGAAAAGAAACAGCTACCCACTCGCGATAAATAAATCATGATACCAGGTGGAGTTGAATATCAGAGAGAAGGACTCTTGTAATGACAGTGGACAGTACGGAATCTATTTCCCAAATCACTACTCCACCAGAGAAGAGGCCCTTCGGAGAGTTTTTACATTACTGACCATCACTCTGTGTTAGATTATCCTTGCCTGTCTTTTCCATCACTGTACCTTTCTGTCACAGACAAAGCTCCAAGTGCCCTCTTTCACTCTGACCCTCAATTACCCAGCCCAATCATCTCAGACAGGTGTTGAGGTACAGTAATAAACCCTCGCCTGATGCTGCCGAGGCAGCTTCTCTTTTAAATCACCTCTGAGAGCTCTGAAATGACTGAACTCTGTGTTGATCAGGTGTTGTGACCACAGTTGACTTGTGGCTGTCGGCTGATAGTGTGCAGTGAAAAAGAATAAATAATATTTACAATACCACTTATTGCTCTGTATGGACTGTATAAACAAGATCAGATGTGATTAGTGTTGGCTGGGCAATCCTGCTTAAAAAAACCCCAATGGGTTTATTGCTATAATCTGTGTGCTAATCATTCACACACAGAATTATAGATATTGTTATATTCATCATCATCGGTTTTAGTGGCTTCCACTAGACACCATTTACAATAAAGAAAGTAAGTTGTCAGAGGAGGCATTGAGAGAAAATTAAAGACTAAAGATAAACTCAAATCCCCAGCACTTATATCCACGCTTATACTATACATTACTGCCTAACTGTGTTGCAAATTGAGTCTTTTCAGTCACAAGGATATGCCATCACTGCATCATAAACTTTGTAGAGTAGCAGGGCCATAAAGTCCATGGGTGATACACAGCCTAACTCCAGAGCTTTATCACAGCTTAAAGCTGCATATCCAGACTTTAAGGAAACAAAAAAGTCAGAAATACTTAACAATATTTACCATAACTAGTATTTAAGCAATAGGCCTACATTTCAGGCATTGTTAGAAGCTATCATAACAACTTTCAGGATGATTTCAGTCAGTTTAAACATGCAACTGTGTGTAGTCCACCCACACAGGTGTTTTCAAATAATCTGGTTGATCAGACTCATGACCATTAAATGCTGATACAGTAAACATGAGCTGCTTATTACATAGGGAATGAGCACTGGATTAATTCTGTTTACTCAGACAATGTTTGGTTAATCTCTGTTTCTGTGGTTAAAATCTGCTGTTTCATTGTTGAACTAAGGAGCTACTATAGGATAATCTCAAAAAGACATGGTATTGGTATTTTCTTCACTGATGTGTAGATCTGATGGTGTTCCTCTGTAAAATGTTTCATTGTAAAGTCACATAACTACTTTTGCCTTCTATCTTTGACTCTTGTATATTTTCATAATGTGTTTCCTATTTTAAACACATTGGTAACATTGTTAATGACTGGATGCTGATGTGTTCATTCATCCTTTGTGCTAAAGCAGTCGGTTCCTCCAATTCACTCCGTAGGCTCCATCATCACACATTCTCTGACAGGAAGAAAAAGCAGTGTTCATTGTTGCTACACAGAGCATGTGCTGCATTGTGACCTAGAAAGAATCAGCAGAACCCTTCAAGCTGAGACACGTATCAAGTTAAATTAGCCTACATGCTGCAGGCAGGGGTCAGGCTAACCAGCGGTGGAAGCTGGCACAGCTTACCGTTAACACTCGGGAATTAATTTTAAAACGGAAAATAAACAGGCTCGTCATCCACTGCAGAGGAACAGCAACACACAGGTGATGTTGGGCAATTAGAAAGATTTATTTAAAATGACTTTCTGCTCATAGCAATAACTGCTAACCAACCAATAGTCTGTATTGGTGTCATGGCAAGCTTATGAAATATATTTGCCAGATAATTTCTTAACTCATTGATTAAATTAAGTCTCTCGCTCAACTTGTGTAATCAAGTACACAAAGCTATTCGGCGTCCTCTGGGCCTGAGAAATGTCTTACATTAACAACTCCACAAGTAAAAAGTTGGCAATTCACACAGCAAACAGGTTGAGTAATTTAAGGATTAAGGGATTCATACAGCCCAATTCCCTCCGGGCAGTCTGCCAATAGACAAGCACGGTCCAGGTACTCATAAGGCCTACGATGCCATAACTGGCAGTTATGCGGAGAAGCTCATTGACAGATGAGCCAATGCCATGCATGCAGCCATATACAGCCAGATTCCAATGAAGGCGATGTGACTTAACAGCATAAAATATCTCTGAGAAAAAGATTCAGGAGCTATATAGAATACAGTAGTGAGGAGAATAGCAGCATCGAGTCATCCCTCAAACTCTCTTTCTCTTAAATTTGTGGCTGATAATGTAAGTCAGTGTTCTTATTTTTAATTCAAGGATTTAGTGAGCAAATTTAATGTATGTTAGATTCAAATCATCATCTTGAGATATTTGCACAAGATCATCAAGCTCATGGATGTCAGTTGCCATGTTTGCAGTGGAGATCACCTGAGCTTTTGGTGAGCACATCAGCAGAACAATACCCTATTGCATTTAGTCTGAGACTCTTAATTTCTCTTTTACAGTTGGACTGAGAATGAAAAAGGATTTTAATTCTACGTGCAGAGATAAGACTTTGTGTTGTTGCTACAACCGTGATCATTTGTAGTCATAAGAGCCAGAAAGAAGCAAACACTGCAAATAATTATAGAGGTAGAAGAAAAAAGATCATATTCCACAAATCTCAGGGTAAAACTACACTTTCTTTGCGATTCAGCTGCAAATATGTTGCAAACTTATATGCGCATGTTATAAAAAATTTTTTGGAGTTCAAACCACTGGGCTTAATTGCTGAATGGTTTGGGGAAATATATCATTTACAAGCTGCGTGAATGCTGAGTGTTTTCATTTTACAATAGATTGTAGTTGAGAGCACAACATGCTGATTGAAGGTGCTAAAATGTCAAGTATAGAGGGGGCTTGGATTTTAGGTGTTGTCAGCAAACCAGTGTGATTTCAGCTGAAGTGCTTTCTATTCATCAAACACTCAACACTGTGGATGCTGATGACAGAAGCATGGAGGTTAATTTTGAGGTAACAATAAATGAAATGCTTTTACGAGATACATTCCCATGCAGTAGGTGAAAATTTGGGTTATTTTGTTTGACATGGGCATTACAATAGCACTGGAATTAAAATATACATCAATGTACAAGCATCAAAAGCACTGGATTGAGTGTTTGTGCCAAAAAGCTATATGTCTGTGTAGGTTCATCCTGGTAGCTACATTACAACATCAAGGCAAAATGAATCAGTCACTGGACTGAGGACGTACCGCTTTCACTACTCGTCTTATGAGGCAGTTCTTCTCTCTCAACTTCTCTCTTTCAGAGCTGAAGAAGCCTCTTTGATGAGTCGTGACACGTCTTCAATGCTACAACCTCATTCCAGTGGATATTTCATTTTGTCTTGATGTAGCATAAAGCTAATTTACAACACCTTTCCACAGGAAGCTTTGGCGGGAAATAAAAACAATTATAAAAACCATGAACAAACAATTATGGATTTATGGATGAAAAGTAGTGTAATGGCAAGCTGTAAAGGCAAACACCGATCTATTAGCAGCTGTGAAAAAATCTTAGCTTTTGTTAAACCCGTCTGATTTACCCGGGGGGTAAATCAGTGGGATGTAAAGCATCTGGAAATGTCATGTAATGTAGTATTGGGTAAACTGTCACAGAGATTTATATTAAAGTGAGCATCACAATTGGTACTTTTGGTTAAGTTTCTTCCACACTTTAACTTTTGTCATTAGAGTGAGTCTATTTATGTACTTTGTGTGAAAAGAAAGATCAGTATGTATTTTGCATTTGTAATGCTTCTAAAAGTACCGAAATATGAGTAATAATGAGCCCCCTGTGTACATTAAAGGGGCCCTGTGGAGTTTTCTTTTAAACAAGTTATTTTTACATTCAGTTACTCACCAAAAGGCATTGTGTGTATCCTTGAGGTCTAACAAACGTGTCGAGTGCATTTCCTTCCTCATAAAACATTTTCAAAGCTGATTTTTTAAGTACTGCAGTCCTGCATTGTTTGCGTCCATGTTTACCTACTTGCAGTCTTCTTCTTCCCTGCCTTTTCAGGCGCACTGCCGCATATCTTAGCATGTTACCGCCATCTGTTGATCAGTGGAATAGTGTGACACCATTGTTAAGACCTCGTGCAAAGTTTTAACTCAGGGAACCTTTAAGTAATGCAGTGGTGGAGCAAAGAGCACTTTGTTTTGCTGTGCTGCTAATGATGTTATCATGTAAAAATCACACCAGAAGTGCATGTGCTATGTGCTGTGTTGTTATGATGCATCCTAAACCACTTCAGAAGGTCTCAGATAGAGTTGTTTAGTCTTTACCTGCCACATGAATTGTACCTGGATAAAAATAAAAATGCCTTTTTACAATTGATAGCAGCTTTACTGTTATTGTCAAATGTGGACACTAAATTTACTTTATTAGACACTTAGGTGGAAACAAGACTAAAGAGTCTACAGCCATGCTAGCAGCTCTGTGGGGCTGTACTTACGCAAAGAAGTGTTTTAAGCTAAATGCTAAAATCGGCATGCTAACATGCTCACAATGACAATGCTAACATGCTGATGTTTTATAGGTACTATTTACCATGTTCACCATCTTAGTTTAGTGTGTTAGCGTACATAACATTTGCTAATTAGCACTAAACACAAAGTACAGCTGAGGCTCATGGGAATGTCATTAGTTTTGCAGGTAGTTTGTCATAAACCAAAGTACTTTGACACAATTCATCCTGAGGGGGACATGATTAGCTGTACCAGATTTCATGTCAATCCATCCAGTAGTTTCACTCAAATCACAAATGTCAACCTCATGGTGGCGCTAGAGGAAAAGTCAGCTCAGTAGGAGTCAACCTCTGTGAAACATGAATCTGTACAAAATTGCATGGCAATCCATCCAATAGTTGTTTAGATATTTAGTATAGTCTTAATATAGTCTGGACCAAAGTGGTGGACCACCTGACCAACAGACCGACATTGCCAGCCATAGAGCCATGCTGCTAACGTGGCTAAAAATAAATATATATAAAAATATATGGATCTGAATGATGTCTCTATTTCACTTTTGGCCCAAAATTTGCTTCTATACAGTATCTCATCAGCTCTCCCTCTCATGCTCTCCCTTTGTATTGCAGGTGGTGGGTCAGATCGATAAATTAACGTCAGACTTTGACTTTGACCTGGAGCCAGATGACTGGACGGTTGCCACAGCCAGCAGCACGTCCAGCAGTGAGAGAGGTTTGGGAGAGGCCTTCAGGCTGGACTTCCTCAATGCAGATGTGCTTTCTGATAGCTGGGAGTTCTGCAGCTACCTGGAGGCCGCTGGTGCCGCCACCCACAGACCTGGTGAGCAACCAGGAGATCCACGACCGGAGCTGGGCCGCGGGACCATCCCCACCCAGACGCAGACCCCCACCCCACCTCCCACCACTGCCTCGGTCTACTCCCAGATGAACGGCGGGCTGCCCATCCCCAATGGGCCCCGCATTATTACTCCGGATTCATCCAGCGAGGAGGCCAGCAGCTCCACGCACAGCCACAAGACTTCCCGTACCTCTGGCACAAGAGAAAGAGTCCGCTTCAGTGACAAAATTCTGTACCACGCATTGTGCTGTGATGATGACGAGGAGGAGGAGGAGCAAGAGGAACTACAGGAGGACAAGAGTGGCTGTGCTACACCAGATAGCGATAGTGAACCCAGTCACCTGTCAAGCTCAGTGACCCCCAAACGTTCTTCCTCTGAGCACTCACTCCTCTACAACTGTCTGGATCCTTCTTATGTTTCCTCGCCAGTGAAGGGGACGACGGGAGCTCACACACTACCCAGGAAAGGTCTCTTAAACCCCGGCTGCCGCAAAAAACTGTTAAGAAATAGCAGCACACAAACTGTCTCTGACAAGAGCACCCAAACTGTACTGCCCTATATTCCAACCAAACAGAAAACAAAGGACCACTGAGAAAGCCCTAAGTTTATCATAATTCTCATGAGGAGGACTTTGCATTATTTAATATTAAATACATAGCTCATAGATTAATACACAAATAAATTAATTACTAAATAAATAAATGATATATGGGAAATCACTCGACTACCTAAAGTTATTCTGAGGCTCAGGGAAAACACGATGAAATGAAGCAAAGCAGATCATTAAGATGAAAGTTACTGGTGGACCAAAAGGTTAGTGCCTGTTCTAATGCTAAAAAGATAAACTGAATGGATTCCCTATGTGTAATCATTTGAAACACTGAGAGATTATAAAAGCAATCATTTTTATTCTAGAACATTTTAAGGGGTCAAAATTGGAAGTGAAGTATGAGGAGGTCCTTTCCTTTCCTTATACAATAGTATAAGTCACAAAAAAAAAGAAAAAAATGCTTGTTCCTATCATGTGGATACAAAATGCTGCACATTCTGTACACTGAATCTGTATAAACATTGTCTTTTTTCATGTTCCAGTTATTTCAAATGTCAAGGGGATTGTTGTTTTCAGCGGGGTAATGTATCTAGATGCACATGTCAAGCCTCTTCCTCTCTTTGATGTCAACAAACAACTTTGAGCGAAGAGCAAGAAAACAACACTATTTACCTGCCCTTGATTTGATAAATCACTTCAATGTGATCTCATCTTGGTCTGCTGCAGAGGCTGAAACATAAGAGTGGCATCCAGAAAAACAGACACACACACATATATATATATATATATATATACACACACACATACATACATACATACATATAAAATAATTTGAGAATGTGCGATCCACAAAAGTGATATTTCCAGTATTTTCTCTTCATCTGTGCCTGGTTGTGATGTCATTAGACCTAGGATCCGATCCAAGCTAAATAGCAGTCTACAAAAAAGTGTTAAAAAGGTTTTGTCGCTCCATTCAGTTGCCCAGTGGGGAATTGAACTCAATCAAGCAGCATTTCATTCACAGGGCTAACGCCTATAGCCATTCCTGATCAATATGTTAGAGGGAGGTTGCAGTGAGGGGTCTCTCTGCTGAGCATGCATGCCACTCTCCTGGGATCGGTGAACAAAAACTCACAGTCAGACCTATTTACTTACACTGAGTGAAACAAAAATTAGAACTGTAGCCATAAAGAACTGACATTTCAAAAAATGTGCATCCAGGAGTGAGTGAGAAAGAGAAGAAAGAGAGAGTGCTCCTGTTCAAAGATTTATTTATTTTTTTTTAATACAGAGCAATAATCTACCCTGGGGAACAGCTTTGTGAGCCTGCTCCCCTGGTCCCCTCACCCTTACTTTCCTAATGTTGTGTTTTCCAGTTTGAAAAGAAAAAAGTAAAATGTCATAGTCTTAAAGAGGAAAATCCTTGCTTACTCCTATGAAGCTAACCTTTGTGCCTCTGATCACCCAACGTGGACTTAACCTTCCGCAGTAGGCAGAGATGGTCGTAGACTCTTATTCATTCACATACAGTAGAAAGATATTTTACTAATATATTTAATGCTTCTGTGTTTTGTAAGGGAGTTTCGTAAATGAATTTTCACAGTGATGCGGGCAGGGGAACACACTGTGAAATGTTCTAATCTTTATATGCAGTAACATTTATATAGCCATCTTGTCTTTACCTCGAAATCACAGGCGTTTTGTTGTTGAAACTACTTCTTATGTGACTACTTTATTCTTAGTGGAACCAACAAATTTATCATGAAAATATTTTAGTAAATTGTAGATAAGACCATTTCAGTCTGCAGAAATGAAATTATCTACAACTGGTCAAAGCAATATATTGGAATCAGCAACAACATAATTCTAGACTAATAAAGTATAAATGAAAAAATCATGTTACTGTAACCAGATAATTTAAATCTCCTTGCAATGCACATGGTAGTACAGATTTTACAATTTTGGAAAATTGACAAGAGCAATAATTGTTGAAAATGTGGCTCAAAATAAGCTTGGTTACTAGTCAATGAATTACATACTAATTCTGTTGAGAATTACCTAAGCAGTTTTCCAAGCACGCTGTATTTCTGTCATTCTCTGCTTCCATCACGGCTTGGGATGTGCCCAGTCTTCCACAACTGGCCACTGCAACACTGTAGATTATTAGGTGCTCTGGAGAAGCACATCCATAACAGCCCACCTCTTTGTTTGTGTGTTCATGTATAACAGTTATTGCATAGTGCACTGCTTAGGGGAATTACAGCTGTGCTGCTTAGGCAGCATCAAGCCTCAAGAGCCCGATATAAGGGAAGCCGAGTGAGCACTTTCACACCAGGCAGCTTGGTAGAAGCCATGCAAGCATCACTTAGCCTGAAGCAACATATACATGCATATACTGGAAGTAATTTGGTGACTTTTTTTCTGATGTTGTAACGTTTTCCTTTTGCCTTGCTCTGGCTCAGATAATCCTAAGTACCTGTGGAGAAATAGGCACTGAAGAGAGATCAATGTCTCCCCAAAGCATTGGCTGCCATTTTCCTGCCAGATTGGGGACCAACAGGTCATCACAGCCATTAGCATAAACAAACAAAGCTATGCTGCCACACAGGCAAGGCATCAATTACAGGAAAACAAACTAAGCCCTTATTGTGATGTCTATACACCAACCAGACATTACAATGTGAGGGAGATTTTTTTCCCCTTTTCCAGTCTCCAAAGATTGTATAAGTCATATCTGTGATGAAATCACCTCCTTCAAATATAGAGCTGTTTGGCACTGGTGCAGAATACATTATCATTGGGGACAGATTTGAGATATTTGGACAAAACATTAGCAACGTCTCTTTTGCCAACAGGCTCATTATTCATCTCTAATAGGGCAGAGCTTTGTCCTCGGTTCTCTGTAGGACAAGGATGGGAGGCATCCAAAGGTTATGAAAACCTGAGCACACTGATGCCAAATCATCTGCCTACCAGGAAGATCACTTTGTGATGCCACTACGTAGAAAACAGATGTGGTGTGTTTGTGTATGTGTGTCTCTTGTCTGTATATTTACTGTCTTTGTGCCTGCACATTGTGTGAGGAGATAAGTGATATTTTCTGAATTATACATCACCTCATGTTTAATTTCATATTTCACTGTCACAGCAATTAATGGAGATCAATACAAATAGATGCCGCACATCCCCCTGGAAGTCATTTGGCCAGACTTGTCCATAAGACAAGATTAAACAAAATCTCTTTTAGAAGGCTGCAAAGTGAGTCATGCCATCTGTGTTTTGACATCAGCGGTGGGCATGTATTAGTTCACATCCCTGATCAGTCCTCTAATCACTGCCAGCGGGACACTCTCTGTTGAGTGACTGACAAATAGCGTAGCGAAAACCCACTTTAAAAAGGTGATTATGACACAAACACAGAAGCATACGCCCCCAACCCCTTCAATACCCACCCTTGATAGATAATTACCATACTTCATTCTCACTACCCCTTGCCCCCATCAGTGAGCAGAGGAAAACAGATGACAGATCTCTGTTTTCTCTGTTGATTGGTAAGGGTCTATGAAACAGAGAGCTCAATGCAGCCTCACTGATTACTATGGATTAGCAAACGGCTGGGGCTACCTAAGGTTGATTTGTTTCATCTTTGTGCCATTTATATCCTGCCGCTACTAGAACAAACTATTTCTATTCCATCTCCCTCCCCCTCCTCCTTCCTGCAACCTCCTTTTACCACAAACCCCTTTCCATTCATGATAATGCTGGTCAGTCACTGCACATCTTCCACTGAGCTCACCAATAGAAGGGACAATAATTTAACATCTAAGCTTTGCCCAACAAGTAAAAACTTTTGTGTCATTGAGCAAAAATGTATGGTACCCAGATCACAGCTTGAACTCTATCAAATCAAAGTCAAGCTAAGCTGCTCACTGCTCCTGATGAGACAAGGTCAGCAGCAGCGGAACAATGTGTTGAACTTCAGCTGCACTGGACGGTTGGCACAGGGTTACATGGCACACCGTGTAGAGGACACCACCATTTTTAAGCATACATAGACACCGGTCACAATTGGCCACACAATCTATACGGCATCGTGCCCCGGCCAACTCAAGACCGACTCCCAGCACCTGAGGGATGGCCGGACAAGGCCACATCACCCATCAGTCACCATTTGATTGGGCCGGGGGAGTGATTAATGAAGAGCCATGCAAGAGCCGCAGATAAGATTAGACCTTCAAAAGGTGATGAAGGACAGGGCCTGTGGCTGCGAGTGGGGGGCCGGGCGGTTCCTGGGACAAAACACTGCCTTCAGATGACTTGGCACACAGTAATTAAAGTTAATGAGAACCCTGTCACTTTCACATACACCCTGGCATTGTGATTGAACAGTGTGTCAAGCAAAACAAAGAAATGTAATAGGAGGTGATAATTATTCTATGATAGGTCAAAGAGAAGGTAACCATACGGCCTTGATCAAATACAGCTACCAAATCATTTTGGTTGAGGAAACCTGGATTAGTGCAGTTCAGATAACAGACATAAAAAAGTACACAAACCTGACACTTTTCCATTCCTGTTCAAATTTTGTTGTACTGACTTTAATGTGGCAAACTGTCCTTGCCACCTATGAAAGGTAAAACAAATGTAGTGGCTAATACTAACTGCAGTCCTTAGCATATAAGCTTACCAGAAACACACTTCAGTACAATCACCATTCAAGAACCAGCGAGAAGCATATAAATCCTTCAACTGCTACATCCAGTAAAAAGGACATAAAGCAACAGATATATATAATTTTACGATGCAGTCCACTTGACAAAAAAATTGATCAGCACACCCAGGCTAAAGAGAGAAAGTTACCATTTTCATCACATTACCTGACTGATAATTGGAATATCTCCCAATGTGAACTTAAAATGTGGCATGACCGAGCAAGGCGTAATCATCGCCAAAGCAATTTCTGAGCGCAAGTGAAAATGAGAGACAGAGAAAGAAAATGATTGCAGTTGAAATGCTGTGAATCCTCAAATTGAACCACCAAAGAAATGTAACCTTGTTGCATACCACATTAAACTGCACACAAATGATGTGTGTAATGACATGCTCAGCTGAGTGAGGAATACATCAAGAGACAATTGAATCGGTCCAGAAAAATACACAATTACACTGAAACATCACTGACACAGACATCAGGAATGGGTGAAGCATGTTTCAGCATTATCAGAAAATATATATTACTAAGTTACTGGTGAGTTGTGAAAGGAAAGAGTCAAGTGGAGGAACCCGCTGTTAAATTAATTTGTATTTGAAAGGTGGACTGTGGAATATAAATGCAGCTCTGCGCTTGTACATCTAATTCTGACAATACATGGTAGAAGTCAAAGAAAAGCCAGCAGCTGTCTTTTCCAGACAGCTCAGGTTTGGCAGCCTGTCAGCATTTCCATGGCATTTTAAAGGTAAAGGCCAAGAAGGTAGGGAATTTCTGACAGTTTAGTAAGACCAACAAATAAGAGTTAAATGATAAGACAGGTGCAATGTCCAAGGCGAGTCCCCAAGTGCCCCTTATTTCACCTTACAAAGGGCCTTCCCCATTGCTCATATTTACTACTTTCTCTACAGTCTACACCCTAAACACTCACTCTCTTTCTCTCTGTGCCTCTCTCTCTCGCTTACATGCACACTCTCCTAAATTCACTCTTTCCTATGCACTTGTCTCCTCTGGCTGTAATGAGCTCTCCACTCTAGCCCAGGAGGCTGTGACTGAGTTCTTCATCAAACGCACAGCAATTCACAAGGTGCCAAGGACGGGTAAGAGTCATTCTTCTACAGCTCCACTATGAAACAGAAGGTAGAGGAATAAGCTGGAGTTCGGTTATGCCGCAGCAGTGGATGATTGTGCCATGGATTGGTTTCTGTCTTTTGGCGATTCTGGCAAAAATCAGACTGGATTTGTCTGTGTGTGTGTGTTTGTGTGTGTGTGTGTGTGTGTGGTGTGTGTGTGTGTGTGTGTGTGTGTGTGTGTGTGTGTGTGTGTGTGTGTGTGTGTGTGTGTGTGTGTGGGGGGACCTGAATGTTGTGTTACACTGCTGTGCATTTCCAGTACATTATAGAAGTGATCATTCTCAAATGACTGCAATTAGTCAAATGTCAGGCTCAGTTTGCGCTCTCACGGTGGCTTGCTGACAAAGTAGCTCAGAGGTATGTCAAAAGATTAATAGCTGTGGGATTTTATTAAGTCAGGTGCTCGAACGAAACATGAGGAATAAACACAAAATGAATTCAAACTTCAGCGCTTTCCTTTAAGTTTGGTCCATAATTAGGCACACAGGACAAAAATCTGTCAATAGGCTCAGGCATTGATCTGGTCCACATATACAGTAAGTCACACTTAACAGTTACAACAGACAACAGGTCTTTCCTAGTCATAATCGTACTTATTGAAAAAAAAGAATTTTCAGCAGCAAAAAGTAATGATAGAAAACAAATCACATCTGAAAAATATCTGTAAAATTTTTACAACATACTTTTCTACTTCAGGTTGCTGAAGCTTTCAATTTTTCATTCATCAGCCTATGAGTGCTGTCATTTTTTGGGAACTTATGAAGGAAGTCCCGACATACAGACGGGAGACAAATTAAAGGAAAAACCATGAACTGCCTTAGTATGGAGTCAGGCCACCACGAGCCTCCAGAGCAGCTTCAGTGCTCCTTGCCAAGTCTGTGGAACTCTACTGGAGGGATGAACAACATTCCTCCACAAGATATTCCCTCATTTAAATATACAACTTTTATTTAATCAGGTTATCTCATTGAGATCAAGATCTCTTTGCAAGAGAGACCTGAGTACAGCAGATAGAAAGAAAAACAAACATAGCCAGACATAACAAAAGGATATATAGCATCAGAGACATCACAGACAATCATTAAATAGATTTGAAGATAAAAGTTGATATTATATCATTTGGTGCTATGGAGATGGTGGTGGACAGCATTGTCTTACAACTTGGTCCAAAATCTTCCATAGGTGTTCAACAGGGTTGAGATCTGGGGTGTATTCCAGAAAGCGGGTTTAGTGAAAACTCTGAGTTTGTTAACCCTGAGATGAAGAAAACTCTGGGTTTTCCGTTCCAGAAAGAGAGGTAACTTAAACTCTGGGTCAGTTACCATGGTAACCGAGTCTGTGAACCTAACCTGCTCGCTGGCAGGTTTTCTTTAACAAACCCTGAGTTTCTCCCTATCTCTTCCCTCCTGCTGAGCCTGAAGCAGCTGTCGGACATGGAGTGTCCTTTACTTGTTTACCAGATCGATGTTGAAGCCGAATTAATTCGCTTAGCCTTACGTCGGGAGAGGATTTTGAGAGCCCGATTAGATGTGCTATCATTCCCTGATAACTACCTTATCGAACGTTACGGTTTTTCATCACACTATCATTTATGTGAACAACATACTCCGCCCTTACATCTCTAATATTACACACCGCGGACGTCCTCTCAGATCAGAGCAAATTCTTTGCGTTGCTGTTCATTTTTTTGCACTTAAACGCCTACTGCACATTTTAGTAGCGTTCCCTAGGCACAAAACTCTAAAGACCATCAAAGATGAATTCCACAGGATTGCAGGTGACTAATGTAGAAATCATTCTCCTCATGCTCCTTCACTTAATGAAGGAGACTATGTGAATAGGAAGCCTTTCCACAGCATTATTGTGCAGATATATTGACTACTGTCTTACAATAACAAAGACTACACATCACAATATAGTGCAACTAATATCTCTCATTCTCTGCACTGTCAAGATCATATGTGATGTAGCACAAATGATTACGAATGTTGAAGCCAAGTGGCCCAGCTCTGTGCATGATTCACAAATGTATCATGAGTGTACCCTGAGCAACAGATTTGCACATGGTTAGTAAAGCTTTAAACAAATATCATTCCCTCGTCTCCCTCTTTTAACACACTCAAAAATAATCCACTATATAATTACATAAGAGTTTGATGGCCACCTGCTTGGTGACAGAAGTACAGCCCTCTCTGTTGACCCTTTACCCTGACCCTGAGCCGGGCCCCCAACAGTGTTTCAATGTGGCCTACTGCAGGACTAGAGTCCGGGTTCAGATGACAATAGGCATGCTCAAACCCCAGTTCCAGGGCCTACACAGACTCAGGGTAACCCCAGAGAGGGCTTGACATTATTGTGGCATGTGTTGTTCTCCATAATATTGCCACAATTAGGAGGAGAGCAACACACTCCCGTACAAATGAATGACCCTGAAGAAGACCATTCCATCCACCCTGCAGATGACCAGGATGGAAGAGCTGTCCGAGCCATAATTTGCTGGAATCACTTCACAGATTAAGCTACAACCAGCAGTCAAATAAAGACAAATCATTTACATTTCATCTGGTCTTCTTTATTTCCTACACATACAAATGCAACTATTAGTATTTTTATATTGTTCTAGCAATTAACATAATTCACCTGTGACCATGCACCCACTTCTAACTGGCGTTACAGTAATTCGATTTCAAGATCTGCCACCCCAAGTACACAATTTCTTGGCCAGTTTTTGCCATTTTCTTGATGAGATGCATTTTGTACAACTCCTTTACTGGTAACTGGAAAAAACACTAGGATAACATTAAATTCTACAGTTCTACATGTAGAATTGACTTGGCATTTACTAAACATCTCACTGTGTTAATCTGTGCTGTGGAGGTTGATGTAAGTAAGTAAAGTTTATTTGTATTTAGTATAGCACCTTCAAGGTCACAAACTGCTTCACAATTATTAAAAATACGACCATAAAAACAGTAAGTGAAACAATAAAACATAGGCAATAGTACCATGTGAAACAATAAAAAAAAATAAAAACATAAGCAACAACAGACCTTAAAAACACGCAAAATTACAAATACTAGACAACACAAGGCGAGACAAATGCCTGTTTGAATAGGACAGTCTTCAGCTGCTTTTTAAAGGCATCAACAGAGACCGCAAAACATAAGTTTATAGGAAGAGCATTCCACAGTGTCGGAGCCACCTCTTCAAAGGCACAATCACCTTTTGTTTTCAGTCGAGCACGAGGGACAACCAGTAAGCCCTGGTCAGAAGACCTGAGCGACCTATTGGTGATATAAGGGCAAAGGAGATCAGAGATATACTCAGGTGCCTGACCATGGGCTCTATATGTGAAAACAAAAACCTTAAAATGAATCCTGAACCTGATGGGAAGCCAATGTAAAGAAGATAACATGGGTGTGATGTGAGTCGACCTGCTGGACCTGGTCAACAGCCTTGCAGCAGCGTTCTGGACCAATTGCAGACGGTCCAGGGACAACACGCTAAGGCAGGTTGAAAAAGGAATTGCAGTAGTCTAGCCGGGATGATATAAAAGCGTGAATGATCATCTCTAGCTCAGCTCTGAGTTTAGCAACATTTCTTAAATGGAAAAAACATGTACAGGTCAATGATTTGTGTTTGTCAAAGTACATAGCCTGATCAAATACAACACCAAGATTTCTGAGATTGGACTGTATAGCTGGAGAAGGGGAATCAATACACTGAGCAACCTTGGAAGCTAAGCTGTCTGAAGCAACAATAAGGACCTCAGTCTTATCCGCGTTGAGTTGTTAGCCATCCAGTCCTTAATGGCAGTCAGACAATTGTGCAATTGTGCTAATGACATGATCTAAGTGAAGCATATACAAAGAAAATAATATAGGGCCCAAGACAGAACCCTGAGGCACACCACAGGAAAGCACAGTGGTTTCAGACCTGTAGGGACCAAGCGACACCGAAAAATTCCTATCCGAGAGATAGGAGGAGAACCAGTCCATGGCGCTCCCGTAGACACCCACCCACTGCCTAAGCCTATCAGTCAGGATGCTGTGATCTGCAGTATCAAAAGCTGCACTAAAATCCAGCAGCACCAAAACAGAGCATTCACCCACATCAGAAGACCCCTGAGAAGAGCTGTTTCAGTGGAATGCTTCTGATGGAAACCACATTGGAATTTATTTAAAATGTTGTGTCCAGTCAAGACAGCAGTGAGCTGTTTGGCAACAACTGCATGTTTAAAATAAGCTGGGACACAACCAGGATTTCAGGGAGCTATTTATAATAGAGACCAGGCATGGACCAATAGACCCAAGTACATTTTAAAGCATGGAAGTTAGGAAAATGTCTACAGGGCTTGACGAAGGTTTCATACTGCCCACCAGATCAATGAGGTCTTGCAGGGAAATAGGAGTGAAGCAGTCCAAAATTGATGGCAGAGTTGGATAATCAGAAAATGAGTAGACATGGGGATGATGCTAGCCCTGACATCTCTAATCTTATCCACAAAGAAAGAGAGAAAGTTACTGCAGTCATGATTTGAAAAGACAGGCACATCAGGAGGTGCATCCTTAACCATGTTGTTAAACTCAGCTAAGAGATCTTTGCAATACAGACGGTGAACATGGAGCCTGGTGGCTGTCCACAGTCGCTCTACTTTCCGACATTTACGCCAGAAACAACAAGTAGTGTCATTTAACCAGGGGGATGAATTGACGGAGGGAACAAGTCTCACTTTACTAGGAGCCACTTTATCAAAAACAGTGGAGCTATGTGTAGTACAGGAGTGGACCAGACAAGCAACGTCAGTGTGGGTAGACAGCACTGTGCTTGGGTCAAATGCTGTGGAAAATTTCTCAGCTGAGAGGCGATTTATGATGCGAGAACAACTTACATGTTTACTGGGCAGAGTCTAAATTAAAAGACAGGTTGAACAGAAAATATTTATGGTCAGTAACATGCAGATCCTCAGAGCAAACAGAGTCAATATTTAAACCAAGTCTAAAAACAAGGTCCAAGGTATGACCCCAAATGTGTGTGGGACCAGACACGTGCTGAATAAAATTAATAAAATTCAGTGACATTAAGAAAATCAAGAAACACCATTGACGTGAATATTAAAATCACCAACCATAAAAACTAGGGGGGTCTGTATCCAGGGGGTCTATAAATTAAAATGCAATAAAATGGAGCATTGGAAACAGTGGCCTGGGAAGAAACTGGAGAGGGAGATTCCGGGATGTGTGTGTGTGGAGTGTAAACTGCACAGCATGCTACATTTTAGCGGCTAGCATCCGTGAGCCCAGTTTGTTGGTAATGCACAGCCATGCTCTGTTAAAAGGTACAGTGTGTATGAGAAACTACTGTGGCTGCGAAATTCGCGAAAAACACTAACAGCCCTATCTAGATCCAGTGTTTGGTTTGTCCGTTCTGGGCTACTGTAGAAACATGGCGGTGCAACATGGCAACCTCCGTGGAAGGGGACCATCAGGGCTCGACAGTGCGAGCATTTCACTCGCATTTGCGACTAAAAATAGATATATGTGAACCGTAAAATGTATTTAGGAGCAAAATTCAGCCCAAGCAACGGTGAAGAGGAGATGGACGAGGAAGGCGACGAAGTAACATTAGCTTCTCTCTGTCCTCTCCTCTGCGTGTTTGACCGAGGGCAGGGCTCAGCTCCTACACACACACACACACACAATAAATCAATTCTAATCCTGTTCTGAATTTATGCATTATTAAAAACGATCATTGAAAAAAAAACATTTCTTTAGTAATGATAAAGAGCCGGGCTGATGAGAGTAGGGATAAGATAAAGATACAATCCTATCAAATCCCTTCACTATAAGCTGTGTTTAACCAATGTTATTTTGTGATTATTATTTTTTATGGCACACAGTGCGATTACTCACAAAATGTGAATGATTACTTCAGGACATTAGGCTTAATTAATCAGTTTCACTTGTGTTCCTGCTAATGTCTGAGTGTAATGTGAAAAACTATAACCTGTGTGTTTTTTAATTACTATTGTCATAATAATTGTCTAAAATTCTGTGAAAATTCTAGTTATAGATGTGTTCATACCGTTCATACCATTTATACCGTTTAAAGTATAAATAATTACATAATTATTAAATAAATACAGTTTGAAGCAGAAATAATTAAAAACTCAGTGTACTTTATTCAAATATATTATTTAAATGTCTCCTCGTATCCCTTTATCAAGGAAAAACACTATTTGATGAATTTTCATTGCACAACAATTCTTATTTTGAGACGATTATACAGTATTGAAAACATACATAAATATTATATTCCATTTCTGCCAATAGCTCCTCCTAAATGTTACACACTAGACCTTTAAAAAGGATAAGAATGTGCAAGTTGTTTTTCCATTCATTATTTATTCTCATCACATCAAAATTCCACACAAGAATGTAAAAAATATAATGGGGAGAGAACTATCAGAAGCTACCATATATAATAATAAGATGTATACCTCTGTAGACCTCTCTGAATCTCTCTCTGTGGCAGCAGACAACGTGTCTTCATCATCATGATGTGATGAACAAGAGCAATCTGTTTCAGTATACTTTAAACTACTATATTTGGCAAAATCTCTGGAGTGTTGAGCACTTACAATTGCAAGGAGTTCTGTTGTGACAAGACAGATAACACCATCAGTGACTGTTTGGAGAAATGAAAAACCAAAAAAAGAAACATATACAGTATATATACACACACCCACACTTACATCTAATGTAGCCACTTGTGTCGTGGGTGGTGATTGGCTTGGATGAGCTCCCTCCAGGGATGCCTCCAGCCTTCAGTGTTATGGCTCTGGGCCAGCTCTTCTGCCTCTGTCAGACATGGTGGTGGTTGTCCACCCGTTTTGCGGGCCTCTGCCTTCTTTCTGTTGGCTTAGTAAAACTCAAATGTTAATCTACTACTATGCAGGATATTAGGCGAGAGGACATTTATGCGTGTTAACAGCATTCTGTTGGGGGTTAAGTTGAAATAGCCACTGAATGATATTTACTTTGTTTAATATGTCAAATATGATTAAAACCAAAGTGAGGTACAATCATGAGTCTAAGCAAAATATGCCTTACCTATTTGAACTGTGTTTTTATATTTCATTTCATTAATAATTTCATTCATATTCAGCTGCTTCCATGTGTGCTTTGTGCCCATGGGATTGCACCTAAATTAAAATAAAATATAAAATTTTATTCAATAACATTCCACCACTTTTCAACTGTAATATTAAAAGAAAGTATGGTTAAATGTTAAATGAATATACTACTGCATTCAAACTTACGCAGTGACTCAGACAGCAATCTTCTCTCTCCTTTGCTGCTGCAGCTGTGTTGCTTTATTTCTGAAAATGTGCTCATACTCGCCAGTAAGCACTTATTAGAACTTCTAACTCCAGTGGGGCGAGGTAGGACGACCTTTTTTTCTCACCGGTTGCCATGGTGAATCATAGTATTGGAAATCCATTGATAATGGCTTTTTATAGTCGTCATGCACGTGCTGAACTCAGAGTGAACATACTCAGAGTTGATTGAACTAACTCAGATCAGCTGTCCTGGAACCGAAAACTCTGAGTTTCCCATCTCAGGGATCATCAACTCAGAATTCAGGGTTAGGCTCGGAATTCTGCTTTCTTGAATAGACCCCTGGTGACTGTAATGGCCGCAGCATTTTATTCATATCATTTTCAAACTCACCAAACCATTCAGTGAGCCCTTGTGCACAAAATGTTGGACCCGAACCTGGCATGCATAAATTAACATTCAAAAACACTGAGGCCTGCTGTTATTTCCTCTCACAAACTATAGTTGATTAAGGATTTGACTATCGTTTATCTTCTCAATGTACATTATTGCCACATATAACATCCTACATTATTCCTCTAACAGACATATTAAACAGGGGTCAGTGTTGTATATAGTTTGGTTGGTCGGTTGCCAAGTTACATCACAAACAAACATCACTGCTTTTCCTTTAAAATTGATCCTAAGGCAGCAAAAGGCCTGTAATGTAGCTTGGATAAAAAGCAATCAGGCCACAGTTTTAAGTTATGGCATCTTGGCCTTGTCCAAGTGGTCAATCAATGTTCTATTTTGCTTGTGTCCTCAGTGCATTAGCATGGGCTATAAAGCCTAGAAAGCACAGCAGTTAAATGGCTGTGTGGGCCCTTTGCTAGCCTGGTGTCTGGCAATCTGGCAGGGGTTTCTGGCACCCTCAGTGTCAGACCAGGACTTTAAGAGCATGTAAAGTGTAAATCTCCCAGCTGACAGACTGATCTCTTCTGTCTCCAGACCGGATTTACCATCTTGCACAGAGATGTAAGAAGCCAGCTGTAGCAACATACTATTATAAGGAATAAATGAGACATTATGGAAATCTTTTCACTGACACTTTCTACACTCACAATCCCTGAGTCTATATATTTTGCATGAGGAAAATATTCCATAAAGACAAAATAATTTTGTATGAATTTATTGCAATTTACAGTTGGAAAATTACCAGTAGCAGCCAGCTATCAAACTCTGTGAAATGACATTTTGTTGTTGTGTGGTGAGATATTTATTCACCTGCACCAGATTGGTATTTTGGTGACTTTCGAAGCAGCTAAGCAGGAGGAGATGTGCAGTAGGAGGTGTGTGTAATTGGCAATCCACTGCAATTTGGTGTTGAGGATGACTGAACTTTGTGCTGTCTGCTGCTCACATGCATGAGCATGTGTTTAGTGCACTTTTCATAACTATAGTAGGCAGAGACCTACCAGCATAGGCTCCAAAAGCACACCTTTTATGTACCATCTTTTATGTACGTGTCATGCTTGTTGTTTTATTTTTCTTATACATTCTTCAACCAGTACAGCCACATATAACTGCATAGATGTAGTTTATATCCTTTTGACTAATGCAAGTAAAGTGGAGTACATAGTTATACCATCATCTGCTTTCTCTTTTAGTTTTATACTTAAACTGTTCCACCGTCAGTGTCAAGTGCTGTGCATTGTCACAACACAGTATAATTAACCCAAACCAGGTGAAATTCTTGATTAAATCATGCTGGTGCAATATATTCATATTTGGGCTGCCATATATTTGTACCTCCCAAAACCTGCCCAGTATGCCCAGGAATTACATCCATACTGGACAAACCTCACAATTTACATTCATTGCCAATGTACAGTGCCAACACAGGAAAAAGTGTGCCCTATTTGTAGCAAGGCGGATATACAGTGGTGTGAAAAAGCCCCCTTCCTGATTTCTTCTTTTTTTGCATTTTTGTTACACTTAAATGTTTCAGATCATCAAACAAATTTAAATATTAGTCAAAGGTAACACAAGTAAACACAAAATGCAGTTTTTAAATGAAGGTTGTTATTATTAAAGGAAATCAAAATCCAAACCTACATGGCCCTGTGTGAAATAGTGATTGCCCCCTAAACCTAATAACTGGTTGGGCCACCCTTAGCAGCAACAACTGCAATCAAGCATTTGCGATAACTTGCAATGAGTCTTTTACAGCACTGTGGAGGAATTTTGGCCCACTCATCTTTGCAGAATTGCTGTAATTCAGCAACATTGGAGGGTTTTTGAGCATGAACTGCCTTTTTAAGGATATGCCACAGCATCTCAATAGGATTCAGGTCAGGACTTTGACTAGGCCATTCCAAAGTCTTCATTTTGTTCTTCTTCAGCCATTCAGAGGTGGACTTGCTGGTGTGTTTTGGATCATTGTTCTGCTGCAGGACCCACGTTCGCTTCAGCTTGAAGTCAAGAACAGATGGCTGCACATTCTCCTTCAGGAGTTTTTGGTATTGAGCAGAATTCATGGTTCCATTTATCACAGCAAGTCTTCCAGGTCCTGAAGCAGCAAAACAGCCCCAGACCATCACAATACCACCACCATATTTTACTGTTGGTATGATGTTCTTTTTCTGAAATGCCGTGTTACTTTTACACCAGATGTAATGGGACACACACCTTCCAAAAAGTTCAACGTTTGTCTTGTCAGAGTATTTTCCCAAAAGTCTTGGAGATCATCAAGATGTTTTCTGGCAAAAATGAGACAAGTCTTAATGTGCTTTTTGCTCAGCAGTGATTTTCATCTTGGAACTCTGCCATGCAGGCCATTTTTGCCCAATCTCTTTCTTATGGTGAAGTCATGAACACTGACCTTAACAGAGGCAAGTGAGGCCTGCAGTTCTTTGGATGTTGTTGTGGGGTCTTTTGTGACCTCTTGGATGAGTCGTCGCTGCGCTCCTGGGGTAATTTTGGTCGGCCTGCCACTCCTGGGAAGCTTCACCACTGTTCCATACTGGCACTGTGGATAATGGCTCTCACTTTGGTTCGCTGGAGTCCCAAAGCTTTAGAAATGGCTTTATAACCTTTTCCAGACTGATAGATCTCAATTACTTTCTTTCTCATTTGTTCCTGAATTTTTTTGGATCTCGGCATGATGTCTAGCTTTTGAAGATATTTTGGTCTACTTCACTTTGTCAGGCAGGTCCTATTTAAATGATTTCTTGATTGAGAACAGGTGTGGCAGTAATCAGGCCTGGGTGTGGCTAGAGAAATTTAATTCAGGTGTGATAAACCACAGTTATGTTTTAACAGGGGGGGCAATCACTATTTCACACAGGGCCATGTAGGTTTGGATTTTGTTTTCCCATAATAATAACAACCTTCATTTAAAAACTGCTTTTTGTGTGTACTTGTGTTATCTTTGACTAATATTTAAATTTGTTTGATGATCTGAAACATTTAAGTGTGACAAACATGCAAAAAAAATAAGAAATCAGGAAGGGGGCAAACACTTTTTCACGCCACTGTATAATGCCCATATCATGTTGTTGCAAGTGTATCAGCAATGCAGATAATAACAGTTAGAAACAGGTAAGAGTACTTTATCACTGGATGTGTTAGATGCTGGCATTAAGCTCCTTTCATCCCCTTCCCCTCCAAAAGCACTGAGCGATATCACACACTGACAGGAGTAGAAGGTCCCAACCAGCTTCCTCCAAGGAAGTAGCTGGTGTTTTTGTCTTCCAGGTGCATAAGAGACAAGGGGGGACATCTTTACTGGTCAAACGCAAGTGTAACTAGTAACATTAGTAGTTACATTAGTTACACCTGTGCTTTTTCACGGCAGACATTTTGGCTCGTCAATGCAGGAAAAATGTCTGCCTTGAAAAAGGCCAATTAGTCACAATCGACTACAGTACATTTGCATGCACACAAAAAAGTTGTCATTGGTGACAATCCAGCAGATAAACCATTAGTGTAAAACCCTAACGCACATACAGCATCCCAATTCCCCAACAGTCATATCACGGTTGAATTTATACTGTCCACATTCCAGCAGGCTATGCAGTTGAATGCATACTGTCTGTACTCATACATGTGTTCTGTGTCGTTTTGGAAAATGGGGCACTGAACATGGTTTAAAACTGTTTTTTTTACAATATCATATGATTTAAAAAAGTTACAACTCCCTATAATTACTGGATTTACATAACATTACATACATTTACATGACAAGTGAATTATTGCGGTGATATTGTTGCGCCACATCATGTTTGCCACAGCCATAAGCCTATTTGTATTGCAATTTAAAATACAATGCTCCGGGCACTGCTGAGGAAACTGTCAAATAATGAGTGTGGTCGCTGCTTAGGTTTTACCCAATCTTAATGAGGGACAGAGACATTACTCACAGTATGAGACACACACAACAGTTTTAGTTTTGATCCTCTTTCACACGCATACTGGCATGCTTCAGTGTTGCCATGGTTGCCTAATACACATCTCGGATAACTAGATAAGAATACCTTTAGTCAGTTTCTTTGACAGAAATATGTTGAGGGGGCAGCACATGCATCTATACGTTTTAATTTAAGCTACTTCATATGTTACATTGTCAAGCATGTGATCAAGCTACAGGTTACAGCTAGCTGATGGTCAGACCATTTTGGTCATATGGGATCAGAATATACAGCAAGGACTTGTGTAACACTGAGTGAGTTGATTGATAAAGACCAGAGACTGAAATTCAAACTGTCTCAAGGATAACTTTTACCATTGCTGATTCATACTGTATAAAAGCTGTAGGGAATACTGACATAGCCCAAACTGTAGCAGATTTTGTATTAATCTTTCAAGAGCCTGATGCTGAATTAAAGCATGTTGGAGGAGTGTGTGATTGTGCAGTGCTATTACTACTTTCAAATTCATCGTCCCAGATATAAACCACATAATATAGATTTTCCTGCCACCTCCAGTTGGCTATAATGATCCAAGCAACCAAGAGGGAAGGTCATCATACAGTCATCATATAGATGGCCACTGACACGTTATAGTAAGAATACGAATTGAATATATATTAATGTTATGTCAACGGTGAATATAGCTTTTTATTGACATTTATAGTTGAATTCCACACATCACAGATACAAGGCAGTCTGACAAAAAACTAACCAAGTGTTTAAAATTAGTGAAGCAGAGAAAAGAGCCAGAATGGCAAATGATAAATGTAACTGACTGTGAGAAGCAATGATGTCCAGGAGACATTATGGATATGAGTCAAACAGTGAGTCTGGCTATTACAGTAACCATTGCTCTATTCTATGTAAGATCATGCTTTGATCCCCCTGAAAACAGCAGGTGGTGGACAACGTTTATGTACTGCCGGACTTTGAGAGATCAGGGTTTGCATCTTGAGTGTAGTTATGAGTGTAGTTAGGTTTAGGTGATAAAAAGCAGTTTTGTTAAAATTAGGATTTTTTTGTGTTTTAATTAAACATTATTGAAGTAAATACATCAACTCTTGTACTTAGGGTGGGAAATTAGCACCAGCCACCAGCCAAATGCTGGTAAAATATGGAAGTGGCTGGTATATTTCAGACACAAAATAATGATTTACTGTTGAATGGCTGGTGAATTTGAACATTTATCCGTCAGCCACTGACAGATGTTAACATTTAAAAAAGTTCTTCTAAGACGGTGTAGTCCCTCATTCGTCCAGGAGTGTTCTATCGTAGAAAAGGTTTCAGTCGTAATCATCTGGACACTGTTTTCAGAATCAAGACGTTTCAGCTCCCATCCGGAAGTCATTCTCAATTGTGAAAAATAGACCGGGAACTCAGAAATTTAAGCTACTCTGTGATTACTTAAGCCCTGCCCTCAGGAAGGAGTCTACCTGAGTATCTGTTAACAGAACCAAGAAGAAACGGTGTCTCAATTCCTTATGTATCTGGACTGTCTGAAAAACTACAAAGGATCTTTAGACAGCACGATGTTCCTGTTTTCTTTAAACCAGGCAACACTTTAAGACAGAAACTCGTTCACCCTAAGGACAAGATGCCCACACAAAAACAGAGCAATGTAGTTTACTCAATTCAATGCAGTGAGGAAAACTGCAAAGAACGGTACATAGGTGAGACGAAACAGCCACTTCACAAAAGACTATAAGCACAGACGACACGCTAACTCAGGATTGCAGAGCGCCGTGCATTTGCATCTAAAAGCTACAAACCACACATTTGAAGACAGTGAGGTGAAGATTCTAAGTAGAGAGAAGAGTTGGTTTGAACGGGGTGTCAAAGAAGCCATTTGTGTGAAAAAAGAAAACCCCTCTTTGAACAGAAATGGTGGTCTGAGATTCAATCTGCCCAGCGTTTACCACAGTGTATTAGCACATTGGTCACGCCAATCATATGCTAATCAGGTACAGAACAGTGATGAGGGAGGTGCAGCCAGAAAACAATAGGCCTGATTACTGATTACTGGGCCATCATGGAAACAATTAGGTCAGTTTCAGGTGAAATTAGGCAGAGTAATCAACAGATACTCAGGCAGACTCCTTCCTGAGGGCAGGGCTTAAGTAATCACAGAGTAGCTTAAATTTCTGAGTTCCCGGTCCATTTTTCACAATTGAGAATGACTTCCGGATGGGAGCCGAAACGTCTTGATTCTGAAAACAGTGTCCAGATGACTACGACTGAAACCTTTTCTACGATATTTTAAAAAGTTAATTTCCCAGCCTGACTTTTTCAATATAACCAAGACCATGGTCTTTTCCTAATCTTAACCAAGTGCTCTGAGTTGCCTCAACAACAACGTAAAAAAGTTGAATCATACTTTAGTCAGTACAAGCAGATAATGTATTTAAAGAGTGGATATTGTAAGGAAACAAATGAAATACGTTGTCAGTGAACATTTTGCAGAAACATTCAGCATCAACATTTGGAAGGCGCGCTCCAATACGTTGTTTGTAGTCACGTGATTCTGATGATGCTCAAAATTCAGTATGAGGCAGGATATGAAAGGCAGAATGGACAAGATGGAGGAAAGCCTGTACTGTGCAAGTTATTGTTTACTCATTGTATCGACCCAGTCAACATGTGTGTGAAATCTGGAATCGCCCAATTAATTCTTAAATTGTGACTAAAAACCTATTTTGAGGTCACAATGTCCTTTGACCTTTGACCTCATTGTCCGACCAACTGTGAAATATGGTCATCAATTCTTTAGTTATGGTCAAAATCGTGTTCTGTGAGGTCATAGTGACCTTGAACCACCAAATTCTAATAGTTCATGCTTGTGTCCATGGCGTTCCTGAGATATTGCATTCACGAGAATGGGACGGAAGTAAGGACGGCCAAAAACCCAAAACATAATGCCTCCGACCACAGCTATCGCCAGTGCGGAGGCATGAAAAAAATGCTTCTAAATTACTCCCATTAATTTAGAACAATTTTTATTAAGTCATCTTATTTTTCAAATTCAACTCATTTAAGTTTGTATATTCAAAGAAGCATATCTCAACCTGATATGTTGAAGTGATTAAAGCTAGCTTTCATAATTCACACAACAACAAGAATGATAGAGCATCTACCTTAGTGTTTGTCTAACTTGTTTTACCTTTTTGCTGTCGGTATGCGATATAAGTGTCATTGACTGATGGATCAGTTTACTGAAGTGATGAAGTTAGACAGCACTGTTATTGTCAACCAGATAGGTGTAACCCGACAAACAAAATCAACATTTTCCTGCAGCAGAATACAAAATAGACTGTTCCCAACCATGGTATATGTGCCATTTTGTGTGTTTCTCTACTCTTTACTATACAGATGGATATTATTAATGATATATTTATTAAAAAGTATTTCACCTTTAAAGGTCATGCTTTTCGAAGGAACAGTTGTGCAGTCATAAATCCTTTGTCTTCTAAACTTCCATTTTTCCCCCCTGCATTCCATTTTATAGAGGCAGCTGCTCATGTACTTATTCATCCATTCATCCACCCAAAAAGAAGGAGTTGAGAAAAGGAGATCCCTTTCTCAGGCCATTACCAACTATTTCCCTGAGGTGCAAACCCCATCACACAGTGTTTTTAGAGACTGTGAGAAAGAGACTTGGCAGAGTAGAAGAATACATTTCTGCTTAATTAATCCCATTCCTTACTTTAGGTATTAAAAGGCAATGGTCTGTTTAACAACTTTCGGCGACACTAAACGGGTAATTAGTCACAGCCTAATCATTTTACATACATTTTATGGGTATGTCCAGGGCGGGGTGTGCTCCTCGGAGGGTCATCCCACTAGCCACCTCACTTATTCCACGCCCCTTTCATAGCTCCCAACCTCCACACAGGAGTAATTTCCTTTCTTCTCAGCCAGTTTGTCATTAAACATGTCATGCTCGGTGATCAGATACCCTTAGTAATCTTTACCTCCAGATCCAACCACCTGCTTCTGATAGCATTGGAGACAAACTTGCCTTTGCTCAATGTGGGGCAGCTAGAGGCAGTGTGGTGTGATGTAGAAAACATTTTCTCCAATATGAAGCGAAAAAAACAACAACAACAACAATAACAAAAAAAACGAATGAGAGTGGGAGCCTGGGTACAATCAACTGTGGCACACTGACTTGCAGCTTGTGCCAGCTGTTGCAGACAGCCAATCCTAAAGCTGTTTGTGACATTTATTCAAATGGTTGGGAAATTAGAATCATTTAAATGGTGAGAGTCGCCCACTGCCCAGGTGTAAATACGATTTCAATAATGCTTTCTGTTCTCTAAATAAGCACAGGTGTTCAGACACGCAGCCAGGATTCTGGATTCAAAAGATGATGCAGGACATGTCATTCTTTCTTCTGAGAGAATATAGACTAAAATAGCTGAACACACCAGCGAAAGCTTTTATCTTGCCCTGATAATAAGCTTTAACCGCCCACAGAGGCAGAGGCTAAAGATAAAATCAATTAAACAAAAGTGCACATCTTCACAGCCAACTCCAACATCCGTTTGAGAATTAAAATCAGCTAAGTATTCTATATTCATGAAAAAACGTCTGTTATGTGCCCAGACTGGACTGACAAAGATGAGATGGTGGTGGAAAGCAGTGTGTAAGGTATTTGGCTGGACCAAACAGAGGAGCAGGTATGTGGGTTTACCTGGGTGTCGAAGATACCCATAGAACGCTGTGGCCTCGACCTGCTGCCGCTGTTTCCACAGCAAGCCCAACCATGGAAACTGCTTCGCCACTCCAGTTTAGCATTCAAGGTTTATGAGTCAAGTCTTTTTTTCCATCAACCAACAAGCCATCTTCCGTTTTCCTCAAATCCACATGAGTTTTCAGTTCTCCAGATGCTCCCGGCAACACACAAAAACCCAACCCTCCTCCTCCAGTCCAGCCAATGAATGAAAAGCACCTGAAGAGTGTGAACAGGGGGCCTATAAAAACCGTGAGATCTCTGCATCTTACCAGTGTTAATGGAAAATGTACATGTTGCTCAATCACAACACATCATTAACATACTTTCAAAGCAACTTTTTTGACGCACAAATTTAATAGGTTTGCATGGTCTGTCCAGATAAGAGTGTTGTCATCAGCTACAGGTTATGACAGGTTGGACAGTGTCTCCCACCCACTCCATGACGTGCTGGTCAAACAAAGGAGTACCTTCAGCAGAAGACTCATCCCCCCAAAATGCACCACAGAGCGCCACAGGAAGTCATTCCTGCCTGTGGCCATCAAACTCTTTAACTCCTCCCTCTATGAGTCTGTAGGACCCTAGGTCACTAAACTGGACATTGGATCATTAATGTCACTGCAATAATTGAAATAATTGTGCAATTTTCTCTGTTTAATACTGCTATGCAATATACTCTGTTTTCAGATATTTATTTATTCATACTTATATTACTGCTGTGCAATATCCACAATCTCATAATCATCTTAATAATCTACACTTAACTTGACAGTACTCATTATTGCATTATTACATATTACTTATATTATTACATTGTATTATTATACCATGCATACTTAGCAACCTCTAAATCCACTTTGTACTTACCCCTATTTAGCTTTTATACTTATATCCACTTTGTACTTAATTTATCTTGCCTGTATTATAGTGTGTTATATTTTGATTTGCTTAGAACTTCTATTCCTGTGTGCATTGACGTGATAGTGAGCAGCTGTAACAAAAGAGTTTCCCCTCGGGGATCAATAAAGTATTTCTGATTCTGATTCTGAAACCCTCTATTGGACAGCTTGGGTGTTCCATATATTATCCACCTCTGATGCTAGAGGTCAGCAAACATTGCTCCCTTTGTTAAATTTTCATTCACCTTTTACTGTCAATAACCAAACCGCCTAAGATCATTTCAACTGGGCCATTTCATTATGCTAACTATTGCAAAATCAATCTTAACATTCATCAGCTTTAAACAAGCCAAAGCTTCAACCTAGATCCTGTGCTATTAACCCCTAAAACGATGAGGTCATCTCTGAGCCGATCATACAACACAGTCTCATGCATCAAGAAGGGTAACCCCACGGGCTGATGTCACTGGTGCTAATGTCACATTGCTATGTGCCATCTGGAGTGACTGCAGCAGTTACACTAATATTGTTTATTCCTCACAGCTCTGTCTATTTCACACTATCTGTAATTTTCCAGCAGCTAGCATTTCAATTTGTCCGCAGCTCTCTATGTCATTTGTCTACAAATCAGTGACCATGACCAGCAGTGTGCAGCAGTAAAAGCCACAGGTGGTGTAACTACAAAAGCATCTATCGCTCTACACTCATCATTAACCTTTAAACACCCACTAGACCTTTTCTCATGGCAGACATTTCGACCTGCAGGAATAGCACAGGTGTAACTAATAACATTAATGATGGCTCTGTTACATTAAGGTGAGCCAGCATTCACACCAAGACCCTGTCACTGGCACCCCTAAATGGACAGCAAATATTAACTAATGTTACAAAGTCTCAAAACTGACCATGTATGACAAGTCTATTTACAACAAAGGTGTCATTAACACATAGGGGTCAAAGCAAGGTTGTTTCTATTCTATTATTATCTATTTATTTGAGCAAAACAACATGACATAAACAAGGTGACAAATAGACAAAAAAAAAAAACAGGACAATTTCCACAATTGAAATGTGAATGTTAAAAAGAGGAACAGAGTAAGAGTAATCTGAGGTAGTTGTGGTAATTATGTATAGTTTGTATGCTTGTTGTGCAAACGGTGCTCATTTCCAAAGGCAGAGAGATAAGAAGAAGAAGAAATCAATATTCTAGTTGGACACTGTGACCTTCACAAAGTCTCCTTGTAACCCATCTTGTATCGAATATTTATACATTATGATAAAGTATGTGGACAGATCAGAAAAAAGACTACAATGAAACTGTCCTGTACTTTCAAATACTATGTAAGGTATTAGTCTGTACTTCTGCCCCAAGTCAAGAGAGGGATTTTTCAAAGAACAAAGCCCATGAAGGTGGCACCTTCAGAGGACCAAAAGACCAGGCTGAACCTGTACCTCTTCCACAACTTGAAACGGTCTACCTTCACACAGGCCAAAACTAATGGTGTGTTTGGGTGCTTCTCGTCAACTTGTAAAAACATAAAAAAGTAACAAGTTAATCACCAGGAAGTTGCTCTCAAACGAAAAAAGCGTAAATATTGTACCAGTAAATAGCTGTCATATTTAAAGTTTCCATGATACCTGAGTATATAGTATGATGCATACCAGGTTATGGGTAAATATGTACATTAACAACATTCATCTGATCCAGGCTACTAATTGGAACAAAAAGTGGTGTTCATTCCTGGCTAAGGGTTATACTTCACCAATCTAGAAACTCTGACTCGGGTGAATCCAGAACTTGCATTGGGACACAGCTCGAGGTGCAGAAAGGTGTAGTTTCAGCACTGGCTATAGGGAAAGAGCAGCTCAAGACAGGCACAGCTACAGGATATAAGGTTGATTAGCAGCCTCATTAATAGGCTGTAATGATTTGCTTATGATGAACATGGCCGAAGAAGTTTATTCTAAAAGAAGCTCAACTGCTGCATTTTCGATCCCTGACAATAGCTCCACATCAAGCAGACATCACTGCTGCTGCTCGGGGTTGCAGTTCCATGTTTACACTGCTGAGAGGAAAAAATCTACACTGGTTGTGCTTATTGCAATGAAGGAATAAGACTCTGTTATGTGTTTTTAAATATGGAATTATATGGCACAGATCCATAAATTCCAGGCTGGGGTTAAGCTGACAATACTTGTTAACAGAATATATTCTTTGTTTGTTTTAATCTTTACATGGAATTAGTTGATAAAAAATAAAAGCAGTGTAATCAAACACGCATACTGTATTAAGGCTGAATACCCAAAGTCAACTGGCACAGACGCAGTGAAGTATTATGAAATTTAGCAACAAAAACTGAGTGTATATACTGCTACTAGTTCTAGACCTTTAAAACACTGGAATTCAAATTCAAAGTGTCTCTCAAGTAAAGTGAGAATGTAAAGTGTTTTTTTTCATCCCATATGATTTGTTTGATCGCAGCAGGGACCAAATGCATTTATTATTAATGGTTTTGGAAAAATGTCAGAGCCCCTGTCTGTTTATTGCTTTACAAGGCTCCTGTGTTGTTGTTAATCCTCTTGCCTTTAATTAACATAACAAAATTATTAATGTCTCCTTTTTATCTTTATTATCGTGTCTTAAATCCCTTTAGCAGCTGAGAAGCATGTCTAATCGTGCGGAAATGGGTTGTGATATGTGTTATTTCAGCTTGTTTTCCAACTTGCAGCTGCAGTTAAATAAACTAAACCGGGGCTCATATTTATCCAGAGTCTCAGAGTAGGAAATTAGTCCTAACTGGCCCAAAATTCTCACAGTGACGCATATTTGTTTTTACTTCCAGACGTGTGAGTGAAATAATTTATCAACTTTTAAATTACACAGCTCGTTTAGGATTTAAGACAGCTGCAGAGCTATCCTTAGCGTTCCCAGCAGTCCAGATGATCTGAAAATATGAACATTTGAATGAAATGACAACAAGCCTCTTTAAAAACATTGAAGAAGCTTGTGGTGAGTAATTTTGTCCAGACGAATTGATCCATCTGTATGACTGCTCCAAAAAATAAATCTTCAATTTTACACTTTATTAAAAAACAGGAAATACTGCTACAGCAACGATTTGTTTTGTAACAACTGTAAATGTATTTATTGTGATGCACAGCTCAAATTTGTTATAAAAAATATTACATAGCTGCACTGGCTTCATTTGTGGTATCAGCTATTTAAGATGAAAAGTAAAATAAATTATCTGTGTGCAACTAAATTCTCATAGAAGTTGTATTATAGATTAGATCTATTTTCAATATATAATCATCATCTTTCCTGTAATAAACTGAATTCATATCAGTTTGTTGACTGTCCACAATAAGAAAACAGCTAAAACCTTTCTTCTTTCTTCTCTTTCAGATTACAAACAAGTTTTTGCATTAGAGCCATCCTCTAGTAAGGAGTGGAATAGACCCCCTGTTCTTCCTCCTCCACTCACATTGTGTGTCAGTACAGCCAGACACACAATTTATTTGTTTCTATTAACATGTTTTTATTTCTGTTTCTTTAATCAGACAACTGATGTATACAATTCTGGTTTGATGAAGACTCATCACTAACATTACAGCACTGCTGCACTGAGAAGGCTGAGAAAGGGAAGGGTTGGTAAGGTGCCAGCTTGCAAGAAAATTTGTTTTAGCTCGGATACATAATGTATTAGAAAAAAACTAACATATTGGAGCTCAAAGAGCAGGTTACATTCACAAATGTAATTAGTTTCACTTTGCTTTTCTTTTGAACTAGTTAATGCTCACAAAATACCTTAAATCTGGATAAACAGCAGCATTTATACCTTCCCTCAAATTTTATCATTAATTTACCAAAACAAATTGTTCCCCTATTAACCAATCACTCTGGACATACTAAGTAAGCACATCTATGAAAAACAATGTCATCCATACCAACAAGATCACCGTTGTCCTTTGTCTTAATCTAAATAATATCCCTTATTTCTTAAACTGTGCTCAGTTTACAAGATACTCTGGACAATGTCCACCTCCTGAACTGCACAACAATCAACACACAATCACAGGCACTAAGATAATGTCATACGTGTTTCATATTTACACAAATCTGAACTGAACGTCACGGACTGAAGTGGACCATCAATAGAAATAAATTAAGAAGAACAAGAGATGATGTACGAAATGGAAACAACAAGGCTGGTGTAACCTATGGATTTGAAGGACAGCTATATGGCGGGGGATAGGCTGATAGAAATGTGGGCATAATTGTAGTGGCTTCAGTGTGTCTTCAGTGTACAGATAAACAGTAGATGGAGACCTGCATGTGAGAAACAACATGTGTGTAAGAGATAGTGAAATAAAGAAAGCACACTCATGGGGACTTGTGTCACCGTGCGGACAATCATTGAGGTCCCCATGGGTAGAGACTGGTTTTTGAGGGTTAACACTTGGTTAGGCATTTAGTCGTGATGGTTAAGGTTAGGGTAAGGGGCTAGGGAAAGCATTATGTCAATGACTGTCCCTCACGGGGAAAGTGAAACAAATGTGTGTGTGTGTGTGTGTGTGTGTGTGTGTGTATGTGTGAGACAATGTGTGACAGAGGTTCAGAAAGAAAGGCAGGGAGATAGATGAGTATGTTTGTGAGAGAAAGTTAGGTGATGCGTACCTCCCGCTGGATAGATAATCTTTATAATATCCTGTAGTTCGTGATGCACTGCTATTTTCTAATCTTGCAGTTTGAGTGCGATTACGATTCGAGAGCAGATAATCAGTAAAATTTCTCTGAAACGGTGAAACCCAAAATTGGGTTGGATTTTAAAACTCCTGTAATCTGAGCACAGCTTTAAAAGTTGTCTTTAACAGGTTTGGGAATAGGTCTTCAGAGAAAACTCTTAGCTAGGAACATCTAGTACCATTTAGGGGAACTCATAGTGGTCAGATAAATTCATGAATATACTGTGGCACTTGGTTTAATAATAAGGCCTGAAAGTGATACATCTTAAGAATTGCTTTGAATAAATTATGATGACATTAGTACTGCAAAATAGTTGTATTTGTAATAGAATAGCATTATCTTGCCATATTAAACATTTTGAATGATGATTTTTTAAATGTCCAATTTATATTGAAAATGCAAACTTTAGGTACATTTTTGAATGTTGCAGTGTCTCAGTTGATGTTGATTCACAACAACAATCAACAATCATTCACAAAACACTAAACTAATGAATCCCTTTATGAATTGTGTTCCTGATTTCTAAATGAATAAATCAGACATAACTGATGAAAATGTTTATAATTTTGCAGGTGTCAAAACAGTTTAATTTTTAATATCCTTTCATTTGTTTTTCTTTTCATTCAGATACAGCACTAGCATAATTCAGCGATATAGACAGATACATAAAAGCTTATTATAGTAACTTTAAGGTATGTTATGTCTCTCCTTAAAATGGGTTATTTTGGACCTACTTTAATCATACTTCCTGTATTTATGTAATTAGAGCAACATATATGTACTTAGATATGCTAATGACACACACTTTAGCAAAAATATAACTAAACAGCTTCTATCGTAGAAAAGGTTTCAGTCGTAGTCATCTGGACACTGTTTTCAGAATCAAGATGTTTCGGCTCCCATCCGGAAGTCATTCTCAATTGAGAATGACTTATATTGAGAATGACTTCCGGATGGGAGCCGAAACGTCTTGATTCTGAAAACAGTGTCCAGATGACTACGACTGAAACCTTTTCTACGATAGAACACTCCTGGACGAATGAGGGACTACACCGTCCTAAACAGCTTCTGTTTGTAGCTAGTATGGTTAGCTGTTTACTTTTATTGTTAATGACAAACAAGCTCAAATCGTTGCATGTGACAAATGTAAACAGCTAACTGTGCGAGCGACAAGCAGAAGATTTGAGCAGAATTTTGGCATGTGCTGGTTTGGAACATACTGAGTATATGAATGACACCGGGAAGTGTCAAGCTACTGCTAGCATAGCTTGAAGCAGCTAGTGTCTGTGCCTAAAGTTTGTAGAATGTGTTTTGTCATTGTTGTTACATAAAACAGTTCTTATGTAGGCCTAGTATCAAATGAATACTAGTAATGGGTAATGGGCAACGTGAGATCGCTGGTGAACGAATGGTGAATGGACGAGCTAACGGCATTAGCACTGAGTCAGACGGAGTTCTCAGAGATATGGCTACATCAGGATATCCCGGATCATAACGTTTCCATCGACGGCTTTCAGACTGTTAGGGCCGACAGGGATCACACCGGGAGCGGTAAGCGGAAAGGTGGCGGGCTTGCTGTTCGAGTTAACAACAGATGGTGTAACCCTGGTTACGTTATTATCAAGCAGAGTATCTGTAGCCCGGACATTGAACTGTTAGCTGTGGGACTTCAGCCATATTATCTGCCACGTGAATTCTCACATGCCATTGTTGTGACTGTTTACACCCCCCCCCGCTAACCCGGCACGGCGTGCAACGCCATTCACACCGCCATTGCACAACTCCAGACTCAACACCCAAGTTCACTCATATTAATCTCGGGTGACTTAAACCATGTCAGTGTTTCAACAACACTGACTAATTTAACCCAGTATGTGAATTGTCCTACTACAGAGGAGAGGACACTGGACCTGCTGTATGCTAACATTAAGGACGCATACAACTCTTCCCCACTCCCCCTCTGGGTAGGTCAGACCACAACCTGGTTTACCTCAAACCCTGCTATGTGCCTCTGGTTAAAAGGCAGCCTGCGACCACAAGGACAGTGAGGAGATGGTCAGAGGAGGCCTATGAGACACTGCAGGGATGTTTTGAAGTGAGAAACTGGGATGCACTCTGTAAGCCTCATGGAGAGGACATTGATGGGCTCACTGAGCGCATTACTGGCTACATTAACTTCTGTGTGGACTGCAATGTCCCAACTAAGATTCATTCAAGGTCCATTGTTATCCAAATAACAAACCGTGGGTAACAAAGGACATCAAGGACATCCTGAATGCCAAGAGGAGGGCCTTTAACAATGGTAATAGGGAGGCGGTGAGGGCAATCCAGGCCGACCTAAAGGTGAAGATCAGGGAGGCCAACGAACGAGAAGTACAGGAGGAAGCAGGAGCGGAAACTCCAGCAGAACAACATGAGAGAAGTCTGGAGCGGCATGAAGAGCATCACTGGCTTCAGACCGACTGGCAGCAGAGGAGTTGAAGGCAGCTTGGACAGGGCTAACGAACTTAATCTGTTCTTTAACAGATTCGACACTCCGGCTCCTGCTCATCCCCCCTCTAACTCAGCTGCTATTGGCCCTCAAGCTCCTCTGAGTACTCTGCTCCCCCCTTCCCATCAGGCTAACGGCCCTCTTCACACTAATGACTCCCTCCCTCACCCGCCTGTAACCTCTGCTGTGTGCCTCCTTCAACATGTCTTCAACCTGAGCCTGAGTCTTCAAAGGGTCCCTGTTCTGTGGAAGGCATCTTGCCTTGTTCCTGTGCCAAAGACGCCGCGTCCCAGTGGCTCCAAGGACTAAAGACTGCTGGCACTGACCTCCCACATAATGAAGACTCTGGAGAGACTAGTGCTGGAACAGCTGTGGCCCATGGTCAGACCCCTCCTGGACCCCCTTCAGTTCGCCTACCAGCCCCGGTTGGGACTTGAGGACGGCATCATCTTCCTGTCGAACCACATCCACGCCCACCTGGACAAGGCGGCAAGCACATTGAGGATCATGTTCTTTGACTTCTCCAGTGCTTTCAACACCATCCGGCCAGCCCTGCTGGGTGAGAAGCTGGCAGCGATGCAGGTGGATGCCCCCCTCATGTCCTGGATTGTGGACTACCTGACTGGCAGACCACAGCATGTGCGCCTGCAGCACTGCGTGTCGGAGAGCGTGGTCAGCAACACTAGGGCCCTATAGCAGACTGTCCTCTCTCCCTTCCTCTTCACCATCTATACCACGGACTTCAGCTACCACACAGAGTCCTGCCACCTTCAGAAGTTTTCTGATGACTCTGCTGTGGTGGGATGTATCAGCGGTGGTGATGAGTCTGAGTACAGGGTTGTGGTGGGTAACTTTATCTCATGGTGTGAGCAAAACCATCTGCAGCTTAATGCAACAAGGTCTAAGGAGTGGGATTGTGGATCGACGAAGGGCCAAGGCACCAGTGACCCCGGTTTCCATCCAGGGGGTCAGTGTGGACATTGTTGGGGACTACAAATACCTAGGAGTACACATGAACAATAAACTGGACAGGGCTAAGAACACTCAAGCTCTTTACAGGAAGGGCCAGAGCCGCTTCTATTTTCTGAGGAGGCTGAGGTCCTTCAACATCTGCCGGACAATGTTGAAGATGTTTTATGAATCTGTGGTGGCCAGTGCTATCCTGTAAGCTGTTGCATGCTGGGGCAGCAGGTTGAGGGTAGCGGACGCTAACAGACTCAACAAACTGATCCATAAGGCCAGTGATTGTGGGGGTGGAGCTGGACTCTCTGGCGGTGGTGTCAGAGAGGAGGATGCTGGCCAAACTACATGCCATCTTGAACAGCGTCTCCCACCCACTCCATGACGTGCTGGTCAAACAAAGGAGTACCTTCAGCAGAAGACTCATCCCCCCAAAAAGCACCACAGAGCGCCACAGGAAGTCATTCCTGCCTGTGGCCAGCAAACTCTTCAACTCCTCTCTCTAAGTGTAGTCTGTATGACCCTAAGTCATTAAACTGGACATTGATCATTACATCTCTGCAATACTTGCGATAATTGTGCAATATCCTGTGTTAATACTCCTGTACAATATACCCTTTTCAGTTTAAAATTCCCTATTTATTGATATTGATATTTAATCATACCTCTATTACTGCTGTGCAATATCCTCCGTCTCATTATAAATAAGCTACACTTAACTTGGCAGTTCATGCACTATTACTCTATACCTATTATAATATATAATAATATTAATATATTATTATCATCAACAACCGGTAAACCCACTTTGTACTTTACACTTATTTTATTTTATACTAATACCCACTTGGTACTTAATTTATTTTCTGACCTGTATTATAGTGTATTATATTTTTTTTTGCTTAGTACTTCTATTCCTGTGTGCACTGACGTGATAGTGTGCTGCTGTAGCAAAAGAGTTTCCCCTCAGGGATCAATAAAGTATTTCTGATTCTGATTTCTGAATACGTTCAGATACAAACAGGTTGTTGTATTTGTTATACATACAGTTTAAGAATGTACGAATGTTGTGATTCACACCCTAATCTTTTGAGCAGTTGAAAACATTTGTATATTTTATATTAGAAGGAAGTTATTTCCACAGGTCACAGTCACATTTAATCTGATGTCTAGCCCCTGGAGCTGCCAACTGTGTATTGCTTAATATGCTGTATAAGGCTTCTGGAAAGTAAAGTTTTATCAATGCTCCAGAAATACTACTTTATGCGTAAGCACTCTTCATACACCTTTGTAACCTACATATATCATAGGGTTACAACCCAACTATAACTACACCCTTGGTCTATTCATCAGGTGCTGTGATGCCTAGTGTGATTTCCAATGTCAGCACAATGTGTACAAAGCGGTAAATCAGACAGGCTTTATGTATGCGTGTGTGTCGGAAGAGTTAAGTTGAAAGAGACAGTGCGATTACAATTGATTAAATGCTGCTTTGTTGTTTGAATCACTGGTGAGTGTTAATGGTATGTAGTTTGAAAGAGGGTGCACTTCATAAACCATTCCTAAGCAAGGGCCATATGAATTAGCTGATGTGTATAATGTGTATGTTTTGTGTATAATAAGAGTTTGGAACAATGACACACTGTGGAATAAGTTTTATTTTGATGAGTTTGTCTGGAGGATATGTGACCATTTCTTATTTTACTTTAATATCAATAACCCCTCCGTGTGCACACAGCTCCACAGAGCATCATATATTTGCAAAAGCGTTTGATTACCTTGTAAATAGATTGGTAACCAACAGAGATTGTTAAAGGTCCTATTATAGAAAATTAGTCATATTAATCATCGAAAGCACTGAAGAAAATCTTATCACTGTTGATATCACACTTCTCACATTGTTGCCATATTTTTGCTTGGCTCTCTAATGTACTGTATGTTTGTTTTATGTAACTTAATTATGGCCTTTTATTGAATCAACAGGCTTTATAATAGTGATGATGAAGTGCTTTGAAGCACACAGCCCTAATTGTGCTCCTGGGCAGTCCTGTGCTGATGGAAATCAGTGATTTATTCAAAAGTAAGTCTCAGCAGTGCAGACGCTGAGATGCTGATCTGTCAGTCCACACGGTTCCTGACCGTCTCAAACATCAGTCCTCCAAGCTAGTGGTATAATCGCATAAACCTAAAGTGTGACACTTCAAATTTAGATTTTCAATATTATGTTAAATGGCAGACTCCTGTGATGTCTTCTACAACATCACTGTGTGTTTGGCTATTTGATAATATATGAAAATGCCATAAAACTGCAAGATGCAGCATTGACTTTTACAATGCAGGATAATATTTGGCTTACTGTTTTAGATGAATATACAGTACATCTGTGCTGGTACACTCACTTTAATAGTACAGCCAATTACAATACTCAGCATCCCTACAGACAGTCAGTTCTGCACACACAACATATGGAGACACACAGTGAGGGCAACAATATTCTCATATAGCAGGGTTCAGTAGCTTCATTTAACATTTACTCATGCACCATTGAGAGAAATTAGCCTACTTTAGGCCATAGCAACACAGTCAATTCACTGTGAGAGCTGCTTCCCAAGAAGTCAATAGAATGCATTGTATTACATACTGGCAATGATGAGGGGAGCAGTCCAATGGGATCATACAGACTGAAACGCTGCATACCTTGGAGGGTTGCACTGGAATCTGCAGTATAATATGGGAAAGTAGACAAATAACAGCCCCACTCTGCAGAGTGGAACCGGAGGATTCAGAGATCAAATAGATAAGCCACTTCAGACCTTTCCATTTCAGCGCATGATAGAGCTCACATCTCTAAATTCTTGCTTGGCACATCATCCCTTCCCTATTTGATCTTTGCTACTGATGCTTAGAGTACAAGGTTTGACTGTGTTAGAAGATTGTGATCCAAACTGAAGCTTAATTAAATTCTTAATTATTCAATTGACCCAGCAGCTGGTGATAGGTGGAAATGAAGCATGAAGAGGGTGTTTTATTAAAACCCGTAATGTTAAATTATATAAGCAATGTCAACTCAAATGTGTATTAGTCGGCTTCTGCATGATGCTAATTAGAACAGGAACTAAGTACACATCTTATTAAAAATCACAGTTAGTGTTGACGACTCTCGCTCGCACACGGTGAGTAAACTCCAGCGCTGATGTCACTAAATAAATAGATGTACTATTTCTGGCCGAGATCCAGGATAAACTGAAAAAAATTAATCCAACAGCCCTTCATGGAGGCTCTCCCACACACTTCACCCTTTGTTCAGAGCATCACTAACCGCTCACGGCACCTGAGCTACACCACCACAGAGAATATGTATGGCACGCAAGGAGGAAACACTTAAGTAGATATTTACTTCTCTTCAAGGTTTTCATCGTGCATCATACTTCCTCCCAGTGTCCCATTCTAGCGGCCATTTCAGTTTGTCAACACGTATTTTGCAGAAGACTGGGAGCTGTAGAAGAAAAAAAAACTGATTACAGAATCCCAAGTAAAGACACCGTTTCGATTTTGCTGTATTGTTTCACAGCAGAGCTAACACGCAGAATGGCATGAGAGGCCAAAAGCATTCTACTGCTGTCAAATGAAAACTTTTATCTCTTAATTCTTCCAAGACGCAAAACCCTTAGACTCTAAATGCAGTAATAACAGTTACCCCACTCCTAAGCTTAGTTTATTTTATTATTTCTCCTCAATTCGCCAGATTTACAACACTTCTCACTTTTGTACTGAGCTTTTCAGGGCTTTTGATATTAGAGAATCATCCGCCTACTCACTTTTGTAAACAGAGTTAAAATATTGTTCTTCCAGGTTTTCTTGATCCATGTTTACAAGTGGAAAATGGATTTTGATTTGATTCCTGCAGTGATATTCCCTCTGCTTAGTGACATGAGGGTTTGTGAAGTAACAGTCTCACAGGGGCCTGAGCACTGATAAAGGCCAGATGTTTCCTTTGAACACACATCAGCACAGCATGGGGAGGATCCCTCTGGAATCGTGCTGCTCATTATCCTGTCTGATGGACACTACTCTGACACAGAAGTCCAATAAGTGCCACATTTTAATTTCATTTTACTCAGTTCAATTCAATTTTATTTATATAGCACCATAACAGAACTTATCTCATTGCACTTTTCCTATAGAGCAGGTCTAGACCGTACTGTTTATAATATTATTTACAGAGACCCAACAAATCCCACCATGAGCAAGCATTTGGCAACAGTGGCAAGAAAAAAACTTGGACAGAACCAGACTCAATGGTGGGCGGCCATCCGCCGCTGCCGTGTTAGGTTTTGAGAGAGGGGGGGGTTGGGAAAGATGGGGGTGGGAGAGAGGGAGGCACAATGCAAATACCACCTAGAATTTTTAAAATAGTAGAAATGTAATTGTAGTGTTAATATTAATAAATTAATAATAATAGGAATGACAGCTATTGGACAAATAATGTCAGTATTAGTAACAGAGCCAATAACAACAACTGTAGTAGCAGTTGTCAAGCAGGAACACGGGGGCAGCAAGTGACCCACAACCACAGATCCAGTCTCTGCAGCTCCGGAGGCAGAAATTCCTGCTGAAAGCGACAGAAGGAGAGAGGAGAGAAACGAGAAAGCACAAAACTACGGGAGACAGAAGATAGTAATCTTAGTAACATGCAGTAATAGGATAGATGGAGAGGGAGAGAAGGAGAGAGGAAAGAGGCACATCATGGGAAGTCTCCCAGCAGTCTAGGCCTATAGCAGCATAACTAAGGGATGGTTCAGGGCTCACCCAAGTCAGCCCTAACTATAAGCTTTATCAATGGGAAAGTTTTAAGCTTACGCTTAAATGTGGAGATGGTGTCTGCCTCCTGAACCCAAACTGGGACCTGATTCCACAGGACAGGAGCTTGATAGCTGAAGGCTCTGGGTCCCAATCTACTTTTGGAGACTCTAGGAACCACAAGAAACCCTGCATCCTGGGAGCGCAATGTTCTAGGGGGGTAATAAGGTACTATGAGCTCTAAGATACGATGGTGCCTGACTATTAAGAGCTTTGTAGTTGAGGAGAAGGATTTTAAATTCTATTCTGGATTTTACAGGGAGCCAGTGCAGAGAACCTAATAGTATCATCAACCGTAATTACCTTCCCACCAACCTGTTGAGAAGAGATGAACAGATTGCAAGTATTGTGCACCCAGTGATATATTTACAAAGTACTATGTCCTTTCTTGGCATTCTGAACTCCAACTCATCAAGGGATTGCCGCACACTTTGATGTGTTTTCAGTGAAACACTTGTAATTATCTTGTTTGTGAAGCATTACAGGTTGTCATCTTGAAAGAGCCATTTGATCATCTTAAATATCTGATATAGTAGGCCTGCATGCCAGTAATAACATGTAGGCCTAACATTGATAAAAAGAAGAAATTTCCACAGCATTGGATGCAAATTGGTGCATTGCCTTTGTAAATGTATATAATTAAATTAATATTTAAAGTCATGAGCTTTCTTCTAACCCTTCTTTTAAAAAGGAGCCCATACAATATTTAAGCTTACTGTTTCTATTAAAAGATCAGTCTGTAATCTGCTTTAATTGTTACATTTCCTGCATTTTAGTTATTGATATTTGGAAGACACACATCCAGCATTTCACAAAGGTCGCCAGCCTGCGTGCATCTTCAACCTTGGGTGTCCAGTAATATCTTCAGCCCCTCGCTGAGTGAGAACAGATGGAACCAAATCAAAACGGTGGGAAATAAAGGAAATATATTTGAGTCGTATGGGCTGACAGGACTGGGCCTGAGCCAGACAAGCTACAATGTAGCGGGAGCCATGTTCGACATATGTGCCGCTATTTCAGTCTGTTCCAGAAGGGTGCATTTGTCATGACCCACATGGTTCAATATCCTGCAAACAGACAGGGATCTCAGAGACCTGGTGCCATTTGACGGGAGACCCGAGAGCGACCTAAGTGCCACCAATTCCCTGACAAACCAAAGCTCTAAAAATCACATTAAATCAAAAAATTAATTCCTACGACATTTCTATACTTCTCTCTTATTGTATTTGATTACCTCACCATGCAAATGTTAGGTGGCAAACAAAAGGTGTCTGTAATCAAACCGTAGGGGATTGTAATCAAACAAAAGCCACAGCCAATAATTGGTGTTTACTGAACTGCCTCGCATTGGTTGGAAATGCATGAAATGTCAGGTGAATGCTATCAGTTATGTGTTTGTACGAGTATTGATTTAATCATGCCAAGTACCCAAAGACAATACTGAGACTTTGTAAAACAGCACATTTCATTTACAGAAGGCTGAATGAGTAAACTAACGAGTTACACCCCCTTTTCAGTATTAGAGGCTACTATTTTGATCATTTTAGTATTGTTAAGAAAAAATGGCAAATATTTGATGGCTCCAGCTTCTCAAATGCCAGGATTTGATGTTTCTATTTGGTATATATGAAAGTAAACTAAATATGTTTGGGTTTTGAACAGTTTTTTGAACTTGTATAAAATAAGCAAGTTGAATACATTACTTTAGGGAAATTGTCTGACGGAAATTATTACTTTTTCACCATTTTCTTACAATTTATAGATCAAACGATTGAGGAAATAATCAGCAGATTAATAATGAAATTAATCATTAGTTGCAGCCCTACCCAGTATAAAAATAAAAGACAGACAAAGAGAGGTGGAAACATTTTACATTTTATGTTTTTGTCTTATTACTTCCACTAAGGATGTTCCTGTACTGTATGTGTTTGGTCCTGTGTGTTTTTGTATGTATTTCTGTTAGCAGGACTTATTTATAACTACTTAATAGATTTCAGTGAAATTTGGTGTTAAGTTTGATTATAAACCAATGAACAAATTACTTGTTTTACTGCTAGCAATATAAATATTGCTTATAAAGCAATTTATGTTTTCTCTCAGCTCACAGTCACACATGCGTAAAATTAACATTGGCGAATATTTGCCTCCCATTCACTTCCATTCTATGCGAACAAAGGGGCGAATAAGACATTTGCTTCCGATGGCAAAGCAAATTAGCATTTTGCGCTTCGCATGGAGTTCAACATTGGTGAACTTTGACTGGCAAAGTCGCAGCCTCAACCAACAGCAAAGAAGTGTGTGTGGTTGACCCCACTTGGCTAACAGTGACTGTAGTTCCTCCTCCACACTACAACTACTCACGAAAAAAACAACACTAGAATCTTTCTCTGCTTTTCAGTAAATATTTCCCAGTCACAAAAACAATAACTGCTCATGCAATGTCACAACCGCTCATGTCCAACAACCACAACCATTCAAACGGACTACAAACCATCAAACATGTAATCTTTCTCAAATTTAGTAAATATTTTTCTTTAGTTGCTAAACAAACATGGCCTATTTCACACAAACTGTCCTAACTCAACACTTGGTGTGTTTCAATACATGTAACCTACAAGAGAACACAAAAAGAAACTAACAACTACTGAATTTCTGGACCTGGATTTTGTCGATTAATTTAATCTGAATTTGATGGCATTTCACCTATACGTGGTGCTAAGTGTTAATGTTCAATGGTCATAGCTCAGTGGTGCAGATTCTAACTTACTTGAAATTGTGCACCATTCATTCTTGTACAAAGCCCTAAAATGTCCAGACAGGTTTCATTCTTTAAAAATCAGTTTAATCATCTAGTACTGTTTGTATGCAGACTCTGCAGTATTGTAGAAGGTATACTATGCAGTCTCAGAGCTTTCTAGTTAAAATTTAGTTTAGTTTTTTTTTAAAGAAATCATGCTCATCATGATATATCACATTGATTTTGTGCTAGTGCTAGTAGTCAATCAACTTTTACGTACATCAAAGTCTGTTTACAGGGCTTGAGGAGTACTACTACATATGTGAAAAAAGTTGTATAAGTCAGATAAACCGCCTCAAGTGATGTCACTTGTTTTTGTTTAAAGGGTCTATTGTGAGTCTGACAATGTTATAGTACAGTGCAATGCTAAATCAGTACACTTAACATGAAGGGAATGTCATAGATGAGAATCTGAGCACATCCCTCAGTTGAGTGTTATCATTTGGGCTTGAAACTAAAGGACTCTTGATAATACAGGACTAAAGGCCTCAGCTTGACCCTTACACCTAGAGGCCCACTTCTTCTCCTAAAGGCTTTTAGTTTGGTAAAGTGGGCTGAGCCGTGGGGCAGATGGTTGTAGGTAAGTGAGGGACAGACAAAAAAAAAAAGCTGTGACTTCAGTGGCCTCTCTAACGGATGATTTAAGAGGGATCTGAGATTTCCCTTAGAGCCATGCCTTGGTCTCAGGCTGACACATTTATTGCCTGCTATCTTAGAAAAGAGGCTAGGGGAAAAACAACAAGACTGTATGCCCATACTCTCACATACACACACACATACACACACACACACACACACACACACCAATTTAGACAGCTGATGTTTAGTACAGTACATCCTACATCACATACAGCCAAGCCAAATTGAATTGCCAAAATGCACCCTAACGGCACTGCAAATTCTTTGACAGTGTTCAAGGTTACAGGTAATCAGTTCAGCATCACCATGCTTTAAATTAAGCTCAAAGTGCAATGCAGATGGCATTAAATAACGATGTGTTATAGGTGCAGGGATTAATAGAGGAAAGCTGGGAGTTCTGTGTGATTGGAGAAGAATTTGACTGCAGGCACAGGACGGGGATTAGACAGGAGTGTGCTTCTCCCAACCATACACTTGTATCTTTATTCATGGCTTTTACCAGGAGACACAGGAGACTGGACAAATAAATAAGTACATTAGACCTTCATCAATCATCATTGGACTCCCATGGCAAAGCCCAGGTGATAGCAGCATCCTGTCAATAAAAGAAAGAGTGAATCTTCTGCTTCAAAATCTCATTAAATATGATCATATGTGTTTGGTTCTCATCACAAAGTGTGTATTAAAATAATCCCCTTGCGGTACTATATTCTAAATATAATCAATAGTTCTCCCTGGAGGAACAAGTTTCACGCAGATGTTAAAACATCAAGCCTTACCACAAGGAATGCCTGCTTAAGTTAAAATTATGATCTGACTCCATTGCTTTATCAGGATGCAGGTTTGGTGTTGCATTGATAGTATGTTCTATGGGTGTGTGTATGGGCAGGCACGTGTGCACACATGCATAAGCTTCAAGGAGTTATGGTTCTACCTGGAAAAAAGAGGCAGCATAATAATGGCATGAGAGTAATATTTATCACATGAAAGAACTATTCCTCCCTGACACTAGAGCTGACCTCATCCCTCCAAGCCATCTGCACAAGACGGAGCCCCATGCACAGAGTGACCATAAAATCCAACATTCATCTGAGCATGTAATACCATTGTAAAGATTACCCATGTTGGCCAGCTCATGCAGGAGCCTAATGCACATGCGCATGGGCATTTACAGCTCTCCAAAAGGAAGCTTGGCAAATATTATATACACTTCATCAAGCCATTATCCCTGACCACATAGAACGATGCAGATCCATGTTTCACTTTAAAGGGAGAATCAATAGGTTCCCGGTAGAAGGCTACGGGCTCTAATGGTGCTGTAGGTCCAGTTTATATCTCAGCTTTCTTATACCAGTGTCTAACCTTTTGCATTACAGTACTAAAAAGCCTGCATGGTGTGGCCTGCATCTAAACCAATTTTGAATTTGATACTGAACAGCAAGTATCTACTTTGAGAACACTATCTGCCCACTACTCTCAAGGCAAAGGTGTTCCTTTCGTTACACACTATCACACTGATACTATATACTGTGTGACTTTTTTTTCAAATTCATCACAGTAAAGTGTGTTGAAAAGCCAAAGCTCTTTCAGAGACAGCTTAACTGCTTGGTTGATCATCCTGGATGTTCCTGGAAGTGTTTTTTTACTCACTGAAAGCGCTGCGATTTCCTTTACCTACCAGCAACTCTCTTTCATGCAGAACCAATGTGTGCAGATTGCTGAGTTATCGTCTGTATTCATAGTCAGGAAACTTAGCAAATGGTTGTCATGGAAATGCTTTTCCAGACCATGGCCTGTACCGATTAACTGTACACTGACCGTCAAAATTGAAATGACAATCAAATGAAAGGGGAACTGGTGAATGAACAACAACAGCAATCCCCACCAAAGAAGTGTAGTCGTTTGAAGGAGCTGTAACTGCTGTTAAATATCGCACTAGTGCACCAGTTACGGTGCACCAGACTCCATTAAGAAAGTTATTTTACCTGGCAAATCATCGTAAAACACACTTCATTCAAACTGGACAGAAAGAAAATAAAACTCACCAAAACCGTCTTTTTACTGTTCCAACAACCACCAGCTCTGGTTTGGTCAAAATAAACTCTTAATTCGCCGCATTAGACGAGAAAAAAAAAACAGCTCTCCTCACAGATGAACAGTTTCACACGAGGGACTCATGATAAACCTTGAAATAAACCCTTAATTCACCAAAATATTCTGGATCTATGCCTCATAATGGGCTGTAATGGCTGCTGTGGACAAATGTGCCCGTCAAAGTACGTCCACTGAAAGTGCTTTATTTTGCCTCAGATTGTTATGTGTCTAACAACATTATGGAAAGGATCACTACAGAGCTAGACCTTTTTGTTAAACAGTAAAATCCTTTTTGTTTAACCAGAAAAGGCCGCTTTATTGCTCTTGCCCACCACCAGACTCCAAAAAAAAAAATTTATTAATTAATTAACTGGCAGACCATCGTTAAACACACTTAATTCAAACTCTACAGAAACAAAATAAAACTCACCAAATCCGTCTCAGTTGTTCTTTCCACTGTTCCACCAATCACCAACTCTGGTTTGGTCGAAATAAACCCTTAATTCGCTGCATTAGATGAGAAAAGATAGAGCTGGATTTATCATGATTTCTGGAAAGAGACATTGCTGTTGAGTTTTTAAAATGTATTTTTTTGGCACTTTGAGCACCACAAGCAGAGTGCCATATAGTCCCATTATATAAAAAAAATGACATCTCTACAGCTGAAATCTCCAAAACTCTGCAACTCACACCAAAACAATTTAGATGGATAATTAGCACTACAGGTAGGAGTATGTATTTTTGATTTTGGGGTGAACTGTCCCTTTAATGTTCAGAACCTTTAAGTGAAGTTCCTAGAAAGCCTCTTGATGACTATCTGTAAGACCCTCACATACGGGTTTGTCATCTTGAAAATGGCTGTGAAGTATGAAAGAAATAAAGGATGACAAGGTTAACTGATGCTTTTTCACACCACTGTGAAGTTGCAGCACATTTTTGGACATAGAGCCATAATGTCTGGCGTTACAAAATCAAAGACAAAAGCACAAAAGCTGCCTGAGGGATTATTGTTATGAGTTCCCTGAGAAATTTATTTGATAATTTATGATGCTCTTTTATGGCATCCTCCTTGGCAGATAACACGTATAAATATGGCACACTTGGTCATCTAAAGTAAAATACATTAATTAGGAATGCAAAATGAATCCCACAAGTGAATTATTATTGTATAATAGTCTTACTGGTGAAAAGGCTCAGAAACGTCAGAATCAGAATTACTGCAATGACCTAAAATAAACACTGCAATGATCCAACACTTCCATACAAGAAAACGGCCATATCCTACTCAACATATAAATGAATCTCTACCCAGTACATTAACTCTTTTATATTTGCAACACTATTCTACACATCTGGTCTGGGAACTGGGGAAACATCTTCTTGTGCATACATAGTAACTAATGAGTTATAAATAATAATAATAATAATGATAATTTCATGTAGAGGAAACAATGAATTTTTGAATAAATAAAAGAACTGGCAATTTAGCATGAGGCAGCGGCCATCAGAGGAAAGGCGCCAAAGCAACCGGGGGAAAAAAGTAAAAATGTACTCACTACACTGTTTGACTGACAACTGATCTCCACAGAGAGCAACAATCACTGCTTATCATCAAAGAAGAAAGACATATTTAAAAGTATTGCAGATTAAAACTTCCACAAAACTTTCTTAAACTGATGAGGCAACATGTTGGCAATTTTGGCAACTTGATGTTTGACAGTGACATAAGAGGCACACTTGGTAAGAGCAGAGAATTGATAAGTGGACCTCACATATAGTGAAAGATGAAAGGAGATTATGAGGGAATGTGTGACATAGTAGTGGTAGAGTATACATTGTACTTTATATAGAGAGAGCTAAATTAAACATGGAGAGTATACAACCAAATCCTGATGTCCATGACAAAGCATTAGTAGAAAGAGCGATAATAATTAAGTGTTTTCAGGGCAATTCTCTCTTTTCAATGTCTGGGCTAAACCTAGAAGCAAAGTATTAGGACACAATTTGCATTCGGGAATGAGGAGCTATAGGGGCGGCCATCTCTGCCTGCTTTCTTAATTTGTCTCACTGTCATTTCTTCTCTCAATCACTGAGATGCCACAGACATTACAGGCAGGCCATGGACCCTGCTGGGAGTGCAAACAGTGATGGGTATCAGTATTGACATTGGTCTAAAAGGATCAGTTAGCCTTCTCTTTACCCTGCAGGCCTCACAATTCCCTATTCATACAAAAAACAGCCTGCAAATGCGCTTCTCCCCCGGTGCTCTCACTCTCTGGTTATCTCTAAGAAAATACAAGGAGCATTACTGCCTAATGCCCCATAAAATTCTGACATCACCTTTCCACAGGAGAGGAGGACACACTCGATTTGATGGGCTAATTGTGTGTGGCATAATTAATCAATGTCTGCTGAACGACAAATTCCCACATGCACACTACCAATGTCGCATGAATGCTGGTGAAAGCACAGGGGGTAATTGAATTTACTATTATTTATTCTCCTTCATCAAGTGATTTAGTCATTACTGGCAGATATCTGTCACTTTTCTTCACAGGGAGATGGACACCATTACAATTGTGCAAGATGGACTAAGTTTACCTTCGGCAGGGCAAGACAACTGCAGACAGTGTCGAGTTCTTAATGACAGACAGAGAGAGGAATCAAAACAAAAACTGCAAAACTGCAGGAGAAAAAAGTATAAATTGTAACAACATAGGGTGGCATTTTTGTTCTTAATGTTATTTCACCCAGGGATCTGCCATGATAAAATAACATTGTGATCAATCATACAAGGAGTCATAGAAAAGGTTTCAGTCGTAGTCATCTGGACGGACGCTGTTTTCAGAATCAAGACGTTTCATACAAAACGTTGAAAACAGTGTCCAGATGACTACGACTCAAACCTTTTCTACGATGGAACACTCCTGGACGAATGAGGGACTACACCATACAAGGAGTCATAGATCTGCGATAGGAATCTTCATTGTATTTCTACTACTATTATTACTATTAATACTATAGTATTTCGAAACTATAACAATATTGTGACATATTTAATACACACGTGATATCAGCATGTGATATGTATCTATAAGTAAAATCTAATAGCTTCAGTGGACAAAAAAAAAAAAGAGATGAAAGGAAGCCACTACAACTCAGGAAAAATGTTGGCATTTTTGACCAGCGCAAAGCAGTGCTATGGAACACTGTTTTTACGAGTGGGTCCCCACTTTGTTTGCATCTTGCACGTGATACACAGTCCTGCCTCTGGTTTCACGCTTTCTGCTGATTGATGGTCGGCAGCTGCAACATGCAAAGAAACGTAGCAAAGTGCTGACAAAGGCAAGAAGACTGCAAGCTAACAAACATGGATGCAAAAACAATGCATGATTTGAAATTCAAATAAACTGCCCTGCAAATATTTTATGAGGAAGGAAATGCATTCAGCAAGTTTGTTAGGCCTATACCTCAACGATACACACGATGCATTTTGGTGCCTAACACCAAAGGTCAACATAACTTTTGTTTGTTAGCACAAAACTTTTAAGTTCAGCTATCATCACAGTAAAGAAGGCCACCAGCTGAATCCTGCAGTGATTTCCATAACTCAGCAAACAGATCAATTTAAAATTTCTCTTCACTTAGTCGCCTCCTCCATTATGAAAAAAAACAAGCAATCACTCTCTACACTTAGTACACTGTACCATTACTATCAGGCTATAGCCGATATCTTGAGAAAGCTGCAAAACAACATTTGAATAAATCTCACAAACAGAAGATGGGTCGATGGTTGTCGTGGGTGCAGTGAGACTACATTGTTGATACTGAACTTCACAGGAGTAAATGACAAATTACTGTATACTGGTTGGGCTGATGAGTTGCCTTTTTTGTCATTAAAATTTCAATGATTGGCAGGAATGGCTGTAAGTCACCTAGATGAAGAGTGACATAAGGGCAGAAGAAGATTAATTTCACGCTGCCTCTTCAAGGTCCTTATGAAACCTTCATTTCACAAGAATTTTAAACTCACGTCAAATAAGCTGGATACTGTAGGGACAAATTAAGAAGAATTCACATAAATCACACCCAAAGTATTTAAGGTATAATGTAATTTACATTTCCAGCTTTTTGCACAGCTGACACTCTTCCTCTGAGTGAATCACAGTATTGGAAACAGTCGAATAAGCTTAATTTCCTGGAGCAATCGCAGGGAAGAGGGAGTCCTTTCAGCAGTAGGGTAGTCAAGCTACAGATTAACAGCGCCCTGATGACACAACTGTAAATATTGTTCTGACCCTAAAATGGTTGTGTGAGAAAAAATCTGCGAGGGTACAGGTACAGAGAGAGGTTTAAATACTTTTGCCACTGTGACATGACAAAATAACTGAGATTATAGTTGCAGGAACCTTTGGGCTACAGTCCAGCAACATAGTCATGGGGGAGAAAAAGGTCATTTAACAGTTGTAACATTTATGCAGAAAGCAGAATTTCGAATTGGCAGAGGCAGTACCATTCTGCAAGGTTTGGTGTATTTTTATTTATGGAAAGGCATATTTTTGTCAAAAGATATTAATACTAGAATATATTGAAATTGTAAAAATGTGTTAATTTATTACCAAATCAAGACTAGAGACACAAATCTGGAAAATTTAGTGTCAATGAGCAGGGTTCACGCACCATAGGTCATTTGAAATTATTTACAAATATGTGCATATGCACTATATGTAAAAGCTCTGCCAGTTAACATTAACAGGATAGAAAACATTAAAGGTGCCCTGTGGAGCTTTCTAGTAAACAAATTCATCAAAAGCGTATTGTGTGAATTATTCAGGTCTGACAACACATTCCCTTCCTCATAAAACGTTTGCAGAGACTATTATTGAAAGACTAATATTTTGAATCCTCCATTGTTTACATGTACAGTGGGTACGGAAAGTATTCAGACCCCTTTAAATTTTTCACTCTTTATTTCATTGCAGCCATTTGCTAAAATCAAAAAAGTTCATTTTATTTCTCATTAATGTACACTCAGCACCCCATCTTGACAGAAAAAAACAGAAATGTAGAAATTTTTGCAAATTTATTAAAAAAGAAAAACTGAAATATCACATGGTCATAAGTATTCAGACCCTTTGCTCAGTATTGAGTAGCACCCTTTTGAGCTAGTACAGCCATGAGTCTTCTTGGGAATGATGCAACAAATTTTTCACACCTGGATTTGCGGATCCTCTGCCATTCTTCCTTGCAGATCCTTTCCAGTTCCATCAGATTGGATGGTGAACGTTTGTGGACAGCCATTTTCAGGTCTCTCCAGAGATTTAGGTCAGGGCTCTGGCTGGGCCAGTCAAGAATGGTCACAGAGTTGGTCCAAAACCACTCCTTTGTTATTTTAGCTGTGTGCTTAGGGTCATTGTCTTGTTGGAAGGTGAACCTTCGGCCCAATCTGAGGTCCTGAGCACTCTGGAAGAGGTTTTCTTCCAGGATCTCTCTGTACTTGGCTGCATTCATCTTTCCTTCAATTGCAACCAGTCGTCCTGTCCCTGCAGCTGAAAAACACCCCCATAGCATGATGCTGCCACCACTGCTGGTTTCACTGTTGGGATTGTATTGGGCGGGTGATAAGCAGTGCATGGTTTTCTCCACACATACTGCCTAGAATTAAAGCCAAAAAGTTCAATCATGGTCTCATCAGACCAGAGGGTCTTATTTCTCATAGTCTGGGAGTCCTTCATGTGTTTTTTTGGCAAACTCTATGCAGGCTTTCATATGTCTTGCACTGAGGAGAGGCTTCCGTCGGGCCACTCTGCCATAAAGCCCCGACTGGTGGAGGGCTGCAGTGATAACTGACTTTCTGGAACATTCTCCCATCTCCCTACTGCTTTGGAGCTCAGCCACAGTGTTCTTTGGGTTTTTCTTTACCTCTCTCACCAAGGCTCTTCTCCAACGATTGCTCAGTTTGGCTGGACAGCCAGATCTAGGAAGAGTTCTGGTCGTCCCAAACTTCTTCCATTTAAGGATTATGGAGGCCACTGTGCTCATAGGAACCTTGAGTGCTGCAGAAATTCTTTTGTAATCTTGGCCAGATCCGTGCCTTGCCACAATTCTGTCTCTGAGCTCCTTGGGCAGTTCCTTCAACATCATGATTCTCATTTGCTCTGACATGCACTGTGAGCTGTAAGGTCTTATATAGATAGGTGGGTGCCTTTCCTAATCAAGTCCAATCAGTTTAATTAAACACAGCTGGACTCCAATGAAGGAGTAGAACCATCTCAAGGAGGATCAGAAGAAATGGACAGCATGTGAGTTAAATGAGTGTCACAGCAAAGGGTCTGAATACTTATGACCATGTGATATTTCAGTTTTTCTTTTTTAATAAATTTGAAAAAATTTCTACATTTCTGTTTTTTTCTGTCAAGATGGGGTGCTGAGTGTACATTAATGAGAAATAAAATGAACTTTTTTGATTTTAGCAAATGGCTGCAATTAAATAAAGAGTGAAAAATTTAAAGGGGTCTGAATACTTTCCGTACTCACTGTATGTTTACTAGCTTGCAGTATTCTTCTTCCCTGCCTTTGTTGGCAAATTGCTATGTTTCTTTGCGCAATACAGCTGTCAGTTGTTGATCAGATACAAACAAAACACTGATCAACTTGTAAAAAACTGCTCTGTAGCGCAACTAGTGGTCAAAAATTCCACAAGGTAACTTTAAATGGAAAGAAAATGTGGTTTAAAAAAAATCAAATCCAACTGGAATTTGTCATCAATGTATTAAGAGAGCTGCATAGGGTGCTGCCACTCAGCTTTGCTGCCAATTTGTCACGGTTGCCAATCCTGGTATTGCAAAAAAACAAAAAAAACCTTTGGCCCAAAAAGTCTTTTCCCCTTTACTGTGATTATAAAAGAGACGTCTGTAAAACTGCTGACAGGACACCTCCAACTGCAAACAAGGTCAATTATTACTCTTTGTATTAGGAATAAGAATAATTTGTAAAACTTTCCCAGAGCTTAGAAAAGCTATTTTTATTTGCGCAATATCATGGACGAGCGGTAATATGTGGGCAGGGGCAGTGGAAGAAACACATGTGCAGTGGGTTGCATAACAAGTAAGAAAACCTGGAAGCCATAACACTTTTTTGGCTTATGCGCTTAGTGAGCAATTTTCATTCAAGTGAGTCGGATATCCAGTTCCTACAATACATCCGTGGAATTATCCTATAGCGAAGAATAATTGTACCACTCCTTGGTTTTTGCTATTTGGCAATTGTGTCTTTTTAATTGCAAACTATTGACAAGTTGTGCGCAAGAGCTACTTTTGGTTGGTTTGGTGCACTCAACAAGTACATAAATCTAAAACATTTGGCAGATAGATGGTCTAAGGTGATTTGCCTAAACCCTGTCTGTTTTGCAGGAACAGTGCACAAGAGAAAAGAGGAGTATACACTGGATCCTTCCTAAATGCAATACATCACGATATGGTCATGTTCCGCATTGGGTAACTAAGCTCTTACAGTAGCAAACTGGTTGTTGGCCATATGATATAAAGATACATAACCAATAGTTCAACATCAAAAGCATTAATGTGGGAAAAAAAGGTGTAAGTTGGCACAGAGTAAGAATAGAGGCTGAAAGCACTACATCTGGAGTGAGCAGTGAGTATTTTTTGTCTTTTGTTATTCATACACTGATAGCTACAGGCAGTGCTTTGCTTTACATTTGTTATTGTGCTAACTATGTGTTAGCGGCTGGCAGTCTGTGATCTAGGCAGCAACAATCTCATAGTATTTCTGTGTAGAGATTACTGACCAGCGAGAGAGAAATGAAGAGATGCTGTTTGACGTTCTCTCAAAGCATATGAAATGCAGCACCGTATGTAGCTGGGTGTCTGACTTTGGGAGGACGGATCTCTTTGATGGTTGTAAAGATCAAAGGCAGGAGATTTGCTACCATCTGCAGTCATTTCAGAGCCTCCCCATGCACACTTCTATATACACCCGCCCTCCCTTAATATGTTTTTCTTAACATTCAAAACAGTTCATGTTCATCAAAAAAAAATCACATCACTAAAGTTAACATCAATGACTGATCGGCTCCTTTGTTCATTGATGAGGATAAGAAAAAATAAACCAGCGGTTTTATGTTACATTTTACATTATATGGCAAAACAGTCTTCTTATTATTCTTATTCATTTTAATTCAGAGCCAGGCTCCAGCTTTCGATGATTCGACTGGAGTCAAAGGGACAACAGACATCTTTTCATCACAGTGTGAGCTCCTCTGAAAGAACTGGCGATAGTCGAGGCAGACATGGAATAGCCAGATGTCATTACACTATCATGCACGGCTATAGAACATTTCTGAGCCATTAGACTGCCAGAGGATGTGACTGCTGCTTATGAGGTCTGAGAGGCATGGGTAGGGGGGAGGGATGCACACCAGGTGAATTTAGCAAGCCACAAGTCACACAAGCCAGACTGCTCTTTTTCTTCATCAGCATTGAACTCTTCCAGCATTTTTTTCTTGCACACGTAAGCCTACATGTGAAGTATCCTTTCTTTTTACTTTTTTTAAATCACACGCTGACATTAAATTACTCAATGTCCTGAGAGATTAAACATTTTCTCTGCGTCCTCTCATCTGCAAAAACGCACTGAGTGGATATCACACAACCCTCTTCACTGCATCATGTCAGCTGAGAGGCCAGTGTAGATATGGAAGCAAAAGCCCGTTTTCTAAGGGATTTCTCTGTAAGAAGGTGATTCTGTTCTCTTGGTGTCCGTTATATTACTTTCAGCATTTCTGCAGCTAAGACCAGATCTCATTTCAGCATCGTGCCTGAGAGAAGAGGCTTAGGGGAGATGACAGGCCTCTGTCAGAGCCCCCGTGCCAGGAAAATTAGGGTTACACAATTACACACAGTTCCACAACCGTCACCAAAAAGCCCTCTTCGTAATTGGATCCATTTTAGGGGGTTTAAAGCCCCCTTCTTTGAGATATACAGTCAAAGCAACCCCAGGAACACAATTCATCCTCCTCTGTGTCTGCATCTCTTTTGCATTTAGACTGGCCCGAGGAAAAACAAAACAGCATTGAAGTTAGTCCTGTCACATTCGGTCGCACTGAGCAGATGCAACATGTCACTCTAAATCTGAATAATTATATCAGCTTCTATTTTTATTTTTGTTTTTTATAGCAGAAAGGAAAGACAGCTCTGTCATGAGCAGAGGTGTCTAGAGAATGTTGACTGATATGACAACATAATGCTAAGCACTGCACATACAGTATTGTTTTAAGTTCTGTTTTGAGCATTAATTGCTTCTCCAGAGAGGTATTTCAAGTGTTTCACAAAGAAAGCTTGGATAGATAGAGGTCGAATTACAATAGTAAATTATGCTTTCAGCCAAGCATGAAGTGGCAAGTTTAAGTCAAGCCTTATAATGTATATCACTCTTCATAAAATTAAGACCATTATTTCCTAATGCAGCTGCTATACATCAAAGTGGGAAATCATGTTGTGGTCTTTATTGTGAAACAGCCACAGGAAATGCAATGAATTTATCATTGAGGATAGCGGTAATTTATTAGCAGTTAAATTTTTACTAAAAATGGCTCAGGGTATAAATGTTTTCTGTATCTTTAAGTATTGTCTTCTGATAGATTTAAAATTTTTGTTAGTATGTATAACTAACCAATAATAGTTCATTTAGTTTTATGTTTTTGTATTTTGGAAATGACAAGTTTTTGTTCAGTTATTGTTTTGTTTCAGTTAAACTTTTTATTTCTTTTGTGTCCATTTGAGGGACTTGGGTATTTCCATTTTATGCAACTTTATACTTCTACTTCACTACATCCCAGAGGCAAATATTGTACTTCACTGCATTTGTCTGACAGCTTTAGTTACTAGTTTTTTTCAGATTACATTTTTTCATGCCGTTCCTGTCCAGTGAAACTCATATATCTCCAAGTGTCCAAAGTGTTCCTTTATGGTTTGAGAAAATTCCCTTACTTCTTAAGCTAAATAAACTCCCCCGCCCCCTCCTTTCCTTGGATTAGCTGGAAAATGCATCGTCACAAAGCTGAAAACAGGGATGGTTTTACAGTTGACTGTTTAGAGATACGTGATTCTCACAGGACAGCAACGCTACAAACATATGATGATCTTATAGACTATGATGCATTGCTGTAGATTAAACTACCCAACAGTATATAAAGTAGTTAAAATTAGCACAATCTCAAATATCTACAGCAGTAAAATGCAACACATACAGTACATGTATGCTTTATGCAGCAGCAATATTAATCTAAAAAAAGCTTATATAATAGTGAATCACTGACAGCGGCCATTTTTTTGCATAATGACTACTTTTACTTTTGATAATTTAATAAGTACATTTTGCTGATAATGCTTACATATTTTTACTTAAATACGGTTTGGAGTGCAGGACTTTTCTTTCTAAGGGAGTATTTACACAGTGTGGTATTGCTACTTTTACTTAGTAAATGATCTTAATACTTCTTCCACCACTATCTAAAAGTTAGGAAATGGCAATCAAAACATCTTTCACAACATGTGTGCTATTGACATGGACTGCAACCTAATCTGGTCTGTAGTTGTAGAAAGAAAATACAAACCCTTAAGAGGTGTAACAAATAACATTAATAATGGCTATATTTCATTAAGGTGTTCCAATGCCAGGTCCCTCTTGTTTTACATGATGGCTACTAATAATGGCTACTAATCTACTGAATAAAATACCACCCAGTAGCTGTCAACCCTTATGCTGATCTATTTTTTTGCAGATGGTTGGTTTGCATTAGGTTAATACAACAGTTGAACTTCTTGCAGGTTTAAATATACAACAACAAAATCATATTTTTAATCCTAACAGGACCCTAACTAAAAATGTGCTGTTCCTGCACACATCCACTGAGTCACAGATCGTGCCTTTAACTATTGTAGGAGTGAAAGTAGAAGATAGGCCTTTAAAAGCAGAATAAAAAGTCAGTAATTGCTAAAAGACAATGAAAATGGCTTGCCAAATTTATGAGAAAAGGTCTTCCAGAGCATGTAGGGGCTGCAATGGACCAAGCTCAACTGAGCTATGCACTGCCTGAAGATCTCAGGCTGAGCTTCAGCTCGTAACAAGGGTGGAGTAAATGATTTAGAGGAGTCAGAAACAGGCCGTAATTTATGAAAAGGTTGAAACAAATCACTGTACAGTACATTTCATTTTGCTACAAACTACAGTCTATCTCCATAACATACACTCATCAGCGTTCAAAAGACCAATTTAGTGGTTGAAGGAGCAGAAAATTCTCTGTTTAAAAAATCTGTTTTGATATACTGTAGACCAACCTACACACTGCAGTTTACATACTAATTAGACCCTTCAATCTTTAATGTCAACTGAAGGAAATACATTCATGACAAAGTAGGCTATCACTTCTCTCTTATCACAAAACGCCAACTGCATGTCACCTCGTATTCCCCTGGGTGTTTATTACAGCCCCTGAGGATCAAACTGTCTGGGGGAGACTATAAAGGTGATTGCGGTGTTTATGAGAACTGATTTTCAATCAGGCAAACACAGTAGAGTGACTTTCCTCTTGAGCACAATTCAGCCCTTCGCATGCTGAGTGATAATTGCAGCTCATCTGAAAAGGCTGTTTTCATGCTCCCTCTCAAGGTGCATCTTCTACATTCACCCCGTTCGCCATTTTGGATTTGTTTCTTAACTGTGCATAACTTGAGGAAGTAGTTGAACAGAATCAGATAAAGTTACTGGAGTACAATGTCATTCCCCTCAGGCAAGGTTAAATTAAACTTTATTAAAAGCCCAACTGTATACTGTAGTTTTGTGCTTGGCAAGGTTAAATGATTTCTGTTACTGGTGAAGAGAAGATGTTTGGATCCTTTTGTGTTTTGTCAATGTTGAGCTTTAATGCTAGAAAGTGAGAGGTAGGCAAAGAGAGAGAGAGAGTCGTCACACATAACCACACAACCCTCCTCCACAACACATACACACATACAGTACCATCACCACTCCAGCACAACCCTTCATCCTCTCTTCATTTTCATCAAAACATTGCAGATGAGGTCCTGAGCTCAATTAATCATTCTGAAGCCCTCCTGAACTACCCCCCTATTAATCACCAAGCCCACCATACTGCAGGACCAGGCTTCAGAAACCTTTTCTTTCTGGGAGTGGTTGTGTTGTCACTGGATGTGTATACATACCTACACCCAAATGCACTCGTCTACACACACACACGCATCTAGGACTGGCATTCTTAATCTATTTACGGAATGGAAGTTGAGCTTATTTCAGGGTCTCCCTCCTTTTCTGTCGATAGCCTGCTCAAAATGAAGTCGTAATGAACAATTTCCTACACAGAAAGCATAAATTGAGGTATTCCACTCGCAGGCTCATGGGAAAAAAATATATCTCAGGAAACATGAACAGAAAATATTTTCTCCTACATTAAGCCACGATTGTTCAATTATAGCTTAGCAACCGTAATTAGGCATGGCAGGCCTGTCAAGCTTTGGATTTCTCCACATGCTGAAACAGTGTGTATGTGGCTCCAATAAGAGTGATATCGGTATCTAAGGAGTTTGGAGGGCGGTTTCTTTTTTTAGCCTTTACAAAACCAAAAACAGAAGAGCAAAAGTGTGAGGAAGGAATGGATTAAAATTGTGTTCATCTGCTCTAGTTAAGCTGCAAGTGTTAGCATGCCCAACTAACTAGCTTACTACCTACAGATGTAACTTAGCGCTATTTCCAAAGTCAAGGGGCATATCATTACATAACTTCATTATTTTGTGGGATTACAGATTATATGGGAGCAAAGATGCTATATATCAGGATAATAACTACTCCAGCCCTTTGTTTTGGAGACGTTTATACTCCAGCATATCTAGCCAAACTTGCATTAGGTAACATTGCATCATCGGCTATTCCTCATCCTCAAATCCTTTTACCTTGTAAAAGTAAAGCATATTGTTTAAAAATACATACATTATCAAAGCATAAATCTAACCACTGCGTTGCTTGTCCAAGCATGTTTTTCTATTGTAAGCTCTCAAACCATCCATGAGTTTTGTTAGAATAAATAACATTTTAATAAAAATGTTTTATAATGTATTACTAGGGCTAACTCTGCAATACACGAAAATGCCGCTCTTTTATTTCAATATCTTCTACATGAGTCTTTAGCTGGTGATGATGCTGACATTTTGCCTGGAACATGTAGCTTTAACCTCAGGCTTTTAGCATGATACCATGTATGTAGCCATCGTGTGCATAGTCAATACCCTTTTACAGGGATCTTGTTTTGGAACAAATCAGCTCAATCAGCTGAAGACTTAGATTTCAGCAAACTCACAGAGTTTCAAAGTTAGCATTTTAAAGTTACAAATTAATATTTGAAAAGGAAATTAGGTGAGGAAACTAAGAACTAATAAAAGTCCACTCAAAATTTACATTTATTGTATAGCAGTTATAACAACTTTCCACCTCTGCATGTTACTGCATCATGCAGCTGCTAGTTACACATTTCCATGATATTTCAAGGTAATTTCTGGAGACATGAATGTGATGGCAATTGCTAAGATTATCCTGTGTTTCTAAACTCTTCTACCTTAAAATTAGCTCTGAATAACTGACCAATATTTATTTATCATTCCCTGCCTTCCTTTGCTCTTCTGGTCTGTTTTTTAATGGAAATAGATAGTACAACAGCTTGAGAGGCAGGGGCAGTTTGCTTAATTATAATACATTTGTGGCTCTTATCTATCCTTAGTCAACCTTGGCAATTTTACTGCACTCCTTTTACTGCTCACTCCTCCAAGGCACAGAAAACACCCATCTTTGCGTCAAATATCTGCTTAAAACACAAGACAAAGCCTTATCTACAGGCAGCTGTGAGCGTGCTAAGAGAGCAAATGATTCAGTTCCTCAGTACAGCACAACTTGGTCAGTGATGCATTGGATTTCTCAGTATTCAGGAGATGGTAGACTCATTTTCAGAATGGCCGTATTTAAATTATTTCTTGATAATACAAATTACATATAGAATATTAACAGACCGAGTGCTCACTGAAGCTGAATCACAATAAACCACATTTTTACAGATCAATAACAATGTTTTTCTTGTGAGGTTATGAGACAATACCTGAATATCTCAGCAATTCTGACTACTAAGCAACAATAATGCAAAAACAGAACTGTTGTCTTGCAAATGTTGTTGAAGAAGCAAGCAAACAATAATCTGCCTGCAGCAAGAAAGTGGAGGGCTGTGGTGGTGGAATGCCTAAGCAACAGCACATTGCAAGAACACCACAAGCCACTGAGAATTCACAAGTTGGCTGTGTTCCTATCAGACATCTGCTGCTGGTTCAGTCACAGTCAAAACAAATCATGGCCTTTCGAGGAATCCTATATTGTACAATGGACACAATGTGATATTTGTACTGTATGATTAGAGACCGAGAGTCCACTCATGTTGAACACCTCTTTAGATATGAATGCAACTCACATGTCTTTAAAGAAATGCTTAACATGTAATTCTTTCAAGGATAAGGCTTGGCTATATTCAAATTTTTCTTACTGTCACCAAATCCCATAAGACCAAAACCAACAATGAATGTATTCTACTAATAAGTACTGTGTAGCCAAAGCCTAATATAGCTTATTCTTCTGTGACACAGACCTCCAGTGTTGAGCAAAAATAAGCACATAAGGAAGCCACAATGTACCATTTACACCAACCCCACGCTGTAAATGCTCACTAGAATTTATTTACTTGTGAAGATATCCCCCCCAACATGTACACTTTTACTCCTAAATGTTTGTTAAACACTGCAATGCCCAGCAGTTTTAGAACATAACCTAACCTAAAAATTTAACTATACATCCGTGACCTGTTTTTAAAGGCCTTGCACAACCACGCAGGTGTTTCCACTTATTTGGGCTAATTAGACCTCTGCTGAAGTTGGGTGGACCTATTCTGGAAATTACGTGAGGTCACTAAACACCATGAACCAAGATGAATTATAAAGAGGAAACTGCCCCGCCCTCATAGGTGAAATAAAGTTAATGGGAGGTTCAGGGAGATGTCAATCATGCTCAGCTGGGACCTCTTCTGGGAAACAGTCCTCAGAAGAGGTCTAATTAGTCAAAATAAGTGAAAACACCTGTGTGAGTGTAAAAATGGCATGTAGGGCCTTTCAAGACTTTTTTTCTTCAGTAGGAATGAATGGGCTTGGGGCTGAGTGCCACTAATAGGTTAGGGGAGGCAAAAGTATTGAGAGATGGACCAACACATTGTTGGTTTTGGTCTTTTCAAAAAGATAATACCACAAATATAGAATAACGCCAGCCTAATCCTTTATAAAGTAATTAACCGCTTGTAGACCCTGTATTTGAAGAATTGTATTAATCCATCCAAATGAATCCAAGCTTTGTGCTGGCAAATTTAATATCATATAAAGTACAATGTTTTAAGATTAACTTCCTTGATCCATGCCTCCAAAACTTAATTGAAATCCACCTATGCACCCTCCAAATTCAATAAGCATTTTTCACTGGTGACATTTTGAAATGTTACAGCAGGAAAAGAAAAAGTGTAACTAATAACGTTAATGCTGGCTCAGCTCCGTTCAGGTATGCCAGTGAGACAGCATGCGGGGCCCTGGCACTGAAACACCTAAATGGAATGCAGCCATTAATAATGTTATTAGTTACACCTGTGTTTGACAAGTCAAAATGTCTGCTGAGACAGGTCTCCTGATCAGATATGACTCAGAAAGGCACACACTGGTTATGTAAAGTCTCAGTTCACCGTACATGTCATGTAAGACTAAAACAAGCCATTATGTCCCAGAAACTCTTGATACGCCTCTGATATAGAACAATTGCTGAAAGCTCCACTGAGCTCCAACATCATTGAGCCTGACAAGAAGTTTTTTTTAGACAATGCAAAGGAAAATAATCCCCTAAAATAGGTAAATTTCTTAATGTATAAAATGTTGCTCCATCACTTTATGCTCATCCAGCTGTCAATAAATCTAACAACATGTTTCTGATTTGTGTTCACTGAGAGTCACACTCTGTCTTGCCTCCAATGCAGCATCAGAAAGGCTCTGAATGCTAGTTGCCTGTAAAGCTGTGGGTGGTGCACACATGGGATGTGTCGACCTCTTTGTAATGCGATGTGACAGCTGGTTGACTACAACTGGTAATGCATAATGCAAGTGATATAAACTCTGTCTTTACTCTGTCTCTGTCATTACACACCATCTGAAGCTGATCAAATGGTCATTCACAAATTCAAAGCAAATAGATTTGACAAAGTAATCAATTTTCACCCAGTTTACCTGGTCACTGATAGGATACTAAGTTTCAGTTATGAAATAGTAAAGAATGCAGAGTGATTCTGCCAGCCAATGCGAGGCACCAGCTTACACTGATATGTAGCTACTTTTAAACTTTCGATCTGGGCTGACCTTTTCTTGGTGTACTGTAAGATGCTAGGCCATGGTGATACTTGATAAGGCCATATAGTGTAATAAGATCCAGTTATTACAGTTTTAGTGTGAGCACAGAGAGAATCAATAAAAGTGAGGTAGCCTGTTTCTGATCCTGACACTCAGATTGCAGCATGGAGCAAAGCAATGAAGATTACTGCCATAGACATGTTGCATTTATTTTAACCCTGGCTATATTTACTGTGACTGTTTACTTCTTTTAAAAAGGACTGTAGTGTTGCAATTTGCACTTCTGTTTCTATTTGAAAGCCAATGCCTCTGTCACTGCAAGACTTAGGCTCTGCTTGGCATAAAAATGTAGTACACTCTCTAAAATCATAGCCTATGATTTTATTCAGTGTTCAGTGATGTTGAATACACTATGTCCTCCACTGGTTCAAACAGTGAAAGCTGAAACCCGTTCTCTTTAGGTTTACACTCATTCTTTCTCTAATAAAGTTTCTTGACTCCACAGGGAAGGCAATTAACAGAAAAGCAGTGGTGTGCACATTTGCAGTGCCCTAAAATCATCATTTGCACATCAAACAGCCTCCGCCTTCATCTCGGTCAATTTGCATATAATACCACAAAGGTGCATCAATGTCAAATAGAAGTCTTCATTCCAATGCAGCATCTATGTTTTCTATGCTGGGATGTTGAGGTAGGTGCACCTGAGATACACAAAGCACTGAGTAAAATTAAAGAATAGGGGGTCAGGTAAGGAATAAAACACTACTATTTCCACTATTAAAATCGTGGAGGAAGGTGTCATAGTTAGAGATATAGTAATCATGATGAATTATCAGAGAGATGAAGGCTGCTTTCACATATCCATGATTCTTTTTTGGAAACAATTTTAACTAGATTTTGCCTGAGTCAGTTCAGGATTTGGGCAAAATCCAGTTGATCTCCAACAACAATACAGGAAAATTAGCACACTCAGTGCTATACATTATCACATAACTGTTACAATCCATAAAAAAATTCAGACCTCTCAATGTTCACAAGTAGGAACTCAGATAAGTCATATTTTGTATGTTTTTGTTCTATATAATTAATTTAGCTCTAAGTTTATTGACAGTCCTGTAAAATGGAAGACCTCTAGGACTGTGTTCATCAGAAATTGGGTATTTAGGGTAATTCAGTATAAGCAACTTATGCCATAAAATATGGGAATATGGAATAACATTTTAAATTTAAGTACGCATCAGAATGGATACAATAAACATAACTCATAAAATAAGTAAACATGACACAATAAAAGTCTCACTAACACATAGTGTACTGTGCTAAACAGGATAATTAATTAAATATACAGTAGTTTATAAAGACTAGGATGGTAACACCACATCGCCAATCATGCTGTATTTCTCCACAACATGTGGTAACATTCAGCTACAGCCACTACTTCCATGAGCCTTAGCCAATGTTGAGCAATCAAAAACTCAGACTCGTAATTGTTGGATTTTAAGAAAATATTATATTATACATATTACTATTATAATTACTAGTATAGCAGTTATACAGTAATATTAGTGGTAATAGAAGTAGCATAATAACATTAGTACATCTGTTACTCTAGATCCATCTATTATCAGTAACTACAGACCAATTTCTAAACTTCTGTTTCTTAGCAAAATTTTTGAAAAAGTCGTCCACAACCAAGTAATCGATAATCTGGCAACCAACAAAGTACAGGATTTCTACCAATCTGAATTTCTCCCCAACCACAGTACAGAAACGGCCTTGGTCATGGTTACTAATGATATAAGAATAAATAGTGATATGTGTAGAGTTTCTATTTTAGTATTGTTGGACCCAAGTACAGCATTTGACACATGATATTTTAATGGGGAGACTTGAGAGGTGGGTTGGCCTATCTGAGTCAGCACTAGACTGGTTTTTATCATACCTTAAAAAAGGGCATGATTTTAGTGTTTCTCTTGGGAATTTTAACTCAAAAAGAATTTTTTTCTCATGTGGTGTTCCACAGGGGTCAATTTTAGGCCCATTATTATTTAATACTTACTGCCTCTTGGCCAGTTTATCAAGAAACATGTGTTACCATAATTATGTTGATGATACGCAACTATACATTTCCTTGTCCCCCAGTGATCTGAGCCCTAGTAACACTATCAGAATGTATCAAGGATACTAATAACTGGATATCTAGTAATTTTCTACAGTTAGACAATGACAAGACGGTTATCTTGGTCATTGGGGCAAAGTCTATCAGACAGGAAATCTCTTTTAAGTTGTCTTAAGTTGTTGTTTTAAGTTGTCACAACTGTCTCTGGAAAGTGTCACACAGGTCAGAAACCTTGACCTCACTTTCCAGAGCCACATCAACAGTATAGTTAAAAACAGATTTTATCATTTAGGAAAAATGGATATTGTAAGGAGTTTTTTATCCCAGGAGGACGCTGAAAAAATCGTTCATGCTTTATTTCCAGTTTTTTCTAAAAACATCTTGTTAGACTGCAGCTACTCCAGAATGCATCTGCTAGAGTTTTAACTAGAAAAAGGAAATACGATCATATAATGCCTGTGCTGAGATCATGACACTGGCTCCCAGTAAATTTAGAACTGATTTAAAAAATTTTATGCTCATTTTTAAGGTCCTACATGGTCTGACACCTGAATATCTCTGTGACATGCTTGTGAGCTATGAACCAGCTAGACTGCTTCAGTCATCTGGAACAGGCCAACTAGTTATTCTCTGGGTCTCCACAAAAATGGTGAAAGTGCCTTTAGCTTTTATGCTCCAAGCCGCTGGAACTCCCTAAGCAATCATGTTAGATGTACCCCAAAGCTATAATTTTTAAAACCAAACTCAAAATATTCCTTTTTAGCTGCACTTTCAGTAGTCTGGTTTGCTGGTTTCAACTTCTATTTAATTCTTATTTTATTGGTTTTAACTCACATGTTCTATTAATTTTATTGGTTGACTGTCTTAATTATTTTATTTAGTTGTTTTTATTCTTAATTGTTAATGGTTTTAATTATTTTGTTTTTATTTTATTATTTCTATAACTGTTTTTAAACTCATGTATTATTATTCATATGTCGATTTTAACTGTGCTTACTTATGTCTAAAGTTTTATCTTTACAATATTTTGTGGCTGCAATTTCCAGGGTAGTTCACGCTCTGTGCAGCACATTGTGCTTCCACCTGGAATGAAATGTGCTATATAGCTAAGTAAAGCTTTGCTTGCTTTACAGTTTAGATTCTGTACACATATATACACACACATACAGGACATACAAACGTAGTTTGTGACTCATCTTTGCTTCACTTACATTAGTCAGCACATTGTTGATTACCTGGTTAACGCACTCATCTATTTTCACACAATCCAGATGTCGTCATCATAAGTCTGAGGGGAAAAGGTTTGACAATGTAACCACTGATTGTAGTTACACTTCAACTATCCAACTAGCATAACACTAGTTTAGACACATGTATTATTCACACATTTTATCTCCTCAGAAGGACACATTAAATATTTGTTAACTTAAAAAAGCATCATGCAACACTCTGCACCTCAGGACTATTAATTTTCCACACACGCTTCATTCTAAAGCTCCATCTGCTACATCACTGGTCCCATTAAGGCAAAGAAGGAGGGCTTGAATATTGGAGCGGAACAGTTAAACCTCAAAGATGGAGAAAAACACAAGGGAGAGACTCTATATCCACAAATAAATAAGGCAACATTGTGCAGTCACTCTCAAACAACTATTGCAACATCTGAGCTCCCAGTGACTTGACTTAGACCTCTTTACCCCATAAAGGGGGAAAGGGCATCCATCAGAGCTCACTATCTCATTATTTTCTGGTCCTAGGCTTTTGCTTCCTGCCAGGTTACTTGGATTTTGTCCAAGTCTTAAAGCGTGGAACGTCTCCAGGTGTTTTTCGGCCTACCCTGTTTCCTCTTTCCCTGTGGACTGTAGTCCAAGGCTTGTCTTGTGATGTTATTTGTGTCCTTCCTAAGGGTATGACCTATCCATTTCCACTTTCTTCTTTTGACTGTGGAAGCTATGTTGGGTTATATATATATTCCTGGTGGTCATCCATAGTTCCTCATTCGTGGTTTAGATGGGCCACCATAGCTTTAGGATGTACCGTAAGCGTTTGTTGACAAACACCTGTATCTTGCTTGTGAGTGCCCTGGTGGTTTTCCACGTCTCAGAACCATAGAGCAGGACAGTCTTTAAGTTGGTATTGAAGATACGCAACGTGGTATTCTTGGCCATAGTATGTTGAATGCCTGCTTTGCTTTTGCTTGTCCTTGTCTGCTCCTCCATTCTTGCTGATGTTGCTCCCTGGTCTTTTGCTGCATGTGTGTGTGGTGAGACCAGTGCTAGGTCATCTGCAAACTCCTTGAGCAGGACGACAAGGTCCACTGGATTCCTGTCCTTGTTTTCATTTGTTCTCATCATGATCCAGTCCATGGGAACCAGGAAAATCAAAGGAGAGAGGAGACAACCTTGTGGTACTCCTGTTGTAGTGTCTGACAGCTTGCCCCTGCAGATGATATGGCCATTGAAATCTTGGAACGTATTCTTTATTAAATTATTCACACCCAAATCTTGCTTAGCTAAATTATCGAGTTTCTGCTCCAGCTTCCTCCTGTACTTCTCCTTGGCCTCCCTGATCGTCACCTTCAGGTCAGCCTGGATTGCCCTCACCTCCTCCCTATTACCATTGGTAAAGGCCCTCCTCTTGGCATTCAGGATGTCTTTGATGTCCTTTGTTATCCACAGTTTGTTATTTGGATAACAATGGACCATCTTAGTTGGGACATTGCAGTCCACACATAAGTTAATGTAGCCAGCGATGCACTCAGTAAGCCAATCAACGTCCTCTCCATGAGGATCACAGAGCTCACAGAGAGTTTGTCACTTCAAAACATCCCTGCAGTGTCTCATAGGCCTCCTCTGACCATCTCCTCACTGCCCTTGTGGTCGCAGGCTGCCTTTTAACCAGAGGCACATAGCATGGTTTGAGGTGAACCAGGTTGTGGTCTGACCTACCCAAGGGGGGGAGAGTGGGGAAGAGCTGTATGCATCATTAACGTTAGCATATAGCAGGTCCAGTGTCCTTTCCTCTCTAGTAGGACAACTCACATACTGGGTGAAATTAGTCAGTGTTGTTGAAACATTGATATGGTTTAAGTCACCCGAGATTAATATGAGTGCACTCGGGTGTTGAGTCTGGAGTTGTGCTATGGCGGTGTGAATGGCGTTGCACGACGGTGCCAGGTTGGCAGAAGGGTGGATGTAAACAGCCACAACAATGGCATGTGAGAATTCATGCGGCAAATAATATGGCCGGAGTCCCACAGCTAACAGTTCAATGTCCGGGCTACAGATGCTGTAATGTAATGTATATTACGATACTGTAATGATAGTAACGTGACCAGGGTTACACCATCTGTTGTTGACCAGAACAGCAAGCCCGCCACCTTTCCGCTTACCGCTCCTGGTGAGAACTCCGTCGGCCCTAACATTCTGAAAGTCATCGATGGAAATGTTATGATCCGTGATATCCGGGTGTAGCCATGTCTCTGAGAAGCACATCAAACTATATTCACAGAACTCCATCTGACTCCGGGCAAACGCCGTTAGCTCGTCCATTTTATATTCGCCAGTGATCTCACGTTGCCCATGACGAGAGAAGGCAGACACGGCTTAAATCTCTTGTTCTTAAGTCTCTTTTGTCTGGACTCCTCTCTCTTCCCTCGCCGTTTCATTCCACCTCTGCATCCTCGGTGTGTCCTCCTCCAGATCTCAGTGGGGACATCGGCTGTCCTGGGCGCCATGCCCCTCGGCTTCAGCGTGATCAGCTGTTCCTTGGTGTAAACAATGCAGCCAAACAGCTGTTCTGCAGCGGTGCCCTGACCGAGTAGCAGAAGAAGAAGTTTCACGGCGAACAAAAATACCAAAACACTCTCTACTCTCATATTCGTAAAGAGCGTAGTTTAAATTATGCTTACACAAAAGTTACTCAAGTTTCAAAGAAAAAGGAAAGCTAAAAGTTGGAAAAAGTAAGACAAGACGGAGCAACGGCAACATGCACGTGTTGCCATAGTTATTTAAAAGTGCAGTGCCCTCTACGCCGCTGTGTGAAGCGAGTGCTCTTTCAACCACAGCCCAAGGGAGGCCAGAATGAAAAGGACTGGTGCCTGAAAAGTGCCCTGAAAAGGGCTGTTGTGCCGCTGGCTTTTACCATGATGGTGTGGAGCTTGTTGGGCTGCAGCTGCCAAAGGAGGTTATCGCGGAGGAGGAGGAGGTGGCACTGGAACAGGTGTGTGCTGACGCGCAGTGGCTACTGGCCGCTTCCTCCTGAAGCAAGCACCTTGCCGCTTTTGATGTTGCAGCTGTGCGGCTTTGCTCCAGAAGGTGTGCTTACTCACCCTTTCCACTTCCTTGGCAGCTTCGTGCAGATGAGCCATGGCAAATAACCCATCAGGGGATATGGGACCATCCAGCAGCTTCCGTCTGATTTGGGGAAGCTGAGACATGGAGCCAGATGTTACGCTACATCATTGTCTGAGATGGCATTAACCTGTCCAAAGTCACTGTTGAAGCAGTGGTGAGATTCAGGACGGCCATCATAGCCTTCCCAATATCCGTGACTAGGTCTGGGGGAAAAGTCCCAGGTTTTGTGGCTATGGCGGAGACAGCAGAGATGTTGTTTTGTTGTTTTGGTCAGTGAGACGAGCATAAACCTGATGCTAGCTAGGATTTGCTCTAGTGGTGGGACAGCGGGAAAACCCTTCTCCGTATCCCTGTGAAAGGCTTGTAGCGGGACACCAGAGTTGTCCGTTTTTATGGGGTCAGAAAACGCTGCTCTCTGAAGGGCCATAGCTTCTTGCAGCGAGGCCACAGCGGGGGATGCCTATGGAGGGGGACCCGAGATGTAGGGTACAGAGCCATCTGACTTGTAACCACCGTTGGGGTCCCCCACGAGATGTCTAGAAACTCACAGTTGAAGAGGTCTAGCTCTGCCCAGCTTTATAGGCTACTTTAAGCTGGTAGCTCTGTTGGACAAAATAATAACTATTCCAGTTAAAATCTAATTAAAACTACCTATGTTTGTTTACTGTTAAGGACATGGGACTGCATGTCACATTTAAATGTTTCCCCCCTTTTCCATAGTTGTGAAATTCAAATGTCTTTGGGATAACTTTCAACACTCTTGGGATTAAAAGCAGAGTGTGCATTACATTAGTTACTGTTTTATGTTTTTTTAAATAGTCCCAATAAATCATTTTAATCACTAAACACCCAATGTAAGTATCCCTACTTTCATTCTATGCATGCAGATAGGCTAATTATTACAGTGCATTATAAATAGAATTTGGTTCTTTTCTGCAGTGATTAATTAGGCTCCATAGAAACAATATTGTATTACAGATTTATATATGTTTAGACTCCAAACAAATGAACATGAAAGAAACCACATAACAGATTACTGTGGAATTATATTGTTGTTGTTGTTTTGTTTTTTTTCCCCAAGCAATCTTAGAAAAATTAGGCCACTGAACTTTGAGTAAAGCATTCTCATATTTATAGTATAGTGACATACAGATGACAAATTAAAGGAAAAACCAACATGAAGTGTCTTAGTATGGAGTCAGGCCACCACGAGCCTCCAGAGCAGCTTCAGTGCTCCTTGCCAAGTCTGTGGAACTCAATAATCAATATTAAGATATTCAAGATATTCCCTCGTTTAAATATACAGCCTTTATTTAATCAGGTAATCTCATTGAGATCAAGATCTCTTTGCAAGAAAGACCTGAGTACAGCAGATAGAAAGAAAAACAAACATAGCCAGACATAACAAAAGGACATATAGCATCAGAGACATCACAGACGTCACTAAATAGACTTGAAGATGAAAGTTTATATTATATCACTTGGTCTTATGGAGATGGTGGTGGAGAGCATTTTCTTACACGATGGTCCAAAATCTTCCATAGGTGTTCAACTGGGCTGAGATCTGGTGACTGTAGCATAATTTTCATATTCACCAAACCATTCAGTGAGCCCTGGTGCACAGAAGCATCTGCATTTGATATGTTTCTCCACTCTTTTTCTCCACTCATTAAGGTTTTTCCCTTTAATTTGTCCCCCATTTTTCCATTAATTCATTCATCCATGTATTTCCCCCAACTTTATCATCAAACATGCCAGGGATCATGGATATTTATTCCAGAATTTATCCCAGACAGTAATTAGATGTTTCGGGGTATCATACACATCTTAGATTGCAACTTGGGATTTAATGACTGGATTATCAAATGTGTGACAAACTCTGCTCTGGCTGATTTGTTGGTATTTAAGGTACTGGAAAAGAAAATTTATTTTATAAATGAGAACATCTCAGCAGTGCATTCGCTATCACAAAGAAATATATTAAACCTAATTCCGATCAGGTTGAGAGAGCATCATAGACTGCTATGCAAGGCCTCAAGCTATGCAGGCAGGTTGGCCATGGTACTGGTACTGTAGGTAATCTGGCTAGTGTTATGTGAACAGATACCTATTAAGGATAGTTGCTGGACACCAACAGTAATACCACCTATAGCAAAAACAAGTATTTGTGATAGTAACAGCCTACTACAACATGATTACAATGATTACTACAATAAACACAGACAAATATGCACTTGATTAGTTAGTTATTAATTGTACATTAAAAATTAAAAGGGACATTTATGCTTTTATCTTAACCAAGTAGCAAAAGCACTGTGTGACCAAAAACCTTAACCTTATGGGGGAACTGCACCAAATGTACACATCTAAGTTTGTTTACAGGTCTTGAGAGTACTACTGCATATGTGAAAAAAGTTGTATAAGCCTTTTGCAGCTTTTTCGGGAGTCGCAAAAAATCTGATAAATTGCCTCATGTGAGGTCATAGCGTCTGTTGGGGCAAAAAATCTGGGGGTGTGGAGTTAGAAAGAAGTGAGCTTACCAGACTTCTGTAGTCTGCTCCTCATTTCTGGTTGAGGCTAGCAGATCGAGGTTACATTAGCTGCAGTGATTTTGATCCCTTTTTTAACTGTCCGTCCAGAGGTAAATCTACAATCTACAATATGCAGTTGAATCAATTTGTAAAAATCTTAACATAAATTTTGCTTTTAATAAGCATTCAATCAATAATAACCTTAATTTATTTTGTGTGGCTAGTTTGACAGCCCTGATATGATTGACTCTCATTACATGACATTTTCCTAAATTTACTATCTGTAATTTATGCAATTATCCTTTTCACTGTCAGTAACAGTCAGGGTCACCAACAACATTTTAAAACTGTTCAAAATTCGTAGGCTTGAACCTGTCTGTATAAACTCCTGTGGTTATGATGAAGTAACACAAATCTTTAATACAGACTATCAGTAGCCACTGGAGTTAAGCTCCAGACAGAAACAAACACACAGGTCTGTGGAAGCTGCTGTCTTAGCTTGTCTTTCTACTACCATATACCAGCACACGTCATATGTGACTGTTTATTGGTCAGTTGCATGATTCCTGTCCTTACTAATTCAAGACTGTGTGCTATGTGTTAGGGACTAAAATATTAAAACAAATATACTGTTCTAAGCAATTCACTCACAATTGAGTATCTAGTGGCTATGAATGCAACATGCAAGTTTGTTTGTTTTTTCCTGATCAACTCCCTGAAGAGCTCACAGGGACTAAGCTAGAGGCACTTGCAGCCTCCTTGCCACATGCCATGTTCAGAAAAAGGTCTTCATAATTTAACAGTGACCCTCCAAAATAACACAACTTTCCTGAGAGTGAAAGCAAGCAAATTGGTGATTAAGTGCTGATTTACTGCATGAATTGTTCAGAGGGGAATGTAGTAGCTATCAGTTAATTTTTTTTTTTAACAAAGATTGCATAGCATAATAAGAAGTTAAGTTACTTCATTAGTACATCCAATAAAAATTACTTTAAAGCTCAACAGGAAATGTTTTATAGCCAACATTGATAAGCACCTTCCCAGAGTATAAAATTGCTCTTCCTCTCTGCAGTTTGACCTCAGGACACAATCGAGGCCACTGTTATTTAAGTTCTCTTTGTACCCTTGTGATTACATTTCAAACCTTTAAAATGCCTCTTGTTTTTAGTGGATGAGCCACTGCATTGTGAAGTAATTTAACACTCCAGCTCCTTTCCTCTTGGCATAATTAACATATCCAGTGTGTCTCTAATTAAGCAATCTGGATATGCCCATTAGTAACATGTAAAAAAATTAACACTAAGAATATCGTTGCCCATTTTTTTAATCAAATTTGATGGGGTATCAATTTCCATCTCCCTGTTAATTGAAAATATGTTTCCAAGATAAAATGCAATATATTTTATGCCCACAAGACATGATTATCCTCATGATTGAGCATATCAGAAATACGGATCAAGACGGGGAAGCTAACTTCAAAAATGTCAGATGATCATCCAGCGTATTCTCAAGACAGAAATGGGGCACAAAGGATTTCAACAATCTATTAATGCAATTTCTGGTCCATCATCCTGCAATGAAAAGTCCACAGCAGACAAAGAATAAAGGCCACTAAACAAACAGGCAGAGTTTAAAAGGCTGGCTGAGGCTGCCCAGAGGCTCATTAAAGCAGCATGCCTCTCTTCTTAAAAGCAGCTCCACTGGCAGAGTCGCCCATAGAAACTCCATACTGACAGAATATTTCATTACAAGCCTTGAATATTTCATTTGAATACACATCTTCGGATGCATTTCCTCTTTCCTCTCATACATTAGGAATTAGGCGCTGCAACAATTAAACACACTCATCTGCATATGAAGAGCAGCCTGTAAAATCTGCACTCAGTGAATGCAATCCTGGCCCGCGTTTTCAACAGGGCTATTTAAGGGATTTAAGGGACAGAGGTTCTGTAAATTCCCAGTCACGGGTGCAGCACCAAGGCCCATCAGCTGGCTCATCAACACACCTCACAACGCTCATTACAGCCCTGGCTACTCCACACCCTGTCTGACGTCCTATGGCCCATAGAAACCAACATCCAGCCCTCCTGGCCCGTCTGCCACTGCATCACCATGGCAACCACTCTCTTGCTCACAACCCCTCGTAGATATTTTTTCTCCACAGCTCCATTTCCTGAAGGCTGGTTCCAAGCATGACAGCTAGCCATCCAACTGGTGTTAAAGCACTTCAAGGTGAAGTTGTGGCACAGTGCCCACGTCTTGATTTTTTTTTCCTCCCAAAAAAAGCGGGAACACAGATGAAAATAATTCAGGACAGCTGTGTTATAATCAATTTAGAACTGATCTCATGTGAATTACCATAATTCAATGAAGCTATTTTTTTGAGATGTGGTAACTATTATTGTATCTTAGCCATTTTGTTTTCTGTAGCTGCTGCTTATTTATGAGATATGCCAACTGCCTTAGCACTCAACCTCAGCATCCCAGACTGTCCTTACAATAAGAACAAAGGCTTTGAGTGAAACTAATCAGATTATATTGTTGTTGTTTTAAATCATGAATATATTATAGTGATGTCAATTTGTATGGCTTATTCCACCTCCATCTTTATACCAATAAAACTGATCTTTCACATGCTAACAATATAAAATCATCTAAAACATTAAAACAGTATTTGTGGACAGTGAGAGTTTGCTTTTATGAAATATTACTTACAACTATACTGTATGTAGCACAACTAAAGCCAACTCTGTTTAGAGCATATTTACAATCATCCATGGCATGTTAAGGATTATTATTTTTTATTTTTAATCTGGTACTTCTTTTTGTAGTTGTTGCCATCATGCCATCATGCTTGGTGCTGATCAGAATCTCATTGATTAGTCTTTTTCACTTTATAGCTAACTATCTCTCAAGTTACAGAGAGCACTGCTGTCTAGTACAATCCCATAGCACCACAGAACAAGCAATAAACTGTAATTGAAAGTGGATCATTGAAAGTGGAGTACAATGTGACAATATAAAATAATTACCATAGACAGGATCATAATAGCTGTGGTCACATCTACAAAAACCAGCACATCAGGAGTTGGCGAAGAACAATGCAATGAAAAATAGAAAGATATCTGTACAGTGGAATTTAAGCCCCTTTGTGAAACAAGTTCTATTGGCAATATTTAAAATACTCAAAATGTCTCAAATAAGGTACCATTCTAGTTTTCATTGCAATATTCTAGGCCTACCCTAATAGCTAATATAATTGCCTCAGACTAGAGGCAAGTATTACATTAGCTATTGTTCCTATTGTGCTTTTGTAAGTTAAGCAGCCACCATCACTGAAGCTTCAAAGGTCAGTGCTTAGTTACTGACATGTCTTCTCCCACCATGGTGACTAAAATAATGGACAAATCCATTAATTGTGGCAGTGACTTGGTTCTGTATATGTCATTTATTTTTAGTTCCATGTCTAATAACTAAGTGTAAACTAAGTGTTTCTTTATTTTGGTGTGATTTGTCTATATACACCATAATGAGGCATGTGCCCCACTATAATTTTATGTTAAAATTTCATTATACTGTAGCCTATTTTGACGGTGTAGTCCTTCATTCGTCCAGGAGTGTTCTATCGTAGGAAAGGTTTGATTCGTAGTCATCTGGACACTGTTTTCAGAAACTGTTTCAGAATGTAGCCTATTTTCACTTTTTTCTTCTTCATATCCAGAGCCTTTTCTACTCATCTACTGTATCTCCCTCACTCGATTAATTCATTTTCTTCTTTTCATTGTCTCAGTGTTACTATATCTGGCACCCACTGGTCAAGCTGCACGTGACATGATGACAAGCTTTGAACTTGCAACTTAACAGCTGCCGACACCTCAGCCCTTGTCACCTTTAATATTAAAATATCCAACAAGTTTGAAAAAAAAACAAACATACTTAGTTATTATTTATTAAGAGTTTAACACTCAAAAGCTGAGCTTATCTGTTTCATCAGGACTGTGTGGGTGTGGTTTGATTGACAGTGGCAAGCAACATAAGCATGCAACCTACTAACTATCATCAAATTCTGTTTCAAATGTTGCTAAATCCTGATTGGTGCACAAAAGTACATGAATGTCACCTTTTTCCAACGGAGCCCCTGTCAAACCAGCTCAGAGAAAAACACAAATACAAGAATCTGTTATGTAAACTCACCAAAACTGTTTGGCAGAAAATGTTGTGTTCATGTAGGATGCCGTCACTCATTGCAAGGAGCTGATTATGAAATGGGTTTTCAGGGCCTGCTGGTTTGTCCTTTGAATATGGGTGCCAAATCAGCAAAATGCTCCTATGGTTAGTTTTAGACAAACAACCTATTTTCTCGTTACGTATGAGGACTCTTTTTTTTTTTTTTTTTTTTTTAGAACAATAAAGTAATAAAGTCAAAATGAGGAGGACATAATTAAGTCAGTTGGCTAATTCCCCCAAGTGTTACCATACAGGGACGTGCTAACGGACATTTTGAGGTGCACTGGCTCCCTGACCTTGTATTGTGGTCCAGTATCCAAAAACGTGTTTACTGTGCAGGGCTCACTGCGCCATTTGAACGATGCAGTAGATGAGGCATATGAAAGGAACAAATGCAACCTCCCTGCATTGGTACAATTAAATACCACTTCCCACTGGCTGTTTTACAGTTGACTATCACAAGCTTGTAGTTATGGTCATTTTAAAACATACTGCTGTTCTCATAACATTCATTTACAATGGGGAGGGAACTGAATGTTAGCGCCATCTGGTACCATTCTTACCTCAAAGAGAAAATGCTTGCATTCTCAAGAGGGATTTCCATTAAAAAATGATATCCCAATCTACAATGCAATATTAAGGCAGTGATGTTACTTAAAATTTCATTCGAGTCATCCTTTACTGATTCTGATTTCTTTGACTAGTCACATGCATAACTGTTTTAAAGGGAGTAATAATCACTACAGATTAAACAACAATTACAGTTACGGTTGGATATTTAGGCTTTTAAGCATAAAAAGTCTCATTTTAAAGCAAAATAAATATACAGAAGAGTAGTGCATTGTGCTTTTGCCTCTTCTAAAGACATTTTCATTGGATCTGTGCTGTAGAAAGCTGCCTTATTTTATATCTATCATGAAAATGTTGCTTTCTAACCTACTAAAATGTTTAATCTGATCAGATATAATTGAGAACAAGTTCAGTAGGCTAAAAAAGAACCTCTTCATCAGTTTATAGTAAGGTCTGTTATAAATGGTGTCGGTTTATTGTGAAAGCGGGACAGCAGTTTGCAACAGTTGTGTCTATGGAAGTGCCTTTGTGGGTATTGTGATAAATATTGCATGCTTCAGATGTGTTTTATTGGACTACATATGACAGCTGGCCGCAGCGTGTGAAACTGCAGTGCATCTAGATGGTGCTTTTGGGTCAGAGACAGATCATGACGTCTCTGAGCAAAAAGGAATCCAGTATCAAAGAGCTGCCTTGGAGAGGCGACACAGAGGAAGAGGGCCTTATCATGTTGAAGCTTGAAATATTTATTTGATACAATAGACACTTGCAGTTTCTGTAGTTCAAGTGTGACATGATTGAAAACCACAGCAAGCTATTAATGTTTCACATGTGGTTATGAGTAAAAGATGAACCAGACCTTTTTTTTTATTATTATTCTCGTATTATTTATATAGTCAACAAAGACTTGGAAGTAATTAATCATTTTGCTCACTTTTCTCCCCATTTTTCTGGCTTGACAGTGTTGTTCACTGAACATATTGTTTCAACTGAAGGCGCCACCTTAAATGAATTCTTATTAGCCATCTAAAAATAGTCTCCTGGTTTCAGGGTCTAGGCTGCCTGTAATCTGACAAGCACAGAGGGAGCATCATGACCAGCCAGCTGCCAGAGCCTCTATGAAAAACATAAGGAATACGGGCATTATATTATAAATCTCTTGTGGAATATCAGAAGCTGTTATGAAAGATGTCTTGCTGATCAATAGTGCTGGCAAATCAATACGAGGACACAGCTATTGTTTGTCTCATGTCATACAGTATATGACTGCAGTTCTGGTGTTGATTGTTTCATCCTTTTTATTTTTAAGAAGAATGTTTCATTCACATTAATTTGCCATTTAGTGTGGCACATTCACATAGTGAGAATCCAGCTTTTGGTATAGGAATGTGAGATCTGTGATCTGGAATTTGACCTGGAATTTTATGAGATCCCATTGCTGTGCATTTACACTGTGGATGGCTGTTATGTCGGCTTGACAGCATATAACGTTTTCATGCTTTGTTCTCATATATATATATATATATATATATATATATATATATATATATATATATATTCACCCCAAGGGGTCTCACTCCCAGAAGGAACAATAGCAGACATTGAGGATGGTTACAAGTACCTTGGAATACCACAGGCAAATGGCAACCTCGGGTAAGGTAACAAGGAAGACGGCAACGGCCAAATACCTTCAACGAGTAAGGCAAGTCCTAAGAAGTCAGCTCAATGGCAAGAACAAAGCCCAGGCAATAAACAGCTACGCCCTGCCAGTGATCAGATACCCTGCAGGAATAATAAGGTGGCCAAAGGAGGAGATACAGACCACAGACGTTAAGGCGAAAGCTCCTCACCATGCATGGAGGGTTCCATCCCAAATCCAGCACCCTGAGACTGTACGCTAGCCGTAAGGAAGGCGGCCGTGGACTAGTGAGTGTGAGAGCCACTATCCAGGATGAAACATCCAAGATCCACAAGTACATCCAAGATAAGGCCCCAACAGATGACGTGCTCAGGGAATGTCTCAGGCAATGGGGAACAGAGGAAGACGTGCTGGAGGAAGGACCATCATGGGAGGACAAACCCCTACATGGGATGTACCACCGAACATAACTGAAGTGGCTGATATCAAGAAGTCCTACCAATGGCTAGAGCGGGCTGGATTGAAGGACAGCACAGAGGCCCTCATCATGGCTGCACAGGAGCAGGCCCTGAGCACCAGAGCAATAGAGGCCCAGATCTACCGCACCAGACAAGACCCAAGGTGTAGGCTGTGCAAAGAGGCCCCTGAGACAATCCAGCACATAACTGCAGGGTGTAAGATGCTGGCAGGAAAAGCATACATGGAGCGCCATAACCAAGTAGCTGGCATAGTGTACAGGAACATCTGCACTGAGTATGGACTGGAAACCCCGAGGTCAAAGTGGGAAACACCTCCAAAGGTGGTAGAGAATGACCGAGCCAAGATCCTGTGGGACTTCCAGATCCAGACTGACAGAATGGTAATGGCGAACCAGCCTGACATCGTGGTGGTTGACAAACAACAGAGGAAAGCCGTTGTGGTTGATGTGGCGATACCAAGCGATGGCAACATCAGGAAAAAGGAACATGAGAAACTAGAGAAGTACCAAGGGCTAAGAGAAGAGCTGGAGAAGGCCTGGAAGGTGAAGGCAACAGTGGTGCCCGTGGTCATCGGAGCACTCGGGGCAGTGACCCCCAAACTGGAGGAGTGGCTACAGCAGATCCCTGGAAGAACACCAGACATCTCGGTCCAGAAGAGCGCAGTACTGGGAACAGCAAAGATACTGCGCAGAACCCTCAAGCTCCCAGGCCTCTGGTAGAGGACCCGAGCTCGAAGGACGAGACCACCCGCGGGGGGTGAAGGACAAAGTTTTATATATTCACACTATGGCCCCCTTCTTTTTCCAAATCTCTCTTTCATTGTCCATATCCATATTCATTTGTAGCTCTGCAGCCAACACAATAATACACTTTGTAAAGCAACTGCAAGGCCTTCATCTACTGTACATCTGCTCATTGTCTGTCAATTCTGAAAACAACTGCCATCCATTCATTCTGGATAGATCACAACTCTAACTAAAACACAGTCACACTCTTATTTCCATCTCTAGGGTGAATTTATAGTCTTTAGGTTACCTAACATGCAGTTCTTTGAATTGCAGGAAGAAATCAAGGCACCTGTAAGAAAAACGTGCACAAAGGAGGAAAATCCACCACACAAAATGGACCATGGTTAATATTTGAACGCACAATTCCCACTACAAAGTGCTCATTGGCTTTCTATAATAGCTCGGATAAAAATAAATAAATAAGTGAAATATGGATAGCTCTTTATCTAAGTGATTATATTTGTGAAATCTGCATAGCCTGTTTATGAATCTGAAATTTAATTACTAAGCTAATGTAAGATAGCAACTGTAATTGGCCTGAAAACACTTTTTTTGCTAACAGTTTCCTCTGACATTCTCTTTTGCAATATATAAGTCTCTGAAGCCGTAAGCCTTACTCATACACGCAATCACCTTGAAACTCACCTATACAAGTGTGTAAAACATCCAATCCAGCATCCTCTGTTGTGATACAGCAGATGTTGCAAGCTGCAGTTCTTTTATGGGCCCAAAAATGGCCAACTGTTTAAGAGTAAAGATCAACTTATAAGTAGTATTTCTCCACACATCAATGTGATGTTTGATACCTTGATGTATTACAGTGGTGTGCAATGTAAACAGCCTTAATACATTCTTGCGGCAATTATTTTACAGATACTCACTGTTCAAGAGTCACCAAACTAGAGTACAAGGTAACTGTGAAGGTCGAAGTCAGAGGGAGTGAGATAAATGTGTCCTCTCACTTTAGTTTGTTCAAGAAAAACAGTCATGAAACCCTCACTAGATAATTTCTATGATCTAACTCATGGGAACAAGAGTCAAACACCAATGTGATATACACAGAAGCGATAGATGGTGAGCTCAGAAGGAGCAACTGCTTGGGGAAAATCAGTATCTTTGAGTGTAATCTATCTCCCTGTATACCCATCAGTCACTATAAGCAAGTTTCAATGCCTGCAGTACAACAACCTGGATTCCAGTCCACTGGGAAGAAGGTGGGGGTGCAGGATAACAAACTGCACAAGGGACCTCAGCAAGGATTGGCTTTAACACATGCACCAATTACAGTGAGCACAGCGTGCATCCTTTTCCAAACACTGCTGAGCGCGCCACACACCCCCTGAGAAAACATCTGCTTTTGTACACAGATCCCAATTTTACTCCCACATATGCATGTGTATTATTCTGGTACACATGAGCACACACACACAAACCTTGTAAACACATTATAATGCACAAAATAAGACTAAAATTAAAGGAACAGCTTTTTGTTAAATAATAAAGCACATTTGAATTTCCTTCTTTCACATCAAAATAGAACTGTAATGCATATCTCTGTTGCTATTATCCTCATGCTCACCAACTGTGAAATTAAAATTTACTTCAAAAACTACCAAAACAATAAGTTTAATTTAATCTTCTCATTATTTCTATTTTCATACAAATGAACAAACCATTTTATAAAATTCAATGCAATTTTAACTTTGCTAGTCTGTGAGATTCACAGACTCAGCACTGTCCAACATGTATGTCTTTACTAGGACATAAAAGTCTGTATGTACCATCTGAACCATGTTTTACTCTTTTAGCTCAGTTCAATGATGACAAGAGTCTACTGGAAACCAAGAGTCTTAATAAAATGATGCCACATTAAGCTTAGTGTTGAAGTAAATGAGAAAATATTGAATAATCGATCATCACCATGGCAATAACTACAAAAAATAAGGCACAGTTTAAAGATTATCCACCTACTACTTATCTGTGTAAAGATGCTGTTAGAGAGGTGAGCACCATGCTCCACAATTGAGAGGTATCAATTATCACCCATCTTTACATATTACATGTATATGTCAGGTTGCACACTCAAACTATTATCTAATTACAACCTAAGCTGACACTGCAACATAGAAAGACAAAATAACCCCATTTGCATGCAGATGGACTACTGGGACAAATATTGTGAGGATCACATGTTGCACAGTGGTGCAAAAATCATAATGGCTAACCCAAGGTCTAAATCTAAAGATATGTAGCAGTATTAGGTTTGGGTGGTATCAAGGTATTACAGTTTAACAGGCAGCACCGTAACGCAAACCCACAGCTAACCCTGAGTGGGCCCCTTCCCTGCAGCACAGAGCAGGCGAAATTTAACATCTTTCATAGAGAGGATACTAAATCATTTGAAATGCACAACAAGATGTAACAGACCACTTTAGAACACTGGACACAAATTATGGAGTTAATTGTATTGAGTACATTTTCAACAGTTGGAGCTTTTTAAAGTGCCACAACCGCTGTCAAGGTGCTGATCCTGTGACAGCGATGATTGTGGGAGCTGTCCATGGTACTTCGTATTTGACTCCTCCTCATTACTCATTGTGGCAGAGTGCAGGATTTCATTAGCAAAATTACTGTAAAAAGCCCACCTGCACACTCAGCTCAGATTGTTACACAACTGTAGGCTACTGTGAAGATAGATAGAACAAGCTTTTCCTTTAACACTAGAATGGCCACGACGGTCATTTTGACCGTTTTGAAATTTATATGTGCAATAACTTTGTTGAATAAAAAAATACAATCTTGCTGGTACCTGACTTTTCCTAAAAGTATTTGTATTTTTATTTACAATAGGTTTTATATAAATTAAACAAAAGGCAAAGAAAATATGATCATTTTTACCTATTTCGGCCATACGCGGTCATATTGACCGCAGTGACTTTCGCGCTATTCTATTGTTCTATTGTGCTGACCTACAGCACACGCAGCTCACGGCCTTTTTGTCATGGCATGCTGAAACACATCAGGGACTGCACTGTGGCTGAGGCACATCAGCACCGTAGTGACAGCTCATGACCTGACAATTTTGGCTAGCTGCGGATGTCAATTCAAAATCCATGCTGAACGGGGCTCCGTTTCTGGGAAAAGAGGAGACGCGGAGCAAAGATCAGCTCGTGGGAGAAAGTGTGGAGCTGAAACTGGGGGAGCCATTCCTGGGGAAGGGAAGAAATATTACCAGATAATTTCTTCTCTTCTCTGAAACTGGCCACCGCCTTACAGGCCAAGAAGACCAGCCTGGTTGGCACCCTGGGGAAAACTAAGCGTGAGTCGCCCCCCTCCGCAAAAGAGCAAGCGGAGCTGTTCAGCACATCAGTGTGCCATGTGTAGAAGCGACGTTCACCATCTACCAGGGAAAGCCGAGGAAGAATGTATGTGTTCTGAGCTCCGTACACACAAGCGTGGGCATCACCGATGGGCTGAAGGCAAAGCGGGAGTCGGTGACACTGGTGTGAATATAGCGTATGCAATAATTACGGTTTACTATATGCGATGATATGAATATTGATGAATGTATAATTAAAGTTATTTAAATGTATATTTTGGTGTTATTTGTTTTTTAAAAGATATCCTAACACAATAAATGCGTTAATCTCCCATTTGGGTAATTTATCATTAGAGATTATAGAGTTTGGAATCTAGCGGTCAAAATGACCGCTTCCGGCAATTCTAGTAAGTTTGGAATTCTGGCACTTCTAGTGTTAAGGCCAATATAATTTTAAATTGGTTTCTCAAACAAAGCAACAAAGATTAGGCCTACATCAATTGTGAATACACGTTCATTTTAGCAGTAGAACTACAGTATCTGTTTTCTTACAGAGCGTTTATTTCAATAAAACTATTTCTTACTCTTTTCACAGGTAGAGTAAGAAATTGTTTAAATAGCCGTGCCTACATCAGGCACACTATGTGGAGTGGTGCTTTATGACTACAGGCGGTAGTTTCAGCTGGGAGATGCGTGCGAGTGGCGAGCTACTGGGTTAGCTTGCTGAACGAGAGTCTGTCACTGAGCAACGGCTCTCACTCGTTCTTCGGAGGCAGACCATTAAATTAGCAAAATAAAATGACAAAAATCACCCAAAAATACCAACCGAGAGCCCATATATTCATCCAATTGCCCAACCCTAGTGGCTGTGTAGGATTGTTTCAGGCTCGTGTGATCCAAACATTTCCAATAACTCCAGAGCATTTGATGTATTGAAAAAAGATAGATGTAATCATTTCCAAAATTCACAACATGCAATATCTAAGGAAACATTATGCTTCAAGCTATTATGCTTCAATCCATATTTATTGGCAGCAATCTAACAGCACCATAACTGACGAGTTATGTTCATTAAATAAAGTTGATTTAATAAAAAAAAAGACTAACTCATTTAATCCAATGAATCGCTTTATTCAAATTGAGGATTTTGTTTGTTTCATTCTAAGCGTAATTTGAAAATCTCAATAGAAGCTTTGAATGTTAAAAAAATGACATTCGGTACAGCACTAAGTAGGCTATTTGCACATTAGACGCATTGTAGTCTAAACTTCTATCACCAGCAGCTCAGTGAAATATCAGGAAGGTATGAAAGTATGAAAAAACAGATACCGCCGAAGCCTAAGCAGTATACAATCCTTATTCAGACCCTGAATAAGAAAAGCTAACACACTCGATGTTGTTAGGTCTTCTGGTTGTGACTTCTCGTAATGGGGTAGTTCAGATTAGTTTGTTCGAATTCCATCAAGATAAAAAGTTACAAGCCTTAAGAGCCCTTTACCCTCCTTATAGCTTAATCATAATCTACAGATAAAATTAAGCTCCTAACCTAAAAATAGAAAAAATATTTTTGTAACTAACAAAAAGACCATAGACTACTACCATAGGTGGACATAATGGGCTCTATTTTTGTGCAATGCCACTGTAGTAAATAAAAGACGGAATTAAAATGAAAGTTTTATCATTTTAAATCAGTAATATATGCATTTAGTTGTTGTTAAATATTTAAGAACCACATGGCTTGTACCGCCATACAGGCCACCTAAATGGCACCTTCAGATGACATCATTTCTCAGTGGGTGAGGATACATTCACACAGGTGCACACTACCCATCAAAACCAAATTTAGCTTTCAGCAGTTTGTTTTGGTTATGTATCCCACCTTTAAGTTTGTCATTTTTCTTTTTACTTTGACATTGCCACTACATATCACTTTTTTGCACATTCATTACCCGCAGTTAGCAGTCTAACACCACAGCTGAGCCTAGCATACACACATTTGTACACATTCATCATTTATTCATCATTCATCTTAAAGATCAACGAACCATAACAAAGACATATCAGAAAGTAAGTAATAAAAGCATTACCAAAGTTAGCCTGATTAAAAACTTATTAGTATGGGTGATCTCAAACATAGCAATTGACTTGATAAGAAAGTTCCAAGTAAAAGGAAATTATTACAGTTACTTTTGTCAGACATTCAAAACTCCAAACATACCCGCTGACACTGAGGTGGGTGGAGTTTGCAGCTGAGGTTTGGTTTCGCAGATGAGGCGACACAGTGGCATTTGGGTACCAATTTTGGCACGAATTTGTGCTTGTGATACTGCCCATGCAGATATTCTCTTTTTAGAAAAGCACTGTGCAGAGAATATATCAAGGCTTAAGTTGAAGTAGGCATAAACAGACCTCTCTAATTTCACATAAAGCACTAGACATTGATGTAAATTTTCACACACATCAAAAGAGTCTGAACTGGCTTATATTTACCTACCAACAGTTTTAAAATAATACAAATGGACAGATTTTTTAAATTCTAATTTGTGTAAGTGTATTATTGCTGCATAAAGAGAATTATTTGCCAATTTGACTGAATAAAATACTATCACTGTCATGATCAATGTTGTGTGATCTCAAAAATAAATCTTGCCCTCCATCTGATGCAGATCTGTTATCTCATACTAGATATTTTTCACAGATATGGTTGGTAATTCAGGTATTAGTTTTGAAGACAGTGACGCACAGAGTCTCAGGTGTCCCAGCCAGCGATGCTGATAATCAGTCCTTCACAACTTCCTGGAAGATGAATTAGGAGTCGTCATTTTCAATTGGTTAAAGCAGGAATTATATGTGCACTGCATCTGCACTCTTTAATTTGAGGGTTGTGCTGCTGTGTTTACCAATCACGACTCACACAGCATAGGAGCCTCAATTAAATCTTCCAAGTCTGCAGCAAGTTCTAGTAGAATAAGTACATGACCTCCTGTGCTTTTCTGCACATCAAACTGTTTGGCTATTCCACGCAGATTTCAAGTTTATACACTGAAATCACTGTCACTCAGATTATATAAGGATCAATGCACACTGAGCCCTCTAAAATATCTCACAGCACATTTTTTCCTGAAGGAAAATTCCAGTCACCATTTTCTCTGGATGATCAAAACCATACGAGATGTTGTGCAAATGGGATTATTATGGAGGCCTGTCAGTTTATGAAATTATGTACTATAAATGTCTTGAACAAACTGGATTCTTTTCCTTGCAGCATTATTTGGCATTTGTAAATTTACCCAAAAATGACCAACGGAACAACACTTTTTTTTGTCACTTTAGTAAACAAAAATATAGACATTTTACTACAAGTTGGTATAGTTTTAGCCAAATTGCACAAACATCATTGTTTTGTGTGCATCATTACTCATAAAAACACAGAGACAAGAATTTCAAAAAATCATAAATTAAACATAAAAGGGGACAGCATCTTCCTGTGTAACATGTTTGGGGTGCTGCTCATGTATATTTTTGGTGCTGCATATAGTATATGTGCTTTGGGACTTTGTACCTCCCACACAACAACAAGAACTCCTAGGAGAACAGAGGATGGCCATTATTGAAGCCCGCAGTGGTGCAGTAGGACTGTCAACTGTTGCAATATTCATGCAAATTTGGCAGTATTCATTCATATTTTTCTGTTGTGGAATAAAATACAACTTGCATACTTGCCACTAAATGAATGGGTACTTGTCTTCACTAAATTTCTTGATTGCCATCACTCACTGCCAACTGTGTGCTGCCTCAGCACATAATGACATGAATGATGTGTGTGGGCAAACAGATGGTGAAAATGGTGATGATGGAATTTCAGCCTGCTTCTCTACCAAATGTAAGTAGACAAAAGTTATGCAGTGTAATCCCATTTCTGTGAAAACAGACTTGATCACCCCCTTACCCAGAATAGCACCTTGATGGCAAACCGGGATAAGATACAATTTCTTGCCAACCAAAACTATGTAAAGGGGCAATCACACAGAGACGCACCGCTACAGGAGCAGCCGCTTAAAAAACACCTTGGCAAAGCGAGTCAGGCAAAACAGCTGGTGCACCTGTGAAGCGAGGCTGTGTGCGCCCCTGCTCCATACAGTCCAACCGCTATTGCCTATTTATCTGCAAAGTAAACGGCATTATACTCACCAGAGAGATTCACCTGGCTGCTCAAGCAACAGGAAGAAAGTGGTAAAGTAGTAAAGCCCGCCTCTAGCTTGATTTAATTTTGATTGGCTGACTGGGACAAGTGTGAAATTGACGAGTGGGGCGACTCTGCGCTGAAAAGTTGAGAATATTTTAACTTTTATGCGTGTCTAAAAACCGCTAGAAAAACAGGATGCGCGCCACAAGAGCGAAACGCACGGCGTACCATAGGAAAACAATGGTTTTGCTGGCGACGCGTTTCTAGCGACGCATCCCTGTGTGATCGCCCCTTAAAAAGGTCCAGTGTGCAGGATTTAGTGCCATCTAGCGATGAAATTGCAGATTGCAACCATTTGAACACCACTGACATCACCCTCCCCTTCCAAGCGTGTAGGAAAAACTACAGTGAAACTCGTGAAAAATGCGAACGGCCCTATCTAGAGCCAGTGTTTGGTTTGTCCATTCTGGGCTACTGTAGAAACATGGTGGTGCAACATGGCGACCTCTGTGAAAGGGAACCCGCTCGCTATGTAGATAAAAACGGCTTACTAATGAAAATGAAAACACAGCAAATTGCAGAGGAAGCTCATGCACAGAGAGACAGACAGACAGACAGACACACACACACACACACACACACACACACCACTCAACCATTAAAGGCTAAACACAGTCAGGACAGGTACAGAAAGAAGTCATGAGCATCTCAGCCCTCTGACGCTAGTAATTTGGCTCTACAGCATCGTAAAAGACAAAGATGCAGCAACATCACACAGCTCACTTTATTTCACTAGACTACAGTAAGTTAAAGTGGGGAGTTAGCATCCCATAATCTCCCAAGATAGAAACCATGCAGAACACTTCAGTTCTGCTCAAAGATGAGGGCAAGACACAAATCCACTTTCAACACAAAAGTATGCTGTGATTAAAACTCATAACATAAATAAACTTGTTTTCCAGAGGATCAGTGAGTGGGACGTAGTCATTCAGAGGCATGACAGGCAATAACACAGGCACCACTCACTGTAGCGCCTATACATTGGCAGGTTCATAAATGTAAGAAGAATTATTTAGCATAGAGAAAGAGCCACAATGCATTGGCCATAAGGCAGGAGTTCCTAATTACTGCCTTGTGGGGCCTTGCTTATCATCAGCAGCAATTTTTGTGTGGCAAATATTCCCACAACAGCCTTTGATGTAATTACTTTCCAAACAGCTCCCCTCTAGCCAACATCCTGTTCTAAATTCATGGCTTGGCTTGTTTGCAACGTCACTGGAACACACTCGTTTTTCATTTGTTGCCCTGTAGAGAACAGAGACGCTGCAGCTCCATGGACACAGGAAGCGAACCAAACTATATTCACCACTACAACAGAGAGTAAACAGGTCAAGTACAGACTACTGAAAGCACACTAGAAAAACAGTGATTCATAAATAAAAACATGTTATGGCCAATTTTTGACTTAGTGAGGAAGCAATTTAAGGTAAGGATGTAGCTCCTCTGAGAAGTGGGAGCAAACCAACAAACCTGCAGTGAGCAGAACACAGAGCAAACAGAGGACAGAACAACAGCTACACTCCCATCTACTGTTCTAGTACCTGCTCTAGTTACTTTTTTTTTTATTTTTTTTATTTGAACTTGTTTTCTGTCATACGCAATAAGGACAATCAGTATATCTATATAAACGTATATAATATATAACTATAACTATATAAGTGAGTGAGTCAAAAATATGTATATGAAAGCGCAGCACAAATTCGCACTACACCTTTAGTTCTGTGTAATCAACAACTGGGAATGCGACTATAAACACGTTCTGTGAACCAAATCGTTGAGCTCCGAAAATATGAAAATGTCCAATAAATGAAAAATCTGCATTTCAAAATATTATCTAAAGCTGTAAGTATACTTTAGCAAAGACCGTTATTTGGGCATTTCAATTACAATAACGTTTAAATAGAGAAAGCCTTGAAAAATCAAATGCACTGAATGAAACTAAGGAAGTGAAATAGACTGAATGATTTAAAAGTAAATACAAAAGAAAAGTTATTGCCACTGTTGCCTACCTTATTAAAAGATTACTGTGCTTTAGCAGCTCAGTGAATGTCAATATTGAATTTAAGTTTAGTTACCAACCAGCCATGACTCTCTGTTCTTCCTTTCTTTGGAGTTATAAAATAGCCAGGTACAGTATTGTAGTGCTGTCTTATTCTTTCTAACTAAGGCTGACGAAAACCTCTTTCTGTGCCTCTTAGTGAAGTCACTGCCCCGCCACGTTTACTGTGTTTCGAGGAGTGAAGTGAAATAGTGAAATGTGCCTTTTGAAAAGTTCCTCTCTTCATGTACTGTTTACAAAGATATAAATCAAAAACAAAGAAGCCTCTTTGTAATGTAAAATAATCTGTTTTGGGTGCCTATCGTCCCATTTTATGACTATTGCAACTTCATTGGTGACCAAAGTGTTCAGCAGGCTGTTGACCTTGACAAGTGTACAATCCAATTTCACTTCCAGCTTCGAAACAGCCAAAATGATCCTTTTAAAAACAGCCAGCCATAATTTTGCCTTATATATTACATTTTTAAATTGCAATAGCCTTGTTTGTTTTGTCTTATAGAAGACTGTCATGTCCTGCTGCATAGTATCAGTCACACACTTTAAAATAAAGATCACAAACTTGAGGTTTTCAAATGAATGTGACCTTTACACCACATCTTTGTCAATGCTTTCACAGATGCATCACCATTTTCATAATGACTTGATGAAATCTGCTTCAAAAGGACCCTTACATATTTGGGGTGGGGTGGAAAGGGGGAATGCATTTCTGCTCATGTAACTTGACAAATTGTGCTTCAAGGTTTCTATTTATATCTTTCTCATCTCACAGGGAGGGTAGAATCTTCCCAGTTCCCTTGCCGTTTGCCAGAGGCTTAGTGTGACATATTGCTAATCTGGTTATTATGCAATTTATCAGCCGTCTCTCTTTTACAACCGTGCATGGATATTATGCAGGTTTCTTATGAGCCTAACTGCAATAACACTGCAAGGAGCTAATGAGCAGCCGCTACTACTGTGGTAATACATCTCAAGTCACTTCAGGGTATTCTTGTTGCAACAACTTGTTAGTCTAAGTCACTCCATTAAACTAACCAAATTATTTTTTTGCTAATGATATAGCGAGCCTCTCAGGGTGGAACCAATGGATTGTGACCAAAACAAGAGAGGAAGAAGTCATCAGAGTCCACTGTTTGACAGCAAATACTTCAGGAAAGAGAAGTTACAGAGCTTGCTGCAGACCAAAAGCGTCACATAACCGGTACTCTGAATTGATGCAAAGGATCGGGCGTCTCAGCAAGGATTCATTATTGCCTCTGGCGTCTCTCAACATATGAGGTATGGCCACAGCCACGAGAGGAAGCTGTTTTTGCAATGTGAGAGCGGCTTGATATGGATGACAGATTGAGAGCGGCCTGAAGCAAACATCATCCTGAGATGGTCATCCTTTACAGCAGTGGCTGTGTTTTTGCGCCATCAGCTAATTAAGGGTGGCCTGTCATTAAAGACGCGTAAATCAGACCTTAATGTGACTCAAGAGTCTTAGTTGAGACACTGGGCGGGAAGAATGTGGTCCTCTGATTTAATGGGCCCTGAGCTGAAGGGCATATAAGTCTTGATAATGATGGCCAAGTACAGTGTATTGATCACCGCTCCCTCTGGTGTCTGTGTCTGTGGGTTAAAGCAGCCAGGACAGAAACTGAACTGGGCTTTCTCAACTGTAGAGAGCAAGCTTACACAGAGGCGAGGTGGTCAAAATAACCTGACTAATGTGTTTGTATAAGACCACTCTGGTTCACTTCGTAATTTCTACTAGATGCCCACTCATTTGTCCATCTGGCCACAACTTTAACAAAAAAGTCAATTCTGTAGGGCTCTTGGTAATAGATTGTTCTTGTTACATAAAAGTGCTTTCTTTCCAGCGGAAAAAACTAACTTTGGCTCACTTGCAGAAAAAACCTGTAATGGAAACATAAGTACACAAAGGATTGCGTTCTTTGTAAGTAGGTCTATGATTTGTAACTCTTTAATTGTCAAAAGCATAAACATTCACACACAGTGGATGCCAAGCACTGAATTAATGGTAAACTCTTTAATGTGCAGTCCAACTCTGTTCGACACACAATTCCCTTCCCTGTCACCACTCTTTCATGAGAGTGCTAAATGCTGGCAGAGGCTGCACTGGGAAATTAGACAGTTAGAGATAGTTAGAGCTTCCTCTAATTACAAGACAACAGCAGCAAAAGTTTGACAGTTAGTGGTTTGGCATTTTGCATTCCCATCATTATTGTAATGAAACATTAAATATTTATCATATACGAGTCAGGGGGGGAATCATTTCGCCCAGTGTCATTAAGATTTTGGTTAATTATCATGGCCCATTGGGTCCAGCACCTCCTGCAATGTGCAACTACCCTCCGTCCATTATCCACTATGTAATTATCAACACACTCTGTCTAGCCACCATTACAGCATTTGCTCTTGGAAACATGTTCATAATCATAATCACCTCAAGATGTTGATTTGGCAAATGCTGTTAATTGAAAGCTCCTGTTAGTTTGCCTGGTATTGAAATCAAAAGGCATTTATGGAGACACTTGGGAGTGCTTTCTACAATTACCTGCTCCTGCAGTGTTTTTAAAACTGCTTTCCCACCATACTTTCATCACACAGTACTTTAAACTAAAAGTGCAATGATAATGTCAAATCTTGATTTAATGATTGGAAAGTTACTGTCTGTCACGTATCTTTCCAAAAATGCATTTTTCGACCATCCAACATGATGATTCCCACATTACAACAAATATGTTGCCTGTACTTCAAAATATACACAATAGTATCAGGAAATCTATCACTCAAACACAACAACCACAGAAAGATCTAATGAAAACAGCCTACCGGACAAGACTGGAGAAAACCTCGGACAGGTCTTACAGAGAAGGATCCCACTTCCAACAGTCCTTTTCTGGGTACAATGGGCAGAAAATAATGGAAAGTCCCTTTTAATCCCTTTAAGAGCAATGATTTTAGATAAAGCTCTGAAATGTACAATTATGTTTTTTTTAATTATACATTTTATCACAGAGAAAGATTCAGTTCAGTCACTCTCTAGAAGCATCACAAATGCAACTCATCTTTTATACAGTCATGTAGCGAGGAACACTAAATGTGTCCAGCAAATATAACGGTTTTCTTCCCCCATAAATATTGTGTCTATCGCTGTTTTACACTTACAAGTTACACCTCCTGCTAAAATATTTTTATTTCTGGCAGGTTTTTACTACTGATGGTGTTACATGCATAGCGTGGCACTGGGAGTGAGAGGCAGTGTCTATTCACGGACAGTAATCTTTAGACAGCAGTGACACTCACCAGGGTCCACAAACATTTCAAGGAAAAAAGGGAGATCGTGTCCTTCGCAAGATAAAAAGCTTCAATCAATTTTCCCACGCCGCCAGAGCACACAGGAGGGAAGGACAGCATCATCGGCTGATCCGTCATATAAAAACACTACATATACATTAATCGCCAACTAATTTTACCTAACTTGTAAGTGTCATGTATGATAGCTAGCTAACTGATTTGCAAGAGCTTACTTATCATGTTTAGCGGTGGCCTAGCTACCAAGATTTTAGCCACACCAGGTGCAACTTAACTATAAAGAGTAATCTTCACCGTAATCTTCACTCCACAGCTAAATAAGGACGCTTCAGTTCACTAAAGGTACAGTATACAAAACTTTCAAATTAACCGTGAAGTTTACTAACGTGCCATATTCCGTGCGCGTCTCTTATTTGCACCTGCCCACTCCTCCTCTGATTGGCCATAGGAAACATCAGTTTAATTAGTGGGTGAATGTATGGCTTTCAAGCTCACTCACTCTGAGAAGTGCAGACTAGTGTTTTCATGAGGGTTTATGAATACAGGAGATTGTCTATTTAAGATGTTTGTTTTAGGCTACAATAAAGGCCTTTACAGTATCACAGTGTCATTTTGTGCAGACTTGCAAACGTTTTTTGACCAAGTAAGTAGGCCTATTGTTAGTGCATCACAACATAGGTGTTGTACTTGACATATACCATACAAGAGTGTGCAAATGTATAAATGTCAGTTAGGTTTACTGTTAACACATTTTTGATCACTTTATGAATTCAAATTTGTAAATATTTGAGGATACATACAGGCTAAACATGTTTTACAAGATATTCATTCCACAGAGTTGACTGACCTTCAAGCCAGAATCCATAACCTTTTACATGTTCAAACTGTTGTATTGAAAATATCAGGCCAGCGCACTGCTAGAAATTGTGGGCCCAATGAGAACAGCACACTCTGGGCCCTAAAACTGTAAAATATCTGAAGTACAATCCTGGCATGTTCCAGGGCCCCCGCACAGCTCTGCGCCCCTGTATCACTTTGGCAAAGCAAAGCATCTTGTGTTGTACTTGTGAAGTTTTCCCACCTCTTTTATTGAAACAAAAGCAGACGAGGCAGGTTTGGGTGAATCAAAGAGGTTAATCAGATTCACTTCACCCCGATGCGAGATGAGTCCATGTGAACAACCCACTCCTGTGGTATTCACAATTTCAGGAGTGTGCATTTTCTCACCGCTTTCATGAGTTGTGACAATATTCTTTTGTTTTAAAAAATGCTGGAGCACATAGAAGTTTGTCACATTTTTTGTTGGTCTTTTCCTGTTCCTCAACATGATGTTGAAAATGAAAAGCATTAACCATTATTTTAAAGCAAACAAGGAATCTTACAACTGCCTGTAGCAACACTCGAAACACTTGAATACCAAGTTTACTGTGTACTCGATTTTCAGTGGTACTCACCAGTTTGACTGAACAGCAGCATTCATCACAAACATATGGAACACAAGGAACATCACATACTGATGATACAGTCCTATCCAAGGATAAAAGTTTTCTTTTAATGTCAGAAGGCTCATTAAAATTCTTATTTGACTTTATCCTTGCATTTGGCTGTAAGCAAAATATTTCTGTGGAAGTAAATAAATAATAAAATGTGTTGGCTGGATCTGTCGGTGGAAGAAATTAAGATTCATGAACATATTTCTACATCACAGGGCTAGAGGCTGTCATATGGCTGAGAACCATTTCTTTCAGGCCCTTAGTGTGTCCAGTGATTACAAACAGTAGGAAGAAGGACTGAACGCAGCAGTGCTTTCCTTTGCCGCATGCCTCTTCTCCTGCTGAGATACAACTGCAAGTGTGTGGGTGCTGAGTTTTCACTTAACATGTTGCCTGTCATGTGCATTAACTGCCAGGCGTTAATTACTTGTTTTGTTCATGAGTTCCTGCATAGCTTCTCTAGTTCTGTGACTCCTGACAGTGGATCAGGCCCGATCAGACGTGAGCAATCCTTTCCTCTCTTCTCAATATTCCCCAGTCAATTACCAAGAAGCTGCAGGTCATATGACCTGCCCTGATCACAAATGGCATATCTGACCATCTGTCAGCGGTTTGCTGCAGTCAGCTAGTGGGAGTAATACACGAACTCCGTGGGCAAGACATCACATTTCCTGCTTATGTCGTTAAAGTACTGAGAATCCCATGTGGTGTATTTAAAATGATGAAAATCAAATGTGATTTTCTTTAGTGGATGACAGGGTTCCTGACATGTCAAATTGCATACAGTAAACATGCGTGTCAATTAAGAGTAAAGAGGTTGCCTTTCACGACTGGAGGACAAACCACAAACTACATTACCAAAGCTCTGCTGACTGCATGATCTATAACTTCACCATGATAATTGTGGATGACAAGAGAAGACCTGTGGCATTACATTCTCAAAATAGTTCAGAGGGTTTATTCAGGCTTAATGTAGGCAAAAATAAAGCTAAAACTATTGAATGCGCTGCAGTGGCTCAGTGGAAAATGATGCATGCATTGTCTGGAATCTTACATAACAACCTTTGTCATACAGTATGGGTTTCCTCCCTTTCTATTCTTTTTGCTCATTCTCCACTGTATTGTCATATAATGCTGACATGCTATAGAAATTTAAAAGAATAGTTCAGCATTTTGGGAAACATGCTTATTTGCTTTATTGCTGAGAGTTAGATGAGAAGATCAATACGACTTTCATTTCTGTATGGTAAATATGAAGGTACATTCAGCAGCTGGTTAGCTTAGCTTAGCATTAAGATGGAAAACAGGGGGAAATAGTTTGCCTGGCTGTGTCCAAAGGTAACAAAATCGGCTTACCACCTCTAATCCACATTCATTAACACGTTATGTCTTGTGTGTTTAATCGGTAAAAAATTTAAAAGGATTAGTCAGTTAAAAATTATCTGTTGAAATTTAATTCTGGATGTTCTGTTTGACGAACAGTGCTCACAGAAAGTCCCTGCTCAAGAAACCAGGTATAACCAAAGTCTGTGTTTGTTGCTATGGCAGCCCTGAACATAACCTGCTGTATGACAGGTTAACTTAACCCCTGGTCCCACACTGGCCCCAACTCTCCAGCCATGGGGCTCACCAGAATAAAACACTCCAGTCCTGTTTTCATTGTATTATGGCTGTAAGGCTAGCTGCTCTTAGCCTTCTTTCTAGAGCTCCTAATGCTCTCTCTTCATTCATCACACTTATCTAGAAACATGAGCATTTCCTACACCACTGTGATATATCTACACATCACAATAAAAGCACAATTAATTTTGTATTTTGATCTTTTCCTCTGCATGGACAGGGGGGAAAAACTAAATAGATTCATCCTTTACATTTAGCCCTGTTATTAGCATAAGAGCCTGGACGTTGGACAATATTGAAAAATGTATTTTGTCATACAAAATTGAGTTCATCATACTAACTAGGCTGTATGACTGAGGCAACAACACAAGTTGCATTCTTAAGCAGGCTATTTTGTTTTCTGTAAAGCAGAACAGCCACTGGGTGTAGAGCTTCTCCTCCAGCAGTGCTACAGTACACAACAGCCACTGGGGTGCATTTTTTCAAAATAAAAGAAATGCAGCCATGTTGAGGGATCAAACTAGTGACTACTTACTGAATTCCAGAGACTTCCCAAAATCCCAGCCCTTTGTGGCTGGACTAGGAGTACTGGTGTGCTGCATTTATAACTGTTAAAAAGAGACTAGTTTGATATCAATAGAAAACAGTTTTCTGGAAGGTGCACAGAGGTACATACAGTTTAAAATGCCTTAGCAATTCTTTTTTCCTGCCAACCTTCTGAGCACACCTCTATTATATTTAGCCTATTACCTAAACAAGCTCATTTCACATGTTTTGTGCATAAAGGAAACCTTTCTGACTATGATCGTTGTATTAACATAGCAGTGCCTCAAGTGTCAGCATTCAATTATCGAAAATAATCAAATATGAACCAAACACACCATTTTTTTTAATAGTAGCTTTACTGCAATTTGCAGCAGATCAATATTTAAAGACATGTAAAAGGAGGGTCATGAGGAGTTTCACCAGTCCCCACAGAAAAGGACTGGACTAATTTCATCACGACACACAGCTGTCAACATCCAATGAAAAATAGGGAAAAGAGAAACAGTCCTCAACATAAAACTTAAATGACTTCGCTTTTATTTTTTTCCAGCTATTCATAGAGGATGGGGTCATGGAGATGAATGCCAATGAACAGCTGTGTTTATTCATTATTCTTATCCAGAGTGATAATCCAAAGTTTATCTGATATGGATTGCTGAGAGCAGAGACACACCACAGGAAAGCATGGATAATTTGGCAGAAATAGCAAGTAGCCCCAACACCCCCACCCCCACACAGGGCCTAATCTTTTATTGAACAACCTGAATAACACAAATGAGTTCGTGCATCTTTATTTGTAACATTCAAAGGGACCAATCATTATCTTTTAATTACTAGTACCCAGTAGTGGGGCCCATTAAAGCAAAGTAATTAATCTAACACTTCGGCGAGGGAGGGGATCTGTTGTACAAACAGCAAGTTCATTGAAACTGGTTTTGAGCTATAATATTTACACATGAAGAGGCACTGAATAACAAGTTAATGGTGCAAGCAAGGACTAAAGTGGGGCAGCACAAATAACTGAAAGTACTCATGACATGTACACCACACAATAGTTTATCAGATACTATTTATTTTTTGACATTTCCTTTTATTTTCTGGCTCCATTGCTGAGCAAAACACCCCTGGCACAATGGCTGAAGATGAAAGAGCAAAATAAATCAATAACCAAAGTGCAGATATATTATGATCATACACAATGTCTTGTGTACTACACCTTTGTCTGCATACAATATAAATGCTATTTATATCCCTTGTTAACATATTAGTGTGTGCTCTAACTATGTTGATGATTGATTAACATGTCAAATGAAATCACTGTCAAAGTAACATTAGCTGTGCTGATATTCCAAACAGTCCAATTACAGCCATTAATTGAGTGAACCCACTCAGCTCTCAAGGACAACAGGAGACTCTTGACGACCACAAAGATCTGATTTCACTGTCTGGGACCGCCGCCATCTTTGGTTGTGTGGTTTATAAAGAATAACAATTCAATCAATTCACATTTTAAATACAGAAATGTCACCCAACGTTGCAGCTCTACAGAGCTCTTAAGCATCTTTAAGCTCGTTGTTCTGGTTGTACAAGCTGTAAATTCCACCCTCAACCCCGTTTCCAGCAGCAGCAACAAAAGGTGCTGATAAACCTACCGCTAGTGACCTCCTCCGCTCCGAAAGGCAGACAGGTCAAACATATAACAAGCTAAGGACGCAGATATTTTTCTTACAAACTGGTGGAGACCAGCAAACCAGAGCTAAAAGTGAATATTAGATGGCCAGAAAAGTGAGTCCAAATGATTGCTAATTTGCTAGTTTGCTAACATGTTAGCCATTACACATTTTTCAGGTTGTTGGGAAGTTCTTCTGTCCAAGTGGCCAAAAACAATGTTTTTACTTCATATCAATTTAAATTACTTCATGCTTTACTGTCCCTTATTATAATAGATACCAATTTGCAAAAGCTCAGACAGAAAAGTCCAGTGGAAAGTTTTAGCTTTCAGGAAGATGAATGAAAGAAAAATGGCAAAAGTGCTTTTAAAAGCGGTTTCAAAATAAATGACACTATATTTGTTTAATTAACATGTGCATATCATTATTGTATAGTGATATCATTACTAGTTAGCAAAACTGGATGTGTGAGAAAAATAGGGTAACAATATATTCTGAGAAGAATAAGTACTAACTGTATAATTTATTTTGAAATTACAATATGTTTGACATTGATGAAAAAAGTTTCTCTCCTTGCAGCTGCAGTTTTTGCACATTTATTGTACATTGTGGTGAGTAGATCCATGTCCGAAAATGAGACTTTTGGAAAGAGGGGAGAATGTCAGCTCCATGTGAATCAGTGTCCTACATCATGACCGACAGGCTGTGAGCTGAGGAAAGTCTCTTTCTGTTAAATATTGTAACTGACTCATAAATTATACAACATCAATGAGTTGTTGTTTTGGGATAATAACACTTGCTGCATTCAACTCAATCTATAGAAATTATGTTCATTAAGTGATACACGCACATTGTTAATAACCAAACCAACCAAAATACAGGTAACTACTGGGGCAATATTTACAGTATTTTCTAAATCTGCAAAAAAATCCAATATCATGTTGCTGCTGCAGGATCCATTCCCCATATTGGAAGTGGATAATGCAGTATTGATTTGCCATTTTGATATTGCACATCCATTTTCTATATCAGTAATGGACATCTCAGTATCCATTTCACACGAAGGTATGTTTTTTTATCCTGTGATAATACATAGTCATATGGTTCATACTGTAAAACATTGAGTCATAGAACAGCTAGAACCAATCATTACACCGTGGGTCTCCTTGTTGTTTCTCAGTTTATCGATGTGCATTCAATCCACAATTTAAATAGATTATTATTATCCTCTATCACCATATCTATCTCACTAAAATCATAAAAAAAAACCTCAGGAACTGAGATTGCCCTCATATAATAAAAATATTCCTTCACTTTATGAGGAAAAAAATGAACAACAAGCGCAACTAATTACACTGTTTTGCAAACTACTTCTGCCTCAGGAAAAGAGAGACCATCATCACCATTGGAAGAAAACAACAATGTACAGCTCTAAAGGAAAATGGTTTGGAGATTTGACAGCCCTGTGGTAATTTGTCAGGGTCGTTCTCCATGAGCGTCTCTACATCGTCCCCTCACTTCATACAGGAAATGATTCATCTGCATCCAGGAGAGAAGCTGAGCGCCATTTCTAAATTACCTATGAGTTATTTCCTCAATAACTTCTAATCAGACAGCTGCCGTTTCCTCCACTGTAAACAAAAGTAATTACAGTAGATGTGATGGATGGAAAGAATAAGACAGCTTCTGCATGCTCAGGACCAGTCTGGGACGCTGTAGAGCAGAACACTTTAATTAGGGACAGCCTAGCCCAGCACAACTGAATGAGTCTGACAAAGCACACGTTTCAGTTGCTAAAATAAGTCTCTGTCTATGCAGTGTCTTTTGTTTTCCCAAGTTTGGGCCAGTGATTTACTTCAGCGCCTCTGAAGAAGTTGTTTTGAAAAGGGAATACAATCTTGCATGATTTCATTTCATCCTGATTAAAGGTAATGAGTTTCTAAATAGAATTTAGGAGAAAAATCAAATATGCAACCACAGAGTCAAATAAAAGCAGCAGTTTTCATTGGCCAAGCAGGAGTGTCATTATTTATTTGCTCTTCAGTGTGCTTGGTGATTGATCATTATTTATGAAATATTTAAACTTGGAGCTGATACAGCACAGTTGGGAGACAAATAAAATCCAGATCTTGTTTATCTATAATATTCTGTATATGGACACGCACAAGGTTAAAGTTGTAAAGTGTTGGGTTAAAGTGCATTTATTATACAATATTGACGAAGAGTTATCAGGTAAAGCAGCTGGTGTGGTATCAAACAGAACCCATGCTTTTGTGTTATTTCTAAAATGGGGTTTATTGTATCATCACCAGCAATTTAGAGAAAAAAAAACTATTGCGATATTCACACATTCAGTAAATAACAAATTCAACAAATAGTAATTAATATGTTATTGCAGGTATTGTGAACCTTTATTTGTGTTGTGGAATAAATTAATTGACCCACACCTTATTTATGGAGCCTAATGAGAAAAAAAGAAAGAAAAAAATGTTCCCCCTGCGGGTATAAAACATCACATTATTATTTTTTTTAACATTCTTTGATTGTATTGGGGATTTTTTGGCACACAAGAAACATGAGAGTCAACAGTGGCTAAGCCTGACAGCTCTGGGATGTTGAGACTCCTATACATTGTGATAGTATACTGTATTAGAGATGTATTTTGTGGTTTTGTTTGCTCAGTTGCAGACTCCGTTATGCAAAAAGGCCTCACACCCACAGATTTGTGTTTGTAAGTGCCCATACAACTGTGCTCTCTGATCTGTGACCTCTATGTTTAAGGACTGGTAAAGTGTAGGCCACTAAAACTATTAAAATAAAGGAGAGATTGTCTTCATGGTTAAAAGAAACCAATGGTTACTCTTACAGGAGATGGAATGCAAATGTGATGTAAAATGTCCTTCTCAGTGGCTCTACATACCTTCCTCAGATTTACTCTGTGTCATATCCACCACATTGACAAAGTTAAAAATGAACCTAAGAGGTCCCGACATGATGTGACCCAGATAAGCTGTGATTAAACTTTAATGACAATACAAAAAAATGCTTTTATTTCATTAGAATCCAAACATGTAGAAATGAATAAAGGGTGTAAATTTGAACCCAGACAGCTCTGTCCATCTTAAATATAAATGATGTAGGTGTCAGAAAACACTGAATCATGTACAGAGTCTTTATTGATTAGGATTTGGTAGCAGACTGTTTTAGCTATAAAACCTTTGGAATGGATTCCTGGTACAGTTTGAGCCTGAGGTCATCACTACATATGTGTTAGACTCAGTCATGCGTTTTCAATGCATTCGGTACTGTGAAGTATTTGGGTTATACTGTACTGTATCTGTTCATTCACATATCACCCTTCTGTAAGAAATAAAGTATGTGTGGCCAGCATGTGATGGTAGTGTCATTGTCCGCATAGTAAAGTGAAAAAATTTTTACATTATATTTGCTTTGAATTTGATCTATAAGTACAAGGGAGGTAATTTGAATGGACTGAAAATTATTCTACAGAAACCAGCAGTCTCACCAGTGAACACCTAGCTTACTGTAAAGTGAATATCATAGTTTGGCACAAAACATTTCTTTAATTTATGTGCATAACCTCTTGGTGCTGTTGATTTGCACATGTCATTGCATGGTCTTTCCCCCTTTGTTGGACCTCTGACTTCATGGACATTATTATTATGGTATTTCCTTTGATGTTTACTGTAGTATCAAGGGATGTCCAGCCTACATAACAATTGCCTACATATTATACAATATACCACTACAGGGGCCCACCCCTCTGTGCGTAATGGTTGCACCTCCACGTCTTTGATGTTGATTCCCAATAATAAACCACAACCTCCTGGCCTTTATTCCTTTTACTCCTGGCTTCTTTAGAGGCGGTATAGCAGGAACTATGGCACAATTTCACTTAGCATTTTTTACAGAACACTGGTCAGAGAACATAAATGCTAATTGAAATCGCAGAGCACTGAAAAAGCACACGTTCCGTGTTGGTATAGAGGGCATGTTGCTAGAAATCGTTCCTTTGGCAAATTACTGTATTTTGATGAACTGTCTTGCCAAATTCAGTTAGCAGGGGGGATTTAGACGTTTTATTTCATTTTGCAGGAGCCAAAAGTTGCATCAATGCCAATTTCAGTGGCTTTCAGCAGAATAAGTGCCATACATGAAATAAGGTTAGGTGCAGTTTGCATGTGTAGGCAGTCTGTGCACATTTGTGAACTCATGCGTACTGCTAGTGATTGCATGTGTCTTTGATTTTTGAGTATAGACAGTTTTTTCAGGAACAGCAGTTGCTGAGGGGTCAAAAAAATCTCCTGCGACTTTCATATCCAGCTGCCACTCAACAGTCAGGTCAATTCTATTGTGATTGTTACTGTTTACTAATAATATTAATAATAATAATATTAAATATCTTGTTCTCACACTGACCTGTCCAGGTGTTTACCTCCCTACTACTGTCATACAGAGTTTGGCCTTCGCTCCCTTTGACCCCAAAGACATGGATGAACTTCAGCTGAGTGGGTCAGTCAGCTACTGCGCCTTATATAGGTATATTTCAATGGCTGATTGCATAAAAGGCCATACGTGCAATTTTAACAATTTAACTGGAGCACAAATACAAAATCTTTTTGTTAAAGCTATCACATGGTAATCATTTTTTCACAGCAATTGATTTTCAATTCAAAATTAAGTGACATTAACACAGATTTTGCACTAAACCCTGAATTTAATAGCAGACTAACATATTCACAGTGACTACATCCTTAGTACTCCGAAAGCTCCAGTTAGGAATATTTTCGTATATAATGTTGAATGAGATCCAAGACCCTTTTCAGAGAAAAAGGTTGCTGGTCGAAGAACAGAGAGACATGTTGACCCAATGTGTAATGCACTCAGTAACACAATAACTGACATTACACAACATCCAAAAGCTTGAGTTTTCCATTGATCCATTTTCCACCACTTGCCTGGATCTGTTGGCCCAGGGGTGTATTTCTCCCCCAGCCACTCTCTCCAGCACCTGGGGGATCCTAAGACCTTCCTAGGCCGATGATGTGCTCTTGGTCTGCCCAGGGGTCTCCTCCAAGTTGGACGTGCACTGAACACCTCCACAGGAAGAATCCAGGAGGCATCCTAAACAGATGCCCATACCACCTCAACGTTTGATGCAAAGTAGCAGTGGTGCAACTCCGAGCTCATTGTGGACATTCGAGCTCCTAACCCTGTGCCTGAGCACGGCCTGTTGAGAAATTATAACGGTAGAGATATCAAAAGGCCTCATGTGACAGTGCAACCTGACAAAAATCCCTTCAAGGAATTCTGTGTATATATTCGCAGTTGGTATTCTTGAACATTTTGGACTGAAGCTTTACTCAATTTCCCTCAATTGTCTTTTTTCCCCTTCATTGTAGCTTGGCATGTCTGCCCTCCCAACAGAAACCTTAATTTTCTGACTCTCTTAAGTCCTTACGTCAACATCTCATGCCCAGTAAGGCTGCTTGTTATTCAGGGTGGAGGATGAGAGTGTTATAAATTCAGGTGCTTTCAAGTGCTTTTGTTTCTTCTCTCACTTTCACATCATGATTCACTCAAGGAATTTTGATCTAACCTCGAAACCAACTCTTTTGTCCTTGAAGATATACTAGTATGGACGTACATTCTTTTAAAAAGGACATGTGGAACGTAAACAAGGACCTAAAGAGGTTTTCTGAATATCTGACAACCTTTTCTTCCCAGCTATCTTTACAAATTGTACTTACTGGCCTAATAAGGAGGTTTGATTAAAGGTCAGTATTTTAAACTCAAATGTGATATCTCACCACTGAAGTGATTAATGAAACATGGAGGTGTATATGCCTGAATTTGTTCTGGCGTTCACACCTATACTAATTTAACTCCCAGAACCCCATGTTAGACTATAATGAGCACACATTCTACTTGTGTTTGACACATTTATACAGGGCCCCTGTCACACATTAAGCCCTTTCACACAAGAGCCACTATACCACCACTACACTAGACCTATACTATATACTGTAGTAGTACTGTATAGGTCTGATGTGTGCATGTATTTCAGGCCTGTGTGTGTGTGTGTGTGTGTGTGTGTGTGTGTGTGTGTGTGTGTGTGCGTGCGCGTGTGTAAAAAAAATAACAACAGAGTGAAAAAATTAATTTCCCCTAGGGGACAAATAAATTACTTATTATTACAAGTGAATTCCCCAAAATGTCTAAAACTATTACTTTAATGCAATAACCAAAAAATGCATAGAATCATGTTCAATTACCTCACAGGTTGACAGGGGAAAAATCTGTGTTTTAGAGTGTTAGAAGTAGACACCAATCAGGTTATAGCAATCCTATAATAATTCTATAGAACGAACAGAATAATCCCATAGTTATTATAGAAGTTATTTCATAGCAAAAGCAGCAGATGCAGTCTGAAAGGAGTACACACTAAGACAAACAGGCCAATAGCTGATTGTTTCACAATGTTTAGAATGAAACTGGGATTTTAATTAACTTCGATTTGACTTAATTCCTATACATTCATGCATGTTTTATATATATGTAGCATGAAAATTCTGGATTAACACAACAGCACTTAACCTGAAGATTCTTTTAATTTTACAAGTGTGTTGTTCATATGAAGACTGTTGCTTTGGATATCAATGGAGACCCATGGAATGAATGCTGTTTCTGAGCATCAGGAAACTAGTACGATTATTAGCAGCCTCAGTCCAAAAGTATCATCAGTCTCAGTATCGTCTTTCAAAACCCCACATTGGTAGAACACTATAGCAGTTGATTTGCCTTTTTTATGTTTTGCTCCAGCCTCTGCATACTAAATACATTATCGAACCTCCTCAGGAGAAATAAAACACAGTGTAAAATGCTGGCAGTGTTTTCTCCTTAAGCGGTGAGCAAACCCAGCAGATCGTAAAAATGATGCAAGGATGCTCACAGCAGAATTCTCAGTAAGTGTTTACATACTATGCTTACATCCAGAATAACTAACTACTGGCCATAGCCCAAGCTATTTCCATGCACCTTGATAACTTGTGATAGAGTATCCCACGATTCCATGAATAAACCAATTACACAGTGGTCTTCAATTCTGGTCCTGGAGCTGGTTTTCTTTACTACCCTCTACTTAATTGCATTCACTTGTGGTCCCTTCTGTGAATCAGTCCCTGATTAGACTGAATGAAACCCGCAGAGCTCTGGGTGCAGATTACTTGGACTGAGAGCCACTGACCTCAGGTGTCCCATCCCCAAACATAATATGGGCCACTAGCAAGTATGAAGGGGAGAAGCTGCCAGCTGCCTCCTCTCTATTCGACTGAGGTTACTTTTAATAGAGGGGAAAGAAATGTATCATGTAGCCGTGAAAGGATGTAAGAAGTGTACATGCTTACATTGAAGTATCTGCTAAACAAAAGGGGAAAAAACTAAAGGAGGATATTTACTAAAGAACACACTAAGCATTTACTGTGTACTAAAATTTAAGGAGTACATCTGGCCCCATTTGAGTGACTACTTTACTAGGACCTCATGTTCAAATCAAGTCGAATGCAGAGTAGCAGAAGTGCTAATATAAATCTATGGCGTGTTTGGGCCACAGTCTGAGCCAGAGTGTGTGAGCTCTGCAGAATAAGAGTGTGGAGAGCTTTTCGAAAAATGTCATTCTCTCTCGCTCCAAGATACATCACGTTTTATCCCGTCTGCATTGATAGCAGATTTTTTTGCCTCGCTTTATTTGAGTGAATTTGACTGCTCTAGTGTTTGTTCAGTCTGTGTTTTTTGCCACAAATAGCCAACAGATGTGCTCCCAATAACAACGTGCACCAATTCCATGTGCGAAGTGTGCCTGTATGCGAGTGGCAGTTTAAACTGATCAAAACTTACAGGAAACAGGAACTCTAGTCGTTTTGGCTCCTGTCTCTGTAGATTCATGGAGACTTACAATTTTGGTTACCTGCAGTTTTTTGCCACCGTGAGCACACACATCTTTGCCTGAATATGTGCTGCCTGGGACAAATCTCTATTTGTTTACCTCTTTTTGTGCTTCTTGACTGGCTTTGTATGCACTCATGCCACCTCTACATTTCAGTAAACATTGTACCTGTACATGCAAACACCACAAACAACACAATTAAAGGGCAGCTTTCACCTCATTTGCTGTGGGAATCCATCATATCAAATCATTGATTTGGCTTAGTATACTGGTCAAAGTTTCCATTTTACTGTAATTAGTTTTTGCATTTTTACCATGAAATTACTTAAAATACATATTACAAGGCCAGGCACCCAAAAATTATTTGGCTTTTGCGATTTTGCTTTAAACAGCAGTTGGGGAAAGTAAAGATTTACGGTTGTACTCCAGGGACCCTCAGGGAAGACACAAAGTGTTTTCGTGTGATGCACCATGATTTTCTAATCTTATAGTGTGAGCTTGAATTCGAGACAGTTTAATCTGTGAAATTTTTCCTTATGAGTGTGATGTGGTCCGAGGCTTTGCTCGACTCGAAACCCTGCCAAGTGTTTTATTTTGATAGATAAATAAAGATGTGATGCATCTTAAACATTTCTGCTCTGGTCTGTGAAAGTGTGATCAATTATGCATGTGAAGTAAGTTAAGAACTATAACTTGCTGTAGTTGGCAGGTGAAGTCAACTGATAGCAGGATGTACAGTATTTGCACAAATTTAGACTGAATTTGTAAGCATAGAGTTACATTAAAACATTTCAATTTACAATCTGCACTCACTGTCCCTTATGTTGTGGTATGCTAATGTACATTTGACTACACCAAGCTGCTCTGATGCCTTCTACAGGGAGTGTTTCTAATTTAGAAGACCAAACCAACCAAAGTTCAGCCGAAGCTCATATGAAGCCTCCGTAATCTGATTTAGCCAAATCAAGTGGGTATCTTCCACAGTAGCAGTCTTTTTAGTAAAAGACTAGTAAGTGGTAAATCTGAACCTATCCTTTAAGTTTGAAGTTGTATTTTTTAACTTATTGACGTAATTGTCATTTAAGTTTTTTTTGGGTGCAAATACAAAGAACCACATGCTTATCTCAACTTCACTTTTTCTAATGCGACCACATGTTCATGATGAATGTTTTCTTTTTGATTGCCAATTGATGGTCACTTGTATTTGAACGTTGATTGAAGGGAATGTAATTTGGAATTAGGGATCGTGAAAAGGCTTGACAGACTACCAAACGAGGGCTTGGATTTTGCTTCTTTTGATTTTTTAATTTCCAAGGTGTACATTCAGCAGGGTCTGAGGTGCTGTTTCATCAGACTTCCCTCAGTTAGCCTCCAATCGCTCATTTTTCACAACTCCCAAACCTATTTCCACCGGCCATCCGTTATTCCTACAATGTAAGATTTGGAAGTCTTTGTAGACATTTAAGTTTTAGGGGACCATTGGCTCCAGCGCTCACAGTCAGAAGAAAGAAAATGTCTTCAAGACTGGCATTTTCGTCCTTAAATCCCATGAAATTTTTTCGAGTCCCTGAATGAGAAAATGAGCGCTTCTCTGAGAGGGGCCAACCAAATAAACCCCTCTTTGGGCCTGGAGTCACTAATCTGTAATTTAATTTCAGGCGGGTGTCTGGACCATGAGGATACACAGCAAGGTCAAGGGCTACTGTACGGAGAGATCTGCGCATTTGGGCACAGCCTGGGGTTTGATCAACGGTCTCATCAAGCTTAGGAAGAGGACACAGTATGTGTGCGTGCTCCTGTGTGCATGTGTGTGTTGGGGAGGTATTTCTGCACTACTTACACAAGTCAGACTTGATGCAAGGTAGCTATTTCGTGTGTGACAGCAACAAACAATCACAGAGAAAATCCATTATTCAAAACAAGTAAAATGTTTGGGATGACTGAGCATCTGCAAACAGAGAGGGATTAGCCCTAAAATAGGACTGCGTCTAACTGGGAACAATTCAACATGTCAGTGTTGATCTGCATGTAAATGAAATATTTGTATTACTTTCTACTCTCTACTATTTGTATTAATTCATGTTTTACTCATTATGTAGAATAGTCTAGTCTGCAACTAATGGAAAAGTGGAAGGATGAATTTGAGCAGCATGGCTAATCCTGTGGGTGAAGAAATGTCTGTAATAAACTCGTCCTTGTTCTGCTTGAACGACCACAAAGTGGCCTTAGGAATGGGACCAATAATTACCAATGACCAGGCAGTTTCACCATGTCTCTTTAATGTAAATAGGCACTGGGTTATCTGACACAAATGGCTTTGGCATTCATACATGGACATATGGCACGGAGACTTGCTCAAGTACCTAAAAAAAATGCAAAATAGCAACCTGTACAGCCCCTAGCCTGGAAGAGATACAACATTCCCACACAAGCAGTAGAAAGTGGAGTCCATTTTCATTAAAAACAATTTCTTACATACAAGGCTGTCAGGTCAGTGAGAAAATCAGGGTGTATCCCATGCACCATTTGAAGTTTGTTGGAGGTTAGCTGGTATTAAATTTCAATTCCCTCAAGTTACTGAATATAGGAGAGCGACACACACTGACAGGTACAAGTTACTCCAGCGACAGACGCTAATTAGCAAGTGAAGGAGTAAAGGAAGAGCCAAGCTCTCTCTCTGGCAGAGAGACAGTGATGGCAACTGAGGCAGGGTCATCTCTTTAAGTGTCTCACTTCCTATTAGACAGGAGATCTCTGGCACATGCCCCATCACAACCCATACAGAGTGATGTCAGCGACAGAGAAAGGATCCTGTCACATCCTGTAGTTTTCAAACACAGCTTCTCTTTTGCACACTGCATACAACACAACCCACTCAACTGCATTCACTCACTGCCCTCCATTGACAGAAGGGGAGGGAGGGCAATAGAAAATAATGGCACATGATGTGTTTATGTGTTTTGATGGAAACTCGAGGGAAAGTCTTAGAAAGAAGATGATGGACTCATCTTCTGCTCAGCGAGGCTTTGACATTCTGTAGGGGACGCTGGAAATAGTCTCCAGGTTGATGGATAGGTGGAGTGGGATTACCCGCCAGACTCATCTCCTACCCGCAGTCTAGCCCCGACTCCTGGAAAAAGACACAAAAACACAATGCGTATATTGTCAGGCTGTTCACCGTGGGAGAGGTTATTAGCTTTGAAAAATAATGAAACACTGCAGGCTGGTCACAATAACCAACAGCTAACCCAATAACTAGGGTGAGCAAAGGTAAGATCTGGCGTCACATGTAGATTACTAATCATTTTCTACCATTATCATTATTAGTAATAGCAAAAAAAAAAACTATAGTAATGAAAAACAGTGGAGGGAACAAAAAACAAGCGTATGTGGCATCATTAAAGAAACACTCACACCCATAGGAAGCTATGTTTCCAAGGATGCTACAACCTTCACGTCTCTCTCTCCATCTAGACCTCCTCCTCTCTGTATCACAAGTCTCTTTCTAAACTTCTAATGTCTCTCCTCACTCGTAGCTCCTGTGGACTACCCCACTGCTAGCACAGCGAAATAAATTGTTCTCCCTGCATCATTAAACAGTTTGAATTAACTTGGGTGGAATTTAATTATGTCACACATGAAGCTCTCCTACTTGAAGCTTTTAAAAGCAATATAGTTGGCTATATGGCTGGCGGTTCAGTTTTTAGATACATTATTCAAGTCAGTCAGCTATATCTGCATGCAACTGGACTTTTGAATGAAAACAGTGGACTTGCCCATCAGGACAGATCTTTTAATTTCTGTTTCCTGGTGAGATATCCAACATAAATACCCTGAGAGGAGCTAATAATCTCTGCCTCATGGCAGTGGAAACTCTGCTCTGTGTTCCATTAAGACCTCAGCTGTCTAAACCTGTCATGAATCTACTTTTGATTTAGATATACTGTAACTTGAATAGCTTTGACTCTGTACACATGTATTCTGATGTTTGAAGCACTCACTGTGTCTATCCTAATATTTCATCACTGGAAATACCAAAATAGTTCTGTTAGTGCTTCTCCTGCCTCCTAATTGACACTCATTATCTTCCCTTTATTACATTCTACACATGACAAGCTGGTGTGATGTGGATAAATCCTAAATGAAACCCTAAGGGCATCACTAACAGCTTCAAAATGTCAAAGCAAAAACTGAAACAGTAATAAAGTCTGTCATTCTAAATGATAGGAATCTTTGCAAATTGCAAAGCTCACAGAAGAATATCTGTTTTACGGAAGAGCGCTGCATTTGAAAATGCAGTCTGGCTTCCATTTACTCCCTGTCAGAGGGTAATCCGACATGCCAACTTATCCATCACCCAAATGAACACAACGCAATTTTCACACATGCATTTTCTCATCAGATTCAAATCTACCCCTACGTGCCCCTGGAGAGATCTAAGGCCCCTATATTTCAAAGAGGAGTCGTGTTAGCTGTTGAGTCCTGAAGTCAGAGGTGAAATGAAAGACCTTCACCAAGACACTTCATGAACATCTACAGCACAGTAATTTAAGAATCTTACAAAGGAACAGGAAAAGATATTTTTTTCTGGGATTGTTAACAATCACAAAGTAAACTCCATCTTAAGTGTTTAACAAACAGCTTCTCTCTGCCTGAGAAGCCATGGCAGGGCAGAACCATTCTTCCACTCCAACACCTGAGACACA